>NC_133656.1:227318238-227690938 GCF_009905375.1 Apium graveolens | reverse complement strand
GAAAATATGCAGAGGGGGACAGTTCATGTCAAGCTAAGCTAAGAAACTGCGTTTATTCAAAAAACAAAGCTAAGAGACTGCGTATTTGATAATTATTAGAAGCAGCGGCAGCTTGGGTGAGTGATAGATGAATGCATTAACTTTTGTCCATACATAGTCTGCTTACTATGATGTAAATCTTATGATTATTACTGAATTTGTATGTTTTTTTTGTATAACATAACGTTTGGCAATTCAATGATTTTATTTTGCATATCCAATTATTTAGCAATCCGTTTGGCTTAATTATCAAAGTTTGCAAGGTGTTGATGAAATTTGATGACAAGCATTAGCGCATTACTATAAAGTAGTGATGTTTCGCAGATCGAAAAAATTACTGAAATAATCAAACGAGTATTTTTTTTGTTCAGAAAATATAAGTACTAATAACATATGGAAAAAAAAATCGTATTTTAAGCAAAACTTGACACAAACAATATAGGATATATCTTTTTTTGACCAATGTATAGGACAATTAACTCTCCATCGCAACACTTTACTCCACTATTCCTGTTAAACTTGTGATTTTTACCGTTCGTATTATATTATGTTCCCATTTGTACTGCCCCTTGCTATTAAGAAGTTAAAACTTTCTGTACTAATATTTAAACAATTGCTGCAATATACAATCAACATCTGGAGAAAGGAATAACCAGAAATGTGAAATAGATAGTCAGGAGTCTCAGGACTCCAGAGAAGAGGCCGAAAATGTGTCCGATTCTCCCCACCTCCACACTATTTATTTCAACGAGGAAAAGATGATAAAAAAAATCTGGAAAACTATAATAAAAGAACAGCAAATCTGAGACTGCACTACACAAGAACATTATACATGGTATATTTTATCCAATCATTTTCATGTGTAAACCTTCACACAGGTACACTAAAAAAGTTAGCTGAACTACAACAGGTGTCATGTATCAACTCCTCTCTGCAGTAAATACCTCAAAGAAAGTAAACAAGTCCCTGTTTTCTCTCTATATCAAGGTATCATAGTTGTTCAAAAACCACTACATATAGTGCAACGCATCTACATAGATTCTCAGTCTTCCCTATCTGAATTAGACGAGGAAGAAGATGATGATGATGCAAGCCCCTTTCCCTTTTTATTAGCAGTTGCTGTTTGATCCATTTCTGCACTTCTGTCAGCATTTGGCTTTTGTAGAAGTTGTAGTTGTTCTTGCAGAACCTGTTAAATGATACCACTAAATTACTGTTTTTCCACCCAAACTATACCCAAGTTCAATGCAGAATTTACTAAATTAGATTATTGAATATAAACCTTAACAGTCAGTATAAGGGAATCAAGAAATTTTAAGGAGTTAATAAACAACTTGAACATCTTTTGGACAAAGAAATTTTAACGACGGTGCAGATAGTAGGTATAACAATGGCAATTAAAAGCAATTTTTACTGTCTGAGGACTAGAACTACAAATATAGGCGTGCAACCTATAAAAAGAGAGGCTTGAAAATTAGATATAACTAGAGTGGAGAGTAAAACTTCAAAAGAAAACCTCTCTGCAATTTCTAATTAGAGTGTACGTGTACGTTTCAGAGAGAAAACATAATGTAATCTTTAGAGAAAACGAGGAGACTCGGGTGAGTGTAATATCTAAAATGAAGATATTAATAAATTGTTGGGAGAGAAAGTGTCAAATGTAGATTGTATATAGTTCACTACAAAAATTTGTAAAAACCAATATATATATATAGGGTTAGGTTCTATGGAGTCCCCTATTTTATTGGAGTCCTTGGAGTCCATATATATATATATATATATATATATATATATTGAGCTTCAAAATTTTGAAAACCCCAAAAAAACATGTTTTAAACTTTACGGCAATCCACCAAGTTGCAATATAATATTTATACAAACTTCAAGTCACGTGTAGTGTGTAAAAGACTGTCAACGATGCAGGACGGACAAGGAGTTTCAAAAAGCCAGGAAACATAAGATGAGATAAAAAACAAGGGGATCAAAATTAAGATTTAAGTAAAGAAAGTCTAAATTGACCAAATGTCAGATATTCATCTCATAATTTTCATAAACTGTTTTAATTTTAAAATTATAATAACCACAATGAACCTGAAATAATCCATATCTGAGGATAATTTTAAGACTTATTCCCTTCTACAAGTAAAGGATAGGTAACGCAAATTAGCAATATATAAATATATACACACATTACATAATTATTTTAATTATAGAATATTTCTCACAATCATATGATTAAAATTCTAACTACTTCATATAATAATAGATATTAGTAGTTTAAAGCTAAACAAACTCAATAGCTCATCAAAAGTTAACCCAGTCTAATCCTGAACGATTACTTGGATAATACCACAAAACTATTATAATCTTTCAATTGGGAATATTCACACGCATTTACAACCAATAAATACCAAGTCCTCTTCCTGCCAAGTTTCTGAACACACAAGCTATAAGGCTTTAAACCGTCATATGCAGTTTAACTTGCAGAGGGATATGTTAAAGGGCAGAATGGTGAAAGGGAAAAAAATTAACTTAAAGCGTTCACCACATCAGAACAAGATATTTAATCCATGTATTACACTTATAAGATAAACAACACAATGAAGGATATCCCACTGAAAAAGAAGTTCATCATACCTCAATTTGCCGTTGAATTAGTTTTCTTTGCTCTTCCAATTGAGAGTCTGATATATATCTATTGCTACCAAAATGCTGTTCAAATTTCGCATCAATATCAAAAGCCTGAGAGGAACTGGGGGTGGGCTTTGGAAACTGAGGGAAAGAGAATTCTGCAGGTCCACCCACGGTTGCAAATTGAGGTTTCAGTGTGTTGGGTCCAGAAGAAGTTTCTCCGCTAGGATTCCCAATGCTAGAGCCAGCCTCAGATCTGTCTGTTTGCAGAGGTAAAGCGTATCCAGGGGACCTGCAAAAAGACAAATTAACTATTTTAGGGATAAAAAAAATCAGATGCAGTCTTGCATGGATTGGCCAGTATATATGAGTTCAGATAATCAGACGTGTTAAAGTATATTCATTACAATTTTTACATGTTTGAGCTAAGAAATTTTCAATTGGTATACAGATAGTTTTCCTAATGCATTAACTCGTATTTAAAGGGTGAACTCATTTAAGTAGGAAGGAAAAATGAGTTATTATTATTATGTGCTTATAGAAGAAAGACGGGTAGGTTTATATCTTCAATTTAATATCATACAAACAATATTTAATTCCTTGGCTGTGTTTGGTGAAGGAGATCTTCACAAGTGGCTCGGTGATAAACTGACGAAATCATCTTTAACCATAATACAAACAAGCAACCAGTCACTTTCCGATATATGAAAGTGTGGATCTTCTGATTTTGAAGTTAACAAATAGATAGAACAACATCACTATCTGATTTCCAGATCATATATTTGCTCCACAATTTGTTCTTGTTAACCAACCTCCTTACTAGTTAATACCCAAATATTACATGCAGAAATGACCACAGATCAGTCTCGGATCATTTAAATAAGGCCTGATGACCAACATAAAGTAACCAAACACATCCAATGCTGATATATTCATATATTTATATATACATAGATGCATGTGTGTGTAGTCTCCTGTTTTGCTCTATATTGAGTCGATCTTCTATTAAAGAAGTTCAAGCCTTCAACATGAGTTAAGATGAACCTAAGCCATGCTCCCGAAATTTTAAAGGCGAGAAAGTAAAGGAATGTAAAGGGAACTAATTGAAAGGAAAATTAATATGTTTCACTCACTTGCTCCCGAGTTTAAAAAATTATAGAGCAAAATTAATTTCATTAATATGCTCCCAAGTCGGAAGGAAAGTATATAAATGATTGTCAAGTTGCAATTCCATCCTTCCATTTAAAAAGTTATAATTTAAGTAATAAGGGTATATTTGTAATGTTAAGTGTTGTTTAATTAAGGGTATATTTGTAATGTTAAGTGTTGTTTAATTAAACACACCGCTTCCTTTCACTTTTATCCCATTTTTGAAGTGAAAGTTTTAAGGATTAAAAAATATAAAATTTTCACCCCCATTCACTTGCTTTCCTCAAAAAAAAACTCGGGAGCATGAATATGAGTGAATTTTTTTTGCCTTATTTCTTTTTTTTCACTCACTTTTGTGTTTCATCACCTTTTAACACTCGGCAACACGGCGCTAGTTTACTAACAAACCGATATCCATGCTCAAACTCAAAACAAGTTGGCTTTTTAATCTGAGCTCTAGTGTAGGTGTACATAGTTGGACTACCAAAGTTTAAGCGACTAGAGTTAGTTCAAAATTTTCGACCGAGAGTCTAGCCTAAAATGATAACGAGCCAAAAGCCTTGTTCAAGTTCAATTTGTAAAAGAGCTTTAGTAAAGTCGAGCCTTGATAAAGAATCGTTAAGGACAAACCCTTCTACCAACAGCTCGATTCGCCTATAATCTAGCCAGAACAGCTCCTCTTACTCGCGTTGTAAACACTGTAGTTCAAATTTCCGGAAGTGAACACGGTTAATAAAAAAATTTAGCAAGTTGCAACAAATTTGGACAACATATAATTTAAATGGTAAATAAGACGACTCGGATCAAGTTGTATTTCTCTCCCATACTTTTTTCAAGAATCTAGATTCTTCTAAACTCTAATCTCTAACTTATATTCTAATCTAGTAGATTGGTCGTTCTTCAAAATTAATATCTTTCTCACTATATTTCATGGCATGCCCTTAAAAACAAATCCTAAATTGTCTCAAAGATCAGGAGCTTAATACTGTATAAGAAAAGAGTGGGAGGAAAGATATATTTCGTTTTCCACTGCAAATCCACCCAAAAACTTTCTTACAGACTCGGGAACTCCTAGGATAGTTGTACTTTAACTACAGAGTACAGAGTACATGTAACGTAGCCAAAATATTTCATCATTTCATATGATAACTACATTTGTGTCCTTGTGCAACCGCCACATCAATCTTGGATGAAATACAGTGCAGATGCAATCAGTAGCTACAACCTCATCTCACAAGAAATAATTGTGTGATACAATTTATTTCTAAAGAAAGATCTCACCCTTCAAGATTTGCAAAGGACTAGCATAACTATATTTAATAGTGCACACCTGGCATAAATCATACTAGAAATGTATACTACCCTATTTCATCCATTACTCTTCAATCTGACATAGACTATAGGCAAAAATGTCCAGAACATGTAAAACCCAGGTCAAACATGCAACCTTTTGTAAACACGTGTAAGAAAGTGAGAAGAAATACCAGATTAGTGTACTTGGAGATGGGTATACATAAGATTTTTCATATACCGCAGCAGCCGCAGCAGCGGCCCGTAGTCTGGCCTGTTGCGGGCTGATATTAGCATTTGCTGCACCATCACCGTTTGAGCCCTGAGAAGGTGTATTTGACATGTTTGTTCCTGTGCCCCAATAAGATATATTAGCATCAACACAATACGTGAAGCAAAATTCAACATTTTTTTTATCCAAATATCTGAGATTTACACGTAGGTCTGACAAATAGCATTAGAAAAATCATCTAAGAAAGTGAAAATGTAGTTTTTCTTGTGTTCCCGAGTTGGAAAGCAAAGAAAAGAGATTAAGTGCTTTTTCCTCGTACGCTTGTCCATTCATATTATATAGAGGTATGTGGCACCACCAACATGTTCTTAATGTCATAACATGAAGGGTACAGTTGGTTGTACTGAAATTTCATAATTTACCTTCTAGTTATCATTCTAGTGCTTCCCACACTCGGAAATAAAGTTCTGGAGACAAAATCCGCCTTTTTCCACTCCAATATATAATTTCATTTTTCCTTCAGCATACTTATGACACAACATGGAAATAAAGGTGTTCTCCTTTTCTTTTCTTTTATCTAGATAAGACTCGGGATTTAGAAACATGTTAAAGTTGTACGATAACGATCATATATAAAAAAACGTTGCCAAATTATCGATGTCAAGCTATCCTTTATAGGAAATCTTTATCTTTATCCTGACAGTAAACTGTTCAGCCTAAAATGATTATAAAAACTGTGAATCGTCAATTGAAATAGAAGTTCAATCCATCGTTTGGTGGAAAAACAAATAAAAAAGAGGTACGAAGCTTATCCAGTTAAGAGAGCATCAATACCTTGTTGGTGAACATTAGCATGGGAACCAGCTGTACTTGCCCCATTTTCGGATGGCACAACAAGGGCTCGGCAAGTAGGACAAGTGTGTTGCCTCTCTAACCAAGACCGAAGGCAGTGAACATGAAAGAGATGGCCACAAATTAATTTCTTGGCTGTTGTCATCTCCTCGCGACAGATGATGCAGGTTGCATCACTCCTGCACAAATATTAAACAGTCAAAAATATGTAAATCAGTGGGAAGATTGTGAGAGTATCAACATGCAAAAGGCCTAATTACATAAAAGTACTCACGAATCAATCTCTTCTGGTGTAGCATCTGGAAAACGGTCATTCATGTTAGAAGCAATCTTCCGGTAACGAATGTAATCAGCAAAACGGATTTTAAAGTTACGGAAAGTTTCATAAAGCTCCCGGATCAAATGAAGAGGCACTCCATAGTTCCTGAAGAAAACCCAGCGTCATTGAAGAACTACCATCAATTTCTAACACACGACTAGAGACAAGATTAACAGTCATGTGATTTTAAAATACAATAAGAAACAAGTACTACACTAGCGATGATGTTTACCGGCTACAGATGTAAATGATCAAAATATGCATCAAGTGTGAAGGTAGACATACAAAAGTAGCATTTATTTATTCGAAAAGGAATATACATAAAATTCAGAACGCCTCTGAGATTTGTATAAATATTTTAACAATGGTTAACAGAAACAAAAAAATCGTGATATTACTTACATGAAAATTACAAGGAAGAAACACAAGTACAAAGACAAGTG
The DNA here is from genome assembly GCF_009905375.1 of Apium graveolens. Taxonomy (NCBI): domain Eukaryota; kingdom Viridiplantae; phylum Streptophyta; class Magnoliopsida; order Apiales; family Apiaceae; genus Apium; species Apium graveolens. Next base: position 227,683,983 of record NC_133656.1, on the reverse strand, counting down.
CAGTAAGTCCCGAATCAGTTCAAGGTAAAATGTATAGAAAGCTTTTTGTTCCCACTGTCCTTCCATAAGCATGTCACTGACATAGAATACATATTTTACAAATGTTGATACTGTTGATGTTGCCAAAATCATGTACCTGAAAGACAATGTTTATAGAGATTTAAGTAATAGCTCCAAATTATCCAAATCATACAATCAATAATATGGTAATCCTGGGATAACAAAGTTGTGTTTTAGTCGTCTTAAATAACCCAAAGAGATATATTGTGTGTTTAAGTAACGTTGAACACATCAAAACTGGCATCGCAGTATACATGCACATTAGTACAACAAGACATGCAGAAAAAGAAATGGTGAAATATAAGCACATCCGACAACAGTGTAAGACGGCCAGCATCTGGGAAGTTGTCAATCACCGAAATGGCGATATATATATATATATATATATATATACATATATGAGTTGGGTTCAGTGGACACCCATATTATTTGGAGACCCTGGAGACCTGTATAACTGCCTTAGATTTTTAGGATGTGCAGTTAGAGATGAATACAAAGTGAGAGATATATTAATACTTATAAACCTATATAGTACAACTTTATAAATAGAGTTTCTTCAAATTAAAAAATTTATTACTTTTAAATATAAATAAAAATATAATGCAACATGTAGAATAAAATATTATGTGGAAAAATACATGAATATTTGATTTCCAAGTTGTATTATATCTTTTTATTTAGGTTTAAAAGTAGTACACTTCATAATAATTTTAAGTATTATAAAATTTTATTTTTTTCAAATAATATTTTATTCTGCAAATTGTATTATATTTTTTATTTAGGTTTAAAAGTATTATATTTTAATATTTTAAGTACTACATTCTATTGATAAAATTCTACAATATGTTCTGCACTTTTTTTAATATATTTTTTTATATAATATTTTATTTTGCATGTTGCATTATATTTTTTTATTTAGATTTAAAAGTATTACATTTTATATTTGAAGTACTACACTCTATTTATAAAGTTCTACACTCTATTATTTTAATATATTTTTTTCACATAATATTTTATTCTGAAGTTATATTATATTTTTTATTTAGGTTTAGAAATATTAAATATTTATTTATGCATAGAGTGAGTACTTCAAATTATAAAATGTAGTACTTTTAAATCTAAACAAAAAAATATAATGCAACATGTAGAATAAAATATTACGTAAAAAAATTTATTAAAAAAAGTGCAGAACATATTGTAAAACTTGATAAATAGAATGTAGTACTTAAAATTATAAAATATAATACTTTTATACCTAAATAAAAATTATAATTTAACTTGCAGAATAAAATATTATGTAAAAAAATAAATTAAAAAAATGAAAGTCATAACATATTGTAGAATTTTATAAATAGAGTGAAGTACTTAAAATTATAAAGTGTAGTTCTTTCAAACCTAAATAAAAAAATATAATGCAACTTCCAAATCAAATATTATCTGAAAAATATATTAGAAAAAATAGAGTGAAGAACATATTGTAGATAATTTAGCCTAAATTTATGTGGAATAAGGAAGAAAAAATTACTTAGATGTATGTAAAGTACTACGTGCTCTTAATTTTAGATTTTATTTTATACACATATAATGTAATCTGAGACCTCCATTTCTACCCATCTAACGGCCTATAAATGGGACTCCAGGTCTCCAAATAAAAAACGGACTCCACTGAACTTTTGCATATATATATATATATATATATATATATATATATATATATATATATATATATTTCAAGTAAGATATGCATTTTAACATCTGAGGTGATTTATAAAACACCGAGAAAACAACAAAACCAATTTTCATTAGTTTAAGCAACAAAAGGAAGTGTGAGGGAATCCAGCAAAAGAAACTGGCAACTTCAGTCACTTTTCTCACTTGTTGATTTTTCTTTTAACCAAGAACAGTCACCATTCGAGGAATAACGAATCAACTTGTGAAAATTGACACACGCGAAACAGCGAAACAGACACACGCGAAACAACTACAAATCCCATTGATGTACACTATCCTCTTTCAAATTTTAGTAAACATTAAGCTCAATGTCATGGCTAAAATTGTAACTAAACACCTAATGGTCAATAAATGGTAAAGGCCATGGGAATTAAAGTCATATTACAAATGCTAATCCGACAAAATTTTATGATTAAATCTATGTTTCTAAATCAGACAATCTAAGAATCATTTTAATATTTGTTCATAATAAGTTTAGAAACAGATATCTAGTAAAAATTTAAATTTTTACCGTCAAACAAACATATCATGGTGTGAAATTTCAGCAAAGAAAGATTGTAAGAAGACTACAAAAAAAGGCAGGGGAGAAAAGTTGTGTAGAGAAGATGTCTAACATACTACTTTCTGGATTTACTCACAAGCTACTTGTTAGTAACAAGTGCTTCCTTCTGTGGCAGAATATTAAGAACAAAATTTCCCAATAAACCCATTAATATAACAATGACCGCTATATTATGCAGCTTTTTATTTTTATTTTTTTGTTAATTTATTCAAGGAGTATTACTAGGAGAGTCAATATTTCATCACTAAAGATATGCCGACATTTGCAAACTTGAACAATAATAGCTATGACTTCCTTAGAGGCTTAGATAATCATGCATCGCAAATTTGTTTCAACGTTATCAAGGACAAAAAAAATCATTCATAAATGCTCAACTTAGAAAAACAGTGTAGCATATTAACTCAGTGGGAAAAAAATATATAATAGTAATTATTAACTTACTCGAAGGCAAAAAAGAGAGAAACTGACGCCTGGCGGGTCTCTATTAAATACTTAACCGAATTGTACAGAAAGAGACTGTCAAGTAGAAAAAGGAACCCCATGAAAGAGACAATCCGGATATGAGACAACATGGGAACTGACGGAGTCGTTTCAATATATTCAACTCTCTTCTGAGCCAACCAATGCAAAGCCTTTATCAACAAAAGAGCCGTAACCATAGAAAGAAAGGTAACCGAAAAATCCTGACGGAAAATAGTAATAGCAAAAAGTATCTCCATCACTTCCCGCCATGACTGCTCATTAAGCCTTTCAACCTCCGCTTCCCGAAGCGACCCAAGGAAAATCTTCTTAGTGAGTTGCCACAATATGCACATCACAACCAGGCCCATATTAAGCAGAAGCACCAAACTGACCTTTGAAGTCGATAAATAAACCATTGCCGGATAAAACTGCTGGCGACTACTAAAAGCATGATAAACAACAGCTAGGGTAGCAATTAAGCTAACCCCTGCATACGTTTGTAACCTCATCATCTTTGACCTATACAACTACCACACTGCATCATAAACAAAACAATCCTATTAGAACTATCAGTTGGCACATACATTTACATATACAACTAAATATGAATAAAAAAGCCTCAATCGTAAAATTCAATCAAAACGAAACACATTGATCATCTAAAATAAATTATGCTAAAATTCCAAAAACACACACAATAACACTAATTAATCAGAATTTCACAAAGATGCTCAAATCAATGAGTACTTCTGCAAATGAAATCTAGAAAATCAATAATTAACCAAACGCGATAAAAACACAAACAACATACAACATATAATAATAAAATCAGCTGAGTGATGAATAAAACGATATTTAACCTAAAAATTAGTATGGACTGAAATAAACAGTACATAATTAGATATAGAGATTTATAATAATATGATATGATACCTGATGTGTATTTTGGAGTGGATAATTCAGATTCGCTTCGAAAAGAAACCCTAGAATTGAAATTGAAGCATGATGATGATAATACAATTAGGGGAATTAAATTAATTTGAGGTATTGGATTCAAATTGACCTGTGTATTGTATTCTCGGGGAGGAAGGGTTGAGGACGGATGTGTATGTGACTCGTCACCGGTGGGAATCTGGTCCAATGGGGTTTTACCACGTGTATCGGCCTTTTTTTTTGATTTATTGGTCAAGTGTATTTAAATAATAGTAATACTGAGTTTTCCTGAGAAAATAATAATAATAATAAAACTGAGTTTTGTTTTCCCTTAAGTTTTCGGTATTTTAATATATCACAGGGCTGAGTTCTATGGAGTCCACCTTTTTATCGGAGTCCTCGGAGTCCATCTACGTTCTGCAAATAAAATATATTGTAAAACGTGTTATTTTGCAAAACATGTTACACAAATAGCATAACTTCAACAAAATCATGCAAATCTCATATATTTACGGTACAATAAGTATGTTCTGCAATATGTTCTGCAACATGAACATTTATGTTCTGCAAACTAAACATGTTTTGTAGAATATATATTTTTGCAATGTTCTGCTTGTAAAATGTATGCAATCTACAAGATTTTTGATAGAATAGTGATGTTTGTCGAAAAATAATATGTTTTGCAATATTTTAAGCTATATTTTACTTGCAGAACATATATGGACTCCGAGGACTCCAATTAAAGGTGGACTCCATAGAACTTTACTCTATCATATTTTACTACTATATAAACATGTTCCTTTCAATTTAAGTCTACAGTGAATAAAATTAAGGGATAAGATATTATTTCGGAATTAACACACATTATTTTACGTATTATGCTTTAAATTGGGGTTTTCATGAAACAGACTCGATATGGGCAGAAATGGACGACTCATATTAATTATAGGTGTATAAAATAAAACCTAAAATTAACTGTATTACTTTACATAGATCAAGTAGTTTATTTTTCCTTACTCAATATAATTTTTTTATCTATAACATTTTTTTGTTTATGCATAAAAAAAAATTTGTCATTTACTCTACATCAAATATATTACGCAATAATTTTAATTAGGCTAAGTTATGTTTTATAACTCTATTTTTGAATATAATTTTCAAATATTATTTGTTTATTTTAAATTATACTCCATTTTTTAGAGAAAATTTTATGGATACCACATTTTTATCGAGACCTCGAAAACTACCTATGAACTGCAATCAAAACACTATAAAATATATTATTTTGTGAAATATGTTCAATGAATATCACTAATTTTTTAAAATTGTTGAAGTTCGTTTAAGTTTAATAAGTACAATGTGAACGTTCTGCAATTTAAACAAATATTCTGCAAACTAAACATGTTTCGTAGGATAAAACTTTTTGTGATGTTCCACATGCAGCAAATGTATGATATTCAAAATTTTGAATAAAATAATCATCTTTGTAAAACATTATTTGCAAAATAATATGTTTTGTAATGTTTTTATGCAAGATTTTAGTTACACAACATAACTGGTCTCCATGGTCTTCAACGAAAACGTGGTCTCCATAGAAATATATTTAGATTTTAAAGTAGCACACTTTATATATAAAAAATCTACAATATGTTCCGCACTCTATTTTTTTAAATATTTCACATAATATTTTATTCTGCAAGTTGCATTATATTTTTTATTTAGATTTAAAGTACTACATTTTATAATGTTAAGTACTACACTCTATTTATAAAGTTCTACGATTGTTTTTGCACTATATTTTTTTAATAGTTTTTTACATAATATTTTATTCTGCAAATTGCATTATATTTTTTTATTTAGGATTAAAAGTACTGAGTTTTTATTTATGTATAAATACTTTTTTGTCATTTACTCCACATCAAATATATTACATTATAATTTTTATTAGACTAAGTTATGAATTAAAACTCTATTTTTAAATATATTTTTCACATACATGTGTTTTGCATGTTAAATTATATATATTTTATTTGGATTTTAAAGTACTACATTTTATTTATAAAAAATCTACACTAAGTTATGCACTATATTTTTTCAAATATATTTTTAACATAATATTTGATTTTGCAAGTTGCATTATATTTTTTATTTAGATTTAAAGTACTACATTTTATAATAGTAGGTACTACACTCTATTTATAAAATTTTGCACTATGTTCTTTCTTTCATTTTTTTAATATATTTTTTCACATAATATTTTATTCTGCAAGTTACATTATATTTTTTATTTAAGTTTAAAAGTATTATATTTTATAATTTTAAGTACTAAATTCTATTTATAAAGTTCTACAACATGTTCTGCACATTATTTTTTAATATATTTTTTCATATAATATTTTATTCTGCATGTTGTAATATATTTTTTATTTACAATTAAAAGTACTAAATTTTATGATTTGAAGTACCACGCTATATTTATAAAATTGTACGATATGTTATTCACTCTATTTTTTTAATAAAATTTTCACGTATGATTTTAATCATGTTACAATTTAAACTACTTCACTATATTTACAAAGTTCAGCACTCTATTTTTTTAATATATTTTTAACATAATATTTATATACATTTTACATTACATTTTTTACTTAGGTTTATAAGTAATATTAAACGTGTTAATCGTGTCTCTCACTTAGCTTTACCCCACAATCTTACAAAAATATAACGGTAGTTATATAGGTCTCCAGATCTCCAGGTCTCGAAATAATATTATTCTCCACTGAACTCAACTCTCTCTCTCTCTATATATATATGTATATATATTGCTCGGAGAATACATTATGGGGAAAAGACGATAATTTTACAACTATGAGAAGAAGGATGGGTAAAAAATCAAAATACCCACCATCTGGGGCTGGCGCCCAAAATACCATTTGGCGGGAGGGAGTGCTCATTTTACCCACTCAACACGAATTACCATCATGCGCATTTCATTTTTAAAAAAAATTGCAAAGAATACGCATGTCTGACATGCGTATTCACTGTTAGTAACAGTGAATACGCATGTCAGACATGCGTATTTTTTGTAAATTTTAAAAAAAGAGAATACGCATCTGTAAAATGTACAGTTCATTGATATTTTTGGCAGTACTTCCGCCGGTGGATATTCTGGGTAATTGAAGTTGAAAAGTGTTGTATTTTGGGCATTGTTTCAAGAGGGATAGGGCAATATGTGATCACCAAGATTAGATTAAAAGTTAGTGATGGGAGACATGTCAAAAATGAGGATATTTTTATCTGTGGGTTAGAAAAAACAAAGGAATATAAAAATCTGATATATTCCGGTAAATATGCCTCGTGTGAATGCAATCACGGTTCTGATTAACATAAACTCTCATTTTTATTAATATTTTTAATGTATTATATTAATCATTCTAACTATTATTTATTTTTATCACATACTATTTTTATCGTATACACCGTTAAAGATTTTCACGAAAACGGTCTCGCTATTCTTCAGACTAGAAGCATAATATGCGTATATTTTACCTTCCCATGCACTATCCTAGACGGGATAAATAGAGTAGGTTTGTTTTGGTTTAGTTTTGTTTGATTAACAAAAAAAATAGTTTTGTTTTTATAATTATTTAAACAATAATGATATAATTGTTTCATCGTACGAATGTGAGGCAATAGGAAAACAAAACATCATTTTTAATTACCCGGTCAGTATGAAATAAAATTTAATTTTTTAAAATGAACTTATCCACGTTCAAATTATATTTGACAAAATTCAAAAATTCGACATTCATATATATAATATAATGTATTTATCTTACTTTTAGTTAATGTACATACTACCTTAAGCATATGCGCTGCACATTGTTTTTACCTTTTTGTATTTATAAAATTTTATCAATTTATTTTTATAAAATTTTAATGTATATATTGTTAGTTCTAATATTGTTTTAATTATTATTTTTTAATTGATTCTAGAGATACTAATTTTATTTTTGTTTATTTAAATAAAATTAGTCTTTATTAAGTACGAAACTCGGTAGACAAATTATATATATATAGTGATACTCCACGAGAAATCCTATTATAATAAAAATTAGAAATTAAAATATTGGCTCGTAAGGGTTGCATCAGTTGGTTAAAGAGAGGATAACAATTCTCTCGGTCACAAGGTTCGAATCACACGGTTTAACCTGGCATGCACCCCAAGAGTAGCACATGCGGGTTATCTACGATAAAAAAAAAATTAAAATATTTTTTTTAATCGAATCAAAATATAACACATATTATATACAGATTGATCGTTATATGAAGGAGAAAAATCCAGTGAAGTCAATTTTTTAAAAAAACTCACATATTGACTGAAAGAATCAAATTATAAAACGAAATAGGTTAGCTGAAATTTTGTGTGGTAAGATGTATTTTAATTCTATGTGATGCCTATAACGAGGCATTAAATATAATTAATCTAAGGATTTAGATTATTTTATAGTTTTCATTTTAAAACTTATTTATATTTGAATAAATGCATATATATATAATTATTATATTTAATTCCAATTCAATTAGTATATCTTTTTAAATAGATATGATGCTTTTATAATCGACTGAGATGGTGATTTTGATAGCCCGTGTACCAAAAATCTATATAGGATCTCCCTTACACTTACTATATAAGAATATATTTTTAGTTCAAAATAATAGTATAATTTTGTTTTAGCTCAGATAAATAGTGTATATTGTTTTGTTTTATTTTAAGATTATTATACCGACGAACAAATTATTTCTAGTTGAGTTTAAAAAAAAACTTATGAATAATATGTATACATAAGTCCTATAATTATATAAACCTAAGTATTGTACCAATAGTATGCTTAACAATTTTTTTAATATTTTCGGTATGTAATGCACCAATATTTTTATTTAAAGGATGTTTATTAATTTGGAAGTGTTAAAAACATATTAAAGTTTGAACAAATTACTGAATTTTGTTTAATTTTATTTCGGCTCTTTCTAGAGTGATGCAATCAGTTTTTGGCGATTTTATACTAAAATATTTTAGAGAAATGACAAAAAGTACTATTTTTTTTAAAAAAAATTGCACTTTCACTATCTTCTAAATATACTTGCAAAAATACAGAACAATTAAAATTAACCAGATATGCAACTAGTTGCATCGAGTTTTTTTGTTACATTTGAGATTAAATGGAAGTGCATAAAATCGTCGAGTTTGCATCTAATTGCATCGAGTTGCAGAAAATCATTTTTTGCAAAAAAAATTGGAAATAATATTTTTGAACAAAATTAATAATTTTTTTAAAAGAAGTAATAGTATTTTTTTGAAAAAAAGTTTCTAAACTTGAATATTTTTCAAAAAAGCCTAAAAAATATACACTTTCGATGTCCTTGTTTGTCTAAGTGTTATTTTTTGTAATAATAGCTCATATAAGTTAAATTATATGCAGTCCACTATTTCATTGGAGTTCTTGGAGTCCATATATTTTCTGCAAGTCACATAATATTTTTTGAATGATGTTCTACAAATACCATTTTTTATTAAAAATATTGCAGATTGCATAAATTTTACCAGTAGAATATTGTAAAATATATTATTTTATAAAACATAGTTGGTTTGTAAAACATAAATGTTCATGTTGCAGAACATACATGTTTAGTTGCAGAACGTATATATTATACATGTTTGGCATTTCCGTTTAGCTCACTTTAGTATACTTAAACTCGTAACTACCTATGTTGAACTGTTTGGGGTTCATATTACCAGTAACTTGTTGATATATAATAAGCTCATAAGTAAAAAGTACGTGACCAAGTACTTTTCTTTCTTCACTTATCCCTTCTCTACCCTAAGCGTCTCTTTCTCACATATTTCCCATATGTCCTTTCTGTTTATTTAGCGCTCAAATACCGTCTGATCTCTCTATACTTCCAACTTCGAATCGCGTCAAGATATCTCCCCCCTCTCTTGTATGTATGTGTGTGTAATTTCTAGTTTTGTTAAAAATAGAAAACCTGTTTATTTTATCATTTATGATGTCAATGGTCTGTGTAAATGTCAAGGGCGCAATCGAAGATACGGCGACGGAATCAACCATTAGGTGTGGCTCCTCCAGTATGTGCGACTCATTTTGTATCATTTGCTGCTAAATGGGGAGATGAAGAACACGGTTTATTTGTGAGGATATGTTATGGGGAGGTTGTTAAAGGCAGCGAGCCTAACACCACATTGAACAAAGAAGGTTAGAACGCTGTATACCGACAATTTGCTTCTCTTTCAGAAAAGGATCCCGTTTGTGATTTAAGAAAACTAAAGAATCATTGGAATGCGATGAGAGAAGATTAAAAAAAAATTAGAAAATTGAAGTTTGGGCAAACTGGTCTGGGATGGAACGAGTTGACAAAATAACTTGAAGTATCTGATGAATGGTGGAAGGAGAAAAGTAAAGTAAATTTTTATAATTATGTTAGTTTAGTTTAGTTATTCTCATGCTCTTTCGAGTTTGTCGATAATTACAATTCGATTTTGTAATCATTTACGGGGTTATCAGATCATTGTAGTTTTTATAATAGTATTCTGTATAATGTCGATTATTGTTCAAAGTTTTTTCATTAGTTATGTATGTATTCGTATGTTTGTATGTTAGTGTATATGTTAAAATTTGTCTGTAGGTGGTTGTATATAATTAGCAGTCAAATTGATTATGGGATGTGCTCCAAATGTTAAATTTAGTGGCTGTTTTTGAGTTTTCATTCTGATTAGCTTGCTCAAGATGTAATGCAGGTTCAGGTGCAACATTTGATATCTATGATCAATTCTTTTTTCCAATTGCATTCCTAGATATTGGTTCGGGTTGACTATGTAGCCAATTGGCCTATGCCATTTAAGATAGTTATGAACTTCAAGCAATCATATTTGGTGATTTTTTTAGGTCATGTTTGTTGCTGAATTATCAGGAAATAGAGAAAATGATTGGCAAGGTATCATTAATATACTTCTCGAAGAAAAATTTCAACATATTTAGTAAACATGACTAATATTTGATAATGTATTAATAAGAAATTGATCCATGAGGGTATGTCGTGGGTTGTAGCACCATATCTTGCAAGAGTACCGCTGGAACATGTAATGAAGACCGCACCTTGGACGAAGAAATCGTCGTACTTAGCGCTATGCCAGAAGTTGATGCTCGCAGTGACTTGTAATTTTTAACTCAACGGTACATTCTCAACCTTGGAAATAAAACTCTTTTTTTAAAGGCGCGCGGCAACGAACTCCGGTATGGCCAATTACAGTATAACTTCAAGCACTTTAAAGGTCCATGAGGTTCATTTGATAGGCAATGAAAGTTACTTTTACTAATTGTAATTTTATGTTGAATGATTTGTTTGCTATATTGTAGTGATTGTGTCAAGTTGAATGTATTATTGTAACACGTGTTTGTAAAATAGTGGTCGACTGTTTTAGTGACTGACTTTTACATGATAAGGATTTTCAAATCTACTTTTTTTAAAGTAGTATGATTTATCCTGTTTGTACTGTGTTCAAATGTGACTACTATATGTTACTCTGTAACTATCAATCTGTACCGTGAATTATTCAACTTGTATGTCTAATTATTTCCTTATGTGTTCCTGTATGTTTATATATATCAGTTTTATTTTCTTCATCTTCACATTCAGCATAAGCCATAGCCTCTCAAATGGATCCATATGGTTATAACCCTTTTGGTTATAATAATTCTCAAGGTCAGACTTCTAATACATTTGATCCCTTTACTTATAATACTGAATGTGCGTTTTTTTTCTTTCAAATGTAGAGTTTTCTTATATATTTAATCATTTCCCTAAATACCGTGAATTGTTTAACTTGTATGTCTTATTTTTTCCTTATGTGTTTTGTATGTTTATATATACCAGCTTCATTTTCTTCATATTCACATTCAGCATAAGCCATAACCTCTCAAATGGATCCATATGGTTATAATCCTTTTGGTTATAATAATCGTCAAGGTTAGACTTCTAATATATTTAATCTATTTGCTTATAATAATGAAGGTGCATCTTCTTTTCATTCAAATGTAGAGTCTTCTTATATATTTAATCATTTCCCTCAATATTCCTACGAAAATAATTTTTCTATTGAGTCAAACAGTGCATATCAACACGGTTTTGAAATTCCAAATAAAATTGAGGAAGATGCGAATCTAATTTTTTGGATTGACAAACGGCTTGTCGTGCTGCTGCTTACATATTGGTGTGTTATTATGCACGTTTTGTGTAAAAAGAGATGTGTCATTATTCAATTTGAACGGGAGGTAAATTAATTGATGAAATAATGAAATAGAATGAAAGTCGTCGTATGTCTAAAGATATTTTTGTAAGTTTTGTTGAACATTAGTAGATCGTTATGGATTGGTTCCCAAACAAGGCATGCCTGAATATGAGGAAGTAGGGATCTTCTTAATGACTGTTGCGCATGGGTGTGAAAATCGTTTAAGGCAAGAAACGTGGAATCACTCTGCAGAGACTATTAGTCAACATTTTCATTATGTTCTACAAGTTGTTTGCAGTCTGACAAGTGATTACATTAAACCAGCTTCAAATTATAATACTGTATGTGGTTATCATACACCTCAACATGGACAATATTACCCATATTTTGAAGTAAGTGTATATATTTATATCCAAATATTTCATGAATTTTGTTGATAAAAATTAATATTATTTAAATATGAACTGCATGATGCTATTGGAGCTATTGATGATACTCATATTAAATGGTGAGTAAAATAAACAAAGCATACACCCTATTTTAGTCAAAAGGGATGCACCACTAAAAAAATTGTAGCAATGTGTGATTTTAACTTGTGTTTTACTTTTGTTTGGGCGGGGTGGGAAGGTGAAGCACACGATAGTCATATTTTAAATAAGGTTACAACTCAAGGGAATCTGAATTTTTCACATCCAAATGGGAAAATTTTCTATTTTGTAGATGCAGGTTATGCACAAAAAAAGATAGATGGCTCCGTACAAAGATCAAACATTAGATACCATTTTGCAGATTTTGTCGAGGTGATGGCAGCGAACTTGTACCACGAAATCCTAAAGACAAATTTAATCATCTTCGTTCTTCTTGTAGAATGGTTATTGAGCGAATATTCGGGGTGTGCAAAGCTAGATTTGCTATTTTAGCAAATATATATGCCGATGTATAAGATAGATACGCAAACTGTAGTGACAACGCATTTCGTACAACCGAAAGAGAAAGTTACATTCCGCCGAATTCTACTACAACAATTAATGAGAATCGAGAGACCGGGATAGATGAAACTGACAATGCCAGTAGGTGGATTGCGCTTCGTGACAGTATTGCTAATAGTATTCATAATATAGCATAAATGTTGTAATCTCTCGATACATTTATTTTGGTATTGTAATAATTAAATAAAAAGTATAATTTTAACTAAATGATATATTTCTATATTCAATAAATTATTATTAAAAATTTTAGAAAATTATAATTTATAAGTTATTTTACTAAACGCCCCGCTTTATTTATAAATGAAACATCAAAACACCAAAATTAATTTATCTGTTAAAAATTACTTATTACATATACGTCACTTATTGCACTTAAGTTATAAATTATTTATTTTAAAATTTTCAAACGGGCTTATTGTACTTGACCAAAATTTATATGATTTTATTGAATTAATGATATTTGGAAAACGTTATTGACATATAGTAAAACATTTTACAGGATTTTTGACGGACAAATAAGCTGAGAGGTAGCTAGGGTTTAAAATAAAAGGATCAATTAGGGTTTTGTTGGAGAATTTGGGGGAAGTGAGAAGAGATGGCGGCTTTCAACGTAGTTCAACGGAGAAGAAGAGCTGCTAGCGCTGATATCAAAAGAGCTAGACACGGGGATCCAGTCACCGGTAAGCTCAAGCAGAGGCCTCAAACTATCCCTATCTCTGGCAAGCGTAAGCGCAAGCTCTTTAAAAAATGGCGCAGGGTACGTTACAATCTCTCTCTCTCTCTCGCCCCCCTCTCTATCTCTCCTCCCCCCCTCTCTCTCCCCCTCTACATCCTTCTCTCTACTTCTCTCTCTATTGAATACACGTGTGTACATGTATGGTAATGTGCTTAAATGATTAAAACAGGACCAGAAGGATGCTATTGCCAAGGGCCTTATTACTATGGAAGATGTCGAGATGGCTGTTGCTGAAGGTATATATGTTTTAAGTGTTTTAAATGCCTTTTAATGATTAGAAACTCAATTTATAGTTAATTAACCTATATATGCATATGAATTGTGAGTAAGGCACATTTTCGGTACCTGAGTATTACATTTGCCATTTCGGTTAGAGGAGTTAAGCTTTGTATACTGGTTAAGTGGTCATCGTAGTTGAAGCTGTCACTGTACTGTACATTATAGTACCACTGGGAATAGTTGAAACTTCAAATGTAAACAGGGTTGAAAAAGTTTGAAACACAGTGGAAGTGAAATATAAATATGCGGCAAAGCAATTGATTCCTGAACTATTTTGATTTTATATCATAATATTAGCTGATACATTCTTTGCATTTTTGTATGTCTATGTTCATTAGGTACATCAGAAAAGGTGAACAAAGCTCCGCTAGCCTTCAGTGTGAAGAAGAGTTTGACTGTTAAATCTAAGCGATCAGGGAAGAAAGGTAGATAATTTTATTATCTTTTGTTTACCTTTTTTTATTCATTTAATAATTTATTGTTGTCTTGCAAGTATGAGCTTAAGGTAGAATTATCCTAATAGTGGCACTATTATATTAATCAGCCATTAATGGTAATTCACTTGATGTAAAATTGATACTACGCTTCTCAGTGTGGCTGGGGGGAGGTTGATGTAATTTAGGGAGAAATGCCCATATAATAGTGCTAATTTTATTCCATTCCCACTCTTTATCATTGTTTACAACCAAACAAAGATGGAGTTGCTTTTAGATATGTGTTAAAAGGACTCAAATTTCAGGTAATTAAGAACTAGAGTAGATGTCGAACCATATCTGATCTGAGTTTTATTGTTCTATCCTAGTAAACATATTGGCCTGAGGGCCTGAATAACTTTGACTTAATTAGTATGCTCATTGATATTTTGCCAATTATGGGTTGGTAATTTGCTTAATGCTTAATTAGTATGCTCATTGACTTAAGGATGTTTGATTAGTGGTTGTGTTTCCTTAAATCAGAAACGCAGAGCTAAACCTTTAAAATGATGCATATGCTTCAGCTTCTTTTATTGGCTACTAAATTGGCCTTTAGATAAAATATTCTATTGCCTGGACAAGTACATTAAAATTAAAGGAAGGACGAGACTATTTTTGTTTCTTGCTTATCTATAGATAAAAAAGTTCACAACCTCGTGATAGGCACCATACTGCCTTTGGCATCCCTGCTAAGCACTTCTATATGCTTAAAAAATGTAAAGGATCATTATTTTTGTGTAATACACGTTTAATCATAATTTTGTAACCACATGTATTCATTCTACAGGAAGAAAAGGTAAACCAGAGAAACCGGCTCAAGAGGCTGCAGTAGATGCTATGGAGTTTGTATGATGGTAACAGAAAGATTGAAAAATGTTGGAAAACCATGTAAACCTATAATTTGCTGTATTTATATAGTTGTTATCGTTCCGGTTTTAAAGTTAATGACCACTAGATTTCCTGTTCATTTTTTCGAGCTTGTTTTGAAATGCACTCTTTATATTTTATTTTAGCATGAATAATCTAAAGATTTTTTATGACCAGAAGCATTTATATAGGCACTATTTTAAGAAAGGGGAAAAAAGAAGAAGAAATTGCATAGTAAAGATTCTGTAACTGAGGAGAAAAGCTCAAGGCTATAGTAGAACTTTTGAAAACGAAAAATCATTTGATTCTAACATGTGCAACTTGTTAAATAGTAACTTTGAAAACGAAAAATCATTTGATTCTAACATGTGCTAACTTGTTAAATAGTAAGTTAGGGTGTGTTTGGTATTGCTCTTGCCAAAAGCTTTTGGTAAAATTTAAAAGTTATTTTTCGAAAAAGTATTTTTAGCCTTAAAGCATTTGATTTTTGCTAACAGGACTTTTTTTAACGGCACTTTTTCTAATTTCTAATAGCACACCATTTTTTAAAAGCAATTTCAAACAAAGTCTTATCTATTATATATATAATAGAGCAAGTGGGGGTTTCAATTTGCTCTTCCGGAGCCTTCAATTATATTTGATGCATCCGATATTGTATTTACATTAGCTTTGGCTAATGTTAGATGCGAAAAATATTTTTGATCTTTTAAAATTGTATGTGTGGTTGCACTATCTGCCAAACAAAAAGATTCCTCATCTTTTATAGCACATGATGAGAGGTTGCTGGTCATATTTCTTCACGAAAAATAAAATAAAATTAAAAGTAGAGGTAAAACATCTCAAGTACTTCATTAAAGAAAATTACAGAAGCAACTGATAAGGATGATTATCATAGTTCAAAAATTAAGTACTAACAATCCAAAATAAATAAGGAAAACGTTCAACAAGCAAGTAAGGCCTTTCTTAATTATTCTTAGGCTCATCACCACCAAATTTAGGCATATTCACATCGACATCTTCAAAGAAATCACCAACTTCCATGTGATTAAAGGCCGAAGGATCAACTTGGCCATCACTTCCAAGATGTGCTTCAAGATGAGCAATCCCCAAAGGATCATTCTGTTCGGTGAAATTAGTTTCAACATTTTTCAAAGATGCTTGATATAGGT
The DNA here is from genome assembly GCF_009905375.1 of Apium graveolens. Lineage (NCBI taxonomy): Eukaryota > Viridiplantae > Streptophyta > Magnoliopsida > Apiales > Apiaceae > Apium > Apium graveolens. Next base: position 227,667,414 of record NC_133656.1, on the reverse strand, counting down.
CAGCAAAGTGCTTGGAGGTACGACATGTACTTCTCCAATGACCTTTCATTCCACAACGGCTACAAGTACTTTCACCCTTTTTAACCATCGTACTTCCCTCGGGTTTCTCCTCATTTGTTTTCTGTTTTTGATAGTAAGGCTTCCTTTTAAAGTGGGGGCGATTTTGTTGATTTCGGCCTCGACCACGCCAAAATCCATGACCACGGGCACGCCCACGTCCACGTCCATATCCATGCCCACGTCCACGTCCAAATGATTTATTATCTCTATATTCATTATTAGTCACCGCATTCACTTCAGGGAATGGTGTTGAGCCAGTGGGACGTGCTTGATGATTTTTCAGCAAAAGTTCATTATTTTGTTCAGCAAGAAGCAACACAGAAATAAGCTCAGAATATTTCGTGAATCCACGTTCACGATATTGTTGTTGCAAGAGCATATTATTGGCATGGAAAGTGGAATATGTTTTCTCCAACATATCTTTATCGGTGATATTCTCGCCACATAATTTCAATTGAGATGTAATTTTGAACATGGCAGAGTTATACTCGCTCACACTTTTATAATCTTGCAATCGCAAGTGTAGCCAATCATAGCGAGCTTTAGGAAGTATCACCGTTTTCTGGTGATCATATCTTTCTTTGAGATCTTTCCAAAGAGTTGATGGATCTTTAATAGTCAGATATTCAGTTTTCAAGCCTTCATCAAGGTGATGGCGAAGAAATATCATGGCCTTTGCCTTGTTGTTATGGATAAGAAATCAAGGTTATTACTTGCTGTATTTAATACTAAGATTCGGGAGCTCAAGGCCTTTAATGGCTGCTCTCGTGTTTCGTGACTCAATCTGCCTTAACAAGATGCCTACGTACCTTGCTGATTGCCAAGGATCAAGTCAAAAAACGTAGTTCTGATTGGTGGGGGTGAGACCCCTTATATAGATGTGGGAGTCCTTGAATTGGACTTGGTATAGGAGACTTGGTGGACAAGCCTCTGAATTAGGATAGACTTAGGAGTCCTAGGAAGTAGGAAGCTGATCCCTTATCCTTTTAGGTCCCCTTGAGGCTAATCTATAAGGATTTATATCCTTATCGGGACTCTTCTCAATAGCTGATTTTTCCCTTATTAATTAATTACGAAATTAATTAATAATCAGGGCTTTTGGGCCTTTTTTATTCCACCAGGCCTGATCTGGTCCATTAGGCTTAACCTTTCTGGTCTGAGTTTCATATATCTTTTTATTGGGCCTAGCAGCCCACAACTTGTACAATTAATGCAGTATTTAATTATACAATCATAATTTATTTATCCCTATCATTTGCCCCCCAACTTTTGGGAAACATTGAATAGGTTTCGCAGAAGTTAAGTCTATTTGTTCCCTTACAGGGTTTCGTTTTTCCGTAAAGTGTGGAGCGACCTACACGTTTACAACGAATTTTTCCTTTTATTTAGGAAATATTTTGATTTCCAGGAATTTTTCCCTTATTTCCGGGATTTTTCCCTAATTTCTGGATTTTTCCCTAATTTTTCTGGGATTTTCCCTAATTTTTCTGGGATTTTTCCTTATTTTTCTGGGATTTATCCTTAATTTCTGGATTTTTCCCTTATTTTCTGGGATTTATCCTTAATTTCTGGATTTATTCCTTAATTTCTGGATTTTTCCCTTAATTTCTGGGATTTATCCTTAATTTCTGGAATTTCCTCTTAATTTCTGGGATTTATCCTTAATTTTCTGGATTTATCCGTAATTTTCTGGATTTATCCGCAATTTTCTGGATTTATCCGCAATTTTCTGGATTTATCCGTAATTTTCTAGATTTATCCGCAATTTTCTGGATTTATCCGTAATTTCTGGTTTAAAATGCATACAAAATTGATTAGGATGCAGAAGAAATTGATCAGGATTCAGCCAAATCGATCAGAATTCCTGCTCGATTTCGATCAGGATCCTGATCGAATTAACTCAGGATCTTACACTCTGGTCGACAGGATTCCTGATCGATTTCGATCAGGGCTCTGATCGAATTGATCTTCAAAGTGACACCCTAGTCGACTGTTACACGTGCTTAATCGATCAGGATTCCTGATCGATTTCGATCAAGACTCTGATCGAATTAAGTGATTTTCTATCATTCTGATCGAATGGAATATCGATCAGGATTTTCTTCTGTGTCGATCAGGACTCTGATCGATCTTAGGGGATTTCTTCCCTCCTGTTCGAATAATATATCGACCAGGATTCTCTTCGGTATCGATCAGGACTCTGATCGATCTTAGGGGATTTCTTCCCTTCTGTTCGAATAATATATCGACCAGGATTCTCTTTTGTATCGATCAGGACTCTGATCGATCTTAGGGGATTTCTTCCCTTCTGTTCGAATAATATATCGACCAGGATTCTCTTTTGTATCGATCAGGACTCTGATCGGATTTAGGGGATTTCTTCCCTTCTGTTCGAATAATATATCGATCAGGATCCTCTTTTGTATCGATCAGGACTCTGATCGGATTTAGGGGATTTCTTCCCTTCTGTTCGAATAATATATCGATCAGGATCCTCTTTTGTATCGATCAGGACTCCGATCGATCCAGTTTAAAACTCTGGTCGATTTTTGACCATTCATTTTCCATATGAGCTTCTAGATTATTCCTGATATTTCTAGTAGACGGGCTTTTAGGTTGGGCCTGGCTAAATGGGCCTAGAAACGCCTCGTATTCCGAGCTTTTCGCCTATATAAGTGTAGTGTGAAGTGAGAATCCTCACTTCACTTCTCATTTCTCATTTTCTTCTACAAACTTCTCTAGAGTTCTCCCTTTGAGTAGGCGATTTCCGGCGAGCACACAGCCACCGTAGCTCCACCATTCTCAAGTATTTCTGGGTTTCAAGCTTTTAAACGAAGTATATCAATGGCGGACCGCGACTTGGCTCGTTTGCAGAAGATGAATGTCTCTAAGAGAGGTACAAACATTCAAATTCAATCTCCATATACTTCTCTCATTGACATTATTAACTCGAGAGGTGATGAATATCCTTCTCTATCTGAGTTAGATTCGTATAATCATGGTAACACTTTTCATGAGTTAGATGGTAGAATAGAGTCTATGAACACCCTGTACAGACTTCCACCCCACCTTAGGATCACTCCAGCCGCCCCTGGGGATAGGACTTGTAATTGGGAGGGGGATACTCTGTTCATTTATCGAGGAGCCCTGACCGCAGGTCTTAGGTTCCCATTTCACGAATTTATTCCTCGTTTACTAGCCGATGTACGAATCAACCCTTGTCAACTCCCTCCTAACGCCTGGAGGAACATTATCTGTTTTATGGTCCTTTGTCTCAGGAATAGCTTTCCTCTTTCCGTAGCAGTCTTTAGGAAAGTTTTCCAATTCTATAATAGTTCCATGAGTCAGCCGGGCTGGGTTTTAATTCGCCAACGGCCCAAAATTCCCCATATCTTTGACAGTAACTCTATAGTTGAGAACAACCCTAAATGGAGGGATGAGTTTGTCAGGCTGACCTGGGCTGGGGGTGATTGGGCCACACTCTTCCGTAGGCCATTTTGCAAAGTATCAGATGGTAGTCCTGGTAGCATCAGATTAACTGATGAGGAGGAGGTGGCCTACCAAGCCTTAATTTCAGATGATGGGAAAACAGACACCTGGACCCTTTTAGAGGAATTTTCCTTGAAGAAAGTTGGTCTCTCCCAAGCCAGTGATAAGGGTAAATTTATACCTGCGTAATTATTTTTCCTTCTCTTTAATCGCACTTTTTCTTTTTTCTGGATTTTAATATTCCTTCTGCTTTTCCTTTCAGCTTGTGAGGCTATTAATAATGTCAATAGGCCTAAGGAGGGGGAGTCAGGCCGTCAGAAAAGGGCCAAGCTAAACAGGGACCCTAGGAGCAAACCTGACGGTCCTTCTTTTCTTAAGCCCCACGTCCCGGTGGTCGAGCTGGGGGACGATGTGGATCCTCCACTTAAGGCACATTCCTTCAGGCCTAACTGGGGCTTCAGGAGGAGCGATACGGTGGTTGGATCCACCAAACACGCTAAAGATTGGTCTTATCACTCCGTCACTCCCCATGATTTTACTGACATTGTTACGGGGAGTGATATTGAGACTATTGAGCTTCTGGGTTCTCAAGCCCAAGCTGCGGTAATTTTCTTTCTCTCCTTCTTTGAATCCCAACTTTCTTGTATTCCAACGAACTTGTGCTAACTCATACATATTTCTTTGCAGAGTAATACCTACTTCCAGGCGGCCCTCCATCAGGCTAGGTCCTGGAAGGGTAACTCAGATGGGTTTGAGAAAGAGATGAAGAAATGGGAGGAGAGAGCCAAGGTTCTGGAGAAGAAGCTGGACACGAAGAAAGAGGAGCTGGCTCAGGCTCATTCCGAGCTGGTGAAACTTAGGAGCGATAAGGATAAGCTCATCGATGACTACATGGATTCTGACAAGTTTAAGAATCTCATGGAGATTCATGATGAGGGTCTTTATTCCCTACAGTTTACTCAGGGATGGGACGCGGCCGTGAAGGCGGTTTCTGAGAAGTACCCGGGCTTAGTCGACCCTAAGGACTTTATAAGTCCTGAGCAGGCTGAGTCGGAGGACAGCATAGATGCCCTCTTTAACTCCCCTCAGCCAGATGATCGCATCTTGGATCCTAACACTGCTTCTCCTCCCGCTTCTCCTGCGAAGGACGCTGAAGGCGCTGATAAGGAGAAAGAGAATGAAGGCTCCCACATGGAGGAGTAGTTTTTCTATTCTGTAATTTGATCCTTAACTTATGTCTGGACTTTTGTTTGTATCAGATCTTATTACCCTCCGGGGTTATTTTATATGCTTCTTTCCTTATTCGCATTTTTCTCCTTTATCTTTCTGATACTTTAATATGCATTCAAGCTTGAACTAATTGGCCACACCAGTGTTATCACAACTCAAACATCCATAGGTTGAAATAATTTCGATTTCTTCAGTTTGAAGTCTGGTTTTTCAAAACCTTACATAATATGGGTTCGACCCTGATCTATAATAGCTAACAAAGCTTCAAGGTGCTTTTAAACCTACTTGTCATAATGACAAGTGAGAATCGTACTTCGACCATCTTACACGTAGTAAACCTTCAGGTTTTGTGCGTGCCAGGTTCTCGGGACTTCAAAACCATCCATAGTCTCCAGCTTGTAGGTTCCTCTACCCTGAACGCTCTTGACTCTATACGGCCCTTCCCAATTTGGGGCAAGCTTTCCTTTCTGTCCGACACCAGAAGCCTCTATTTTTCTCAAGACTAGATCGCCTTGTTTAAAAAACCTTTCTTTAACCCTTAAGTTGTAGTAGAATGAAGCTTTTTTCTGATATTCTACTATCTTTGCATGTGCTTTATCTCGCACTTCATCAATTAAATCCAGGGCTAATCTCTGCCCTTCCTCATTTTCTTTCTCATCGAAAGCCTGAATCCTTGGAGAGGAATGTGATATCTCCACAGGAACTACTGCTTCCGCCCCATATGCCAACATGAAAGGAGTTGCATCTGTCGTGACTCTACAGGTAGTCCTATAAGCCCATAATATGGGAAGTATCTCATCTACCCAATTATTTCTCGACTTTTCGATCCTCTTCTTTAGTCCATCCAGGATTATCCGATTTGCTACTTCCGCTTGCCCATTGGCTTGCGGGTGAGCCACAGAGGTGAATCGTAACTCAATTTCATTTTCTTCACAATACTTCTTGAATTCCTCATTGTTGAATTGCGTTCCATTGTCAGTGACGAGGATACGGGGAATTCCATATCGGCACATAATGTTTTCCCACAGGAATTGTGCAACCTGCTTAGTTGTGATTTTGGCCAAAGGTTTGGCTTCGATCCACTTGGTGAAATAATCAATGGCTACAATCAGAAACTTCCTTTGTGCTGTGGCCATAGGAAAAGGCCCTAGAATATCCATCCCCCACATAGCAAAGGGAATAGGTGAGTTGATAGAGGTCAGCATCTCGGGGGGTTGTCTGGCGACTGGTGCATGCTTCTGACAACGATCACACTTCTTTACATATTCTTTGGCATCAGCCATCATTTCTGGCCAATAGAAGCCTAAACGAGTTATCTTATGAGCCAAGGCCCTGCCCCCCAAGTGTTGCCCACAAATGCCTTCATGCACTTCCTCAAGAGCCAAGCGTGCCTCATCGGGCCTGAGACACCTCAAGTAAGGAACCACGAAAGATCTTTTATATAGAATCCCATCTATCAAAGAGTACCTTAGTGCTCGAACAGTTAACTTCCGTGCCTCAATTGTATCGCTTGGCAACCAACCGGTCTGAATGTGAGCCTTGATGGGATCAATCCATGACGTCCCCAAGCCTACGGGAGCCACAAGCTTAACATCTATGCTTCGTGTCTTCAAAACACGGAAGTACACACTTCCTGAACTTTCTTCAATCTCAGATGAAGCAAACTTTGATAGCGCATCTGCTTTAGCATTTTCTTCCCTTGGAATGTGTTCAACATGGCATTCATTAAATTGGGTCATCACAGCCCTTACTAGGCGAACATACTTTGCCATCGTATCATCCCTTGCTTCAAATTCTCCCTTTACCTGGGATATGATCAACTTCGAGTCTCCACGGACCTTTAAGTTTTTGACTCTAAGTGTCCCAGCAATCAGGGCTTCATACTCTGCCTCATTGTTTGTGGTTGGGAAGTCTAGCTTCATGGCATACTCAATTAAGAATCCATCAGGGCTTTGCAAAACCAACCCTGCTCCACTGGAATTTATTTTTGATGCTCCATCAAAATAGAGAACCCAATATTCTTTCTCCTTGTCCCCATTGTCGACTCTCTTGTCTTGAGGTGTGGTATCTTCCTGCCCCCCGACTTCTTGGTTGGGTATGGTACATTCCACCACGAAGTCAGCTAGTGCCTGGGCTTTTATGGCCATACGTGGCTTATACTTGAGATCGAACTCTCCCAACTCTATTGCCCACTTAATTAGTCTCCCACTTGCCTTGGGACTGTAAATGATATTTCTCAGTGGCTGATTTGTTAGCACTTCAATTTGGTGAGCTTGAAAATAAGGACGCAGCTTTCTTGAAGCCATCACCAAGGCTAAAGCGAATTTCTCAATGGCTGAATAATTCAACTCAGCACCATGCAAAATTTTGCTGACATAGTATACGGGTTTCTGGACTTTCAGTTCCTCCTTAACCAATACCGCGCTCAAGGCGCTTTCTGAAACAGCCAAGTACAAGAATAAAACTTCACCCAGAACTGGCTTGGCCAACAACGGGGCCTGGCCCATATACTTCTTTAACTCTTCAAATGCCTTCTGATTTTCCTCACTCCATACAAAGTCTTTAATGTTCTTTAATGACTTGAAGAATGACAAGCACTTGTCTCCTGACTTGGAGATGAATCGTCCTAGCGCAGCAACCCTTCCTGTGAGTTTCTGAACATCCTTGACAGTTTTTGGGGGTTCCATGTCCAGGATTGCCTTTATTTTATCGGGGTTAGCCTCAATTCCCCTCTTTGAGACCATCAATCCCAAGAATTTTCCAGATCCTACTCCGAAAGCACACTTCGTGGGATTCAACATCATCTTGTGGTACCTCAGGACCTCAAAAGCTTCCCTCAAATGGGTTATATGATCAGTCTTTACTAGACTCTTGACTAACATGTCATCAACATAGACTTCCATAGTTTTCCCAATAAGATCCTTAAAAATTTTATTCACCAACCTTTGATAGGTGGCTCCTGCATTCTTGAGACCAAACGCCATAACAAGATAACAATAAACACCAAAGTCAGTGATAAATGATACCTTTGGAATGTCATCCTTATGCATTTTGATCTGGTTGTATCCGCTAAACCCATCCATGAAACTCAGCATCTCATGTCCAGCGGTGGCATCAATCAAAGTATCAATTCTAGGCAGCGGAAAACAGTCTTTGGGGCATGCATCATTCAGATCGGTGAAGTCTATACACATCCTCCACTTTCCATTAGCCTTCTTCACCATTACAGGGTTTGCTAACCACTCCGGAAATTGAATCTCCTCAATGAAACCAGCCTCTAAGAGCTTTTCCACTTCCTGCTTTATAGCCTCTTGTCTTTCCGGAGCAAAATTTCTTTTCTTTTGTTTCACTGTCTTCCGGCTTGGATCCACGTTTAACTTGTGGGTAATTAACTCCGGGTCTATGCCTGGCATATCAGCTGCTGACCATGCAAACACATCACTATTTTCTTGCAAAAATTTCACTAACTTCCCTCTAAGGGGCTCCTCTAATGTAGCTCCAATGAAAGTCATCCTCTCAGGATTCTTGGGATCTAAAGGAACCGAAACCAATTCTTCTGCTGACCTTCCTCTATTCTCATCACTTTCTCGAACATCCATATCTTCAATAGGAAGAACCTGCCCCCCGACTCCATCTGCCCTCAAAGAGGCCACATAACAGCTTCTAGCCATTTTTTGATCTCCTCTCTCTTCTCCAATCCCGTTTCGGGTGGGAAACTTCATGACTGAATAGTAGGAAGAGGGGACTGCCTTGAAGGCATGTATCCCTGTTCTCCCCATGATAGCATTATAAGTTGAACTAGCCTTTACCACCACAAAATCTAGCATCTGCGTTGCTTGCCTTGGCTCCGTACCTATGGTGGTTGGCAATTTAATTATCCCTTCCACAGGACATTCTACTCCAGCAAATTCATATATCGGCATGTCGGTTGGTGTCAACTGGGAGTCGTTATACCCCATCCTTAGAAAGGTGTCGTGGAGCAAGATATTCACAGAAGCACCATTATCCACAAGGACCCTCTTAACCGGGCTGTTTCCTATTATTGGTGTTATGACCAGCGGGTCGTCATGGGGAAACTTCACACCCTCTAGGTCGGAATCATCAAAGGCCAATGTTACTTCTGTCCTGGCCCTCTTCGGGGCTTCTCCAACAATATGCATAACCTCTCTAGTATACGCCTTTCTGGAATTTTTGGACAATCCAGCAGCAGTTGGACCTCCAAAGATCGTGTTTATCACAGGCCCTTGAGGTCTCGGCCCTCCATAAATGGTGTTTATAACTGGTCCTCTAGGTTGGGGATTCCGCCCCTGATCATCTTGGTCCCTCCTACGATCTTCAAAGTTCTTCCTTCCATTATTATTTCTGTCCCCTCCATCTCCAGTATACTTATTCAATCTTCCTTTTCGAATCAAAAACTCAATTTCATCTTTCAATTGCCTACACTCATCGGTGTCATGGCCAACATCTTTGTGAAACCTGCAATACTTGCCCCTATCTAGCTTGGCGGGATCAGCCTTCAAGGGCTTAGGCCAGCGAATATCTCTGTCTTTCTCAATCTCCATCAAAATCTGACTTCTGTGAGCATTCAGCTTAGCGTATTCAGTGAACTTTTGCCCAGGTCCTCCCTTCTTGGGGGTTGAATCAGGGTTTTGTTCGGTTCTAGGATATTTGTCCTTAGCGATATACTCCAAATCAGTTTTTCGTTTCTTGCCTCCAGTGGGCTCATTACTTACTACGGTCTTCCTCATACTTTCTTCAACCTTGATATACTTCCCTGCCCTCTCTTGGAGCTGCAACATGCTCTCAGGGGGTCGTTTGGCCAAAGACATCTTAAAAAACTCATCCCTAGTTCCTTGTTGCAGTGCTATCATGGCTACCTTATCATCAAGGTCTGGGACTTTTAAAGCCTCCTTTGTAAAACGATTCAGGTAATCTCTTAAGGATTCCTTAGCTCCCATCTTTGAGCCATACCCGACAGGGTTTGAGGAAAGGCCCGACATTTTATAGCATCATTCACGGGTTGCAGCAGCAGTGCATTAGAGAATGTCCTAACATGATTAGCGGGGTCTCCCGTGCCATCATAGGCTTTGATAGTGGGCATCTTGAATTTCCTTGAGATATGGGCATTCATTATCTCTTCTGTGAAGGGTGGAGTTGGATCATCAGGATCTCCAAGGGGAAGGAGATTGCTTGGATCAGTTCTTGGGACAGCAGCCCTTCTTCTTACCGGACCATCCAGGTCTATGATAGGAGGAGGATTTCTCCCCCTAGGTGGTATGTGGGTTCTGGTGGCTTGGTGAGCCTCCAAGTCACGCCTCAGCCTTTGGATTTCAGCCTCATGAGCCCTGATCTTTTCCTGCACTTCTTGGGGATTCGCCCCTGGGGTGCTTTGGGGGCGTTGCCTTCCATCGGCCATTGGCTCTTTTCCAGGACGCCTCCTTCTCGGGGCCACTTCATCATCCGAAGATTCGGAGTCTCTCTCAGTGTATGGACCAGAAAATTCCCGATCCTCAGGGATAGGATCCAAACCTCGTATATAGGGGGGCGACCGCCCTCGTGCTTCGCTTCGCCCGGCATATCCACTTCCTCCAACCTTGAATAATCGGGGGAGTTGTCCCTTGTGGCTGAGGATGAGTTGCCCCTGTCTGGGCTTCCCCCTGAGTAGATGCATAAGTTGAATGGGGAGGAACCTCCACGGTTGATGAAATCACCTGGGTTGTCCCTGATGGTGTTCCCTCCTCCAGAGTGCTGGTTGTTCTCCGTGTTCTCGCCATGGTTGTTGTTGCGTTTTTCCCACAGTCGGCGCCAAATGTTATGGATAAGAAATCAAGGTTATTACTTGCTGTATTTAATACTAAGATTCGGGAGCTCAAGGCCTTTAATGGCTGCTCTCGTGTTTCGTGACTCAATCTGCCTTAACAAGATGCCTACGTACCTTGCTGATTGCCAAGGATCAAGTCAAAAAACGTAGTTCTGATTGGTGGGGGTGAGACCCCTTATATAGATGTGGGAGTCCTTGAATTGGACTTGGTATAGGAGACTTGGTGGACAAGCCTCTGAATTAGGATAGACTTAGGAGTCCTAGGAAGTAGGAAGCTGATCCCTTATCCTTTTAGGTCCCCTTGAGGCTAATCTATAAGGATTTATATCCTTATCGGGACTCTTCTCAATAGCTGATTTTTCCCTTATTAATTAATTACGAAATTAATTAATAATCAGGGCTTTTGGGCCTTTTTTATTCCACCAGGCCTGATCTGGTCCATTAGGCTTAACCTTTCTGGTCTGAGTTTCATATATCTTTTTATTGGGCCTAGCAGCCCACAACTTGTACAATTAATGCAGTATTTAATTATACAATCATAATTTATTTATCCCTATCACTTGTCTTGTTCAGAGGTCTTATTTCCCTCTTTTATGGTGTCACCGAGACCCATTGCACTAAGATGGATTTCAGCATCAAGAATCCATGTCAAATAATTTTTGTCGGTGACATCAAGTGCGTTAAACTCAAGTTTCGTAAGATTCGACATTTTCACTAAAAATAAACAAAACTCGAATCAACATCAATATTTATGCACATAAATATAATGCAATGCGATAATTTTTTATGACAAGATAACAAATAATTTGCGAAAGAAACAGATTATCACTTATCAAATATACTCACTTAAACAAATATAATATATTACACATAATGATGCATTTAATCAACAAGTTTAATAGAACATGATTTTAGTTAAGTCTCGGAGACTAAAATATATGCTATTCATTGATAACAACCCATCTTAGTTAACATGACAATTATTAACACGCATGCACAAGTAAAACAAATATAAATTACTGCTACATCAACTCTTAGTCACGGAAATAGATTATAAAAGCTGCAGGAGACAAGGCATAGCCTAGCTTTTAGTTTTTAACTATTCGTGCAAAGTGCAAATCTCCCTAAATTTGTACAACATTCAGATTATAGCATAAAAATATCAAGCCACTTAAGTAATTTGCAAGGGATAACATAAGAACTAATACAAATAATTCATGAAGCAGAAAACAAGTGAAGTGATTTTAATTTTACTTACGCAAATGTTCAACTAAGCAGGCATGAAAATCAGGTCAAGCAATTAGCATAAATGATTAGTACAGAATATTATACAGGCATCCACTTATATATTTAACCACCCGCAAAGTGTAATACGTGAACATGACAAATATGAACTAAAAGAATAGACTAGCATGTTATGGATCTAGTTTTACTAACATGCAATCATGCCTGCGGTAATATATTCATTTAACAATTAAAACATGGGCATACCTTTTGTAGAGACAGGAAGTAATGATCACCCAGCTAGTACTAGTACTTGTGTTGACAAGAAACTCGTGTAAACTCGTAAACCAACTTCTCCTTCTGGTGCACCCACAGATCTTATTAGCTTTCGTGCTGATAACGTGTTACAAACTAATATAGAATATATTATATAGAGAGCATTACAAGAACAAAATTACTAAGAGAATAGAGAAGATTTTCATTTCATATATCAATCACATATCTTACAATGGTTTATATAGGGCTAGAGTTTGTAGGTTACAAGTAGCATGAAAAGCCAAAGGGTGTAAAATGAAAAGCCAAAGGGTGTGAGAATTAATGGGGTAAGTTGTAAGGTTAAAAGTCATTCAAATATATAACAAATTTGAAGATTCAATTTTTGAAGTAAAAAAGATTAAACAAAAACAACTCATGAAAAATATCATTGGTTGTTTTCAATTTTCATCAAACACTCATTCCAAAACCCATAGACTCATACTTCATTATCTTCTTCTTATTCCCTCCAATGTCTTCTTCACTCTAACCTCAAAACAAAACAAAACAAAACCATCCAAACACGCCCTTAAATGGAAGCTCTAAGCTCCACCTTCATCTCCCCACCTCACTTCCCCAAAGCCCCACAAAAACCCAAACCCCCAAAAGCAAGAATAACCTGCTCAGCAATCTCACCAGACCCCTGGTCTTTAAGTGATGGCAATTCCATCAACACCCCCAAACCCAAGTCCAAGAACCCCAAAAACCCCCTCTCCGACGACAACGCTCGTCGAATAATCAAAGCTAAAGCTAAGTACTTGAGCACTTTGAGGAGAAACCAGGGCTCTAATGCTCAAACACCCAGGTGGATTAAGAGGTCTCCTGAGCAAATGGTGCAGTATTTGGAAGATGATAGGAATGGCCATTTGTATGGGAAGCATGTTGTCGCCGCGATTAAGCGTGTTAGGAGTTTGGCTGGGAAAGGGGATGGGGAGTATGATATGAGGGTTGTTATGGGAGGGTTTGTTAGTGTTTTGAGTTTTAGGGAAATGTGTACTGTTTTGAAGGAACAGAAGGGGTGGAGACAAGTGAGGGACTTTTTCGGGTGGATGAAATTGCAGGTTGTTTTCGGTTTCTTCTACTTGTTAAGTTTATATGACTCTAATTGTTTAAGTGATGATGATCTTTGAAATTTTGCTCGGAGTAATTTATTATGACTGTTGCATGAGGATGGCAATTACAATATCTGGTCCTTTTAGCGGCATGTTATATTGTATTAGAATTTTGATAGAAATGGGATATAAGCTGCAAGGACTAAATTATAAATTGGCGATCATTTCGGGTCATAACTGCGGGTGATTTTAAATGAATGATCTTTCTGAGTCGTATTCGGATGATTATAATTGTGTCCATAATGGAATCATGTTGCTGTTTAGGTCAGAGTCTATGCTTTTCCTGCCTGTACAAAATAGCGGAATCTGTGTAGTACAGAAAAATTTAGTAGTACACTAGTATATAGTTTGAGTGTATATTTAATTTTCTTGGACATTTAAGCTTTTATCTAACCTGTAAAAATTGTTAAATGATTCGGTAAGACAATGCAAATGAATTAACTATATTTTGAACAATTTTGTAGGGAACAAAATAAAGGAAGAGCAAGTACTGTATTTTGTAGGTGACATGATAAGACTGGGAACTAGAAATGACTTAATTATTACTTTACATATCTTCTCTGTTTGAAATTAAGATTGTGATGTTAGCCTTCTTAACTCTTATGTTCTTTTTGTCAGGTTTAACTCTTTTGTTTAAAATATATAGGTTTTATCTTATTTCCTTTAAGTTGTATAAAGGATATGCCCATATTAATTTGGTGTAATGTTAGAATTGTGCTTGAACAGTTAAGCTACCGACCTAGTGTCATTGTCTACACAATTGTGATACGTATGTATGGCCAAGTCGGAAAAATAAAGCTTGCTGAAGAGACCTTCTTGGAGATGCTTGAATCAGGGTGTGAGCCGGATGAGGTTGCTTGTGGTACCATGCTTTGTGCATATGCTAGATGGGGACGCCACAAGGCTATGGAGTCATTCTACTCTGCTGTACGTGAAAGAGGGATATCTCTTCCCATTGCGGTTTACAATTTCATGCTTTCATCTCTGCAGAAAAAATCACTCCATGTGAATGTGACAGAGTTGTGGAGGCATATGCTTGATACGGGGGTAGTGCCAAATGAGTTTACTTATACAGTAGTAATAAGCTCGTTCGCGAAACAAGGTCAAGCTGAGGAAGCCTTCGGAACTTACAGGGAGATGAAAAATTTGGGTTTCATACCAGAAGAGGTAACTTACAGCCTTCTTATAAGTTTAAGTGCCAAAAAGGGTGAAACAGATGAAACACTCGGACTCTATGAGAGCATGAAGTCTCACGGCATAGTACCAAGTAATTTCACATGTGCATCACTTCTGGCCCTTCATTATAGAAACAGGGACTATTCTAAAGCTCTGTCCATCTTCTCAGAAATGGAAAAGTATAAAATTGCTGCAGATGAGGTTATTTATGGCTTATTAATTAGGATATATGGGAAACTTGGTCTATATGAGGATGCTCAAAATACTTTCCGAGAGATTAAGACACTGGGTATACTTACTGATGAGAAAACTTATATAACAATGGCGCAAGTCCATCTTAGTTCAGGAAACTTTGAAAAAGCTCTGTGCGTTATGGAAGAAATGAGATCTAAAAACATAATGTTTTCAAGATTTGCTTTTATCGTCTTATTGCGATGCAATGTTATGAAAGAAGATGTAGCAGCTGCTGAGGGTATATTTCAAGCTCTGGCAAAGACTGGCATTCCTGATTCTGGTTCTTGTAAAGACATGCTTAGCTTGTATATGAAACTAAGTTTGACTGACAAGGCAAAAAATTTTGTTGCCCAGGTAAGGAAAGACAGGGTAGAATTTAATGAGGAGCTTCTAAAAACAGTGATTCAGTTATATTGCCAGGAGAATATGTTAAAAGATGCGGAACAGTTGATAGATGAATTAAGTACAATTGAATCTTTTAAGAACAACAAATTTATACAAACATTTTCCCTGGTTAATGGTGAATCTTTAGTACCGGATGATGATGCTTCTTTTGAGCCCTTGGACGCATGTGGTACAATGGCTTTTGGGATGATGCTTATTATGTATATGGCAGATGGCGATGCCAGTGGAACAGAAGAAAAACTCGAACTTTTGCTCAAAACTGCTAATGGCTTGACAGTTGCCAGCCAACTCATAATCAATTTCATTAAAGAAGGCAAGAATTCACATAAATCTGATAGTTTATTTTATTTACCATGCCATCATTTTTTGCAAACAAAATCACCAGCAGATAAATCTAGTCTCCAAGCATCTTGCTTTAAATATATGGACACAAGATAGTATGATATACTTCACTTATCTTAAGCGGGTTTGCATGCAGGAGACACATCAAAAGCAGAACGTCTGTATGCCTTACTAATGAAGTTCGGTTGCATGCCTGAGGATGCTGCATGTGCATCTATGATAAGTTTGTACGGGAAGCAACAGAAACTGAAACAAGCACAAGAAGTCTTTGCAGCAGTGACAGATTCATCTAAAGCTAGAAAACTTTTACATGGTTCCATGATTGATGCATTTGCCAGGTGTGGTAAATCAGAGGAAGCATACCAGTTTTTCAAAGAAGAGACTGTGAAAGGCCATGATTTAGGCGCTGTAGCCATTAGCATGCTTGTAAATGTTTTAACCAACTGTGGTAAGAATGATGCATCCACAGCTGGTATTTATATGTCTACTTTAAGCATTAGAAAATTCATTAGCTATCATAATTTCAAAATTATAGATAGTCATAAGAAGTTCCTCCCTGTTATGTCTTCTTCAACCTTAACATCTACAGGTCGACCCTCAGTCCTCTATAAACAAGTCAGGACAAAATATCTTTCAATTATTTGCTATGTAAATCTAACAAAAGCAGCATCCTAGTGTGACCCAATAGCTCTAGTAGTCAATTAATTCTTTAAAACGTATGGACCACTACTCCATCTCTTTGTAATCTTGTAAGAGCTTACTTGAGGAACTTGAAACTTATATTTATTTAAGATCGACAGTAAAGACTCTAACATTTGCAAGCTCAAATCTCACGTGGTAGTGATCATATTAACATAGCAGAGAAAGGCAGTGCTTATGTGCATGCATTAAAGGTTTAGTAGAAAGGTTGCTATTAATTATTAATAAAACATGTATTATCTATATGTTCCTTATAATTTATGGAAACCTTTAACAGGTAAATATCGGCTAGCAGAGAACGTTATTCGTGACTGCATTGGTAACAAAATGGAGCTTGATACTGTAGCTTACAATACCTTCATCAAAGCGATGCTAGATGCAGGTTATATTATCTTTCCTTATTATTAAATGTTGTACCTCGCTTGGGAGAAAAAAAAGTTGGATTAACACATGGAACAATATAATTTGCAGGCAGATTGTATTTCGCAGCTAGCATTTATGAGCACATGCTCTCGCTGGGTGTTATTCCATCAATTCATACATATAACACCATGATCAGGTAAAACCTCAACCTTGATGGTTCAATTCTCTGTGGCCTGGAGCCGTAGTGCAGAACCGAATACCGAGTAAAATCGCTGGATTTAATTAATTAACTGATTGTTTATATGAAGAAGAGGTGTTTGCGTTTAGAAAGTTGAATCATGAAGATAGGTCATATATTTGTTTTTAACTGATGAAGCAGTTTATTTTGTGTGCAGTGTGCATGGACGTGGTCGGAATCTAGATAAAGCCGTGGAGGTATTCAACATGGCTCAAAGTAGAGGCGTAGCTTTGGATGAGAAAGCATACACTAATATGATATGCTACTATGGAAAAGCTGGTAAAGTTACTCAGAAGTCCTAATAAAATATATGCATAAATGGAATTACACCTCTTATCATACTTTCAAAGCCAATATTTTTATTGTCTAACATGAGGTACTCTTAAGCAAATTGAGGTGAAAAAAGATTCAAGATGAATTACTGGATGGTTATCAATAAATTTGAAACTTACAATATTTATTATCTAGCTGGGCCGTACTGTGTACATGATTTTTTTTTCCCGAAAGAATTTACTTTTTTTTTAAGTATACAATAATAGGCTTAGAGAGTTCTTTGATATCTGTGATCTTCAAGTAAAAGAATTTTGTTATTACCTGTTGCAATATCTGAGGAATTTGATTGTATCGTCTTTGTAGGTAAAAGTGATGAAGCATCCCTTCTATTCAGAAAAATGCGAGAAGAAGGAATAAAACCTGGGCAGGTACGTATACGAATTTTTCAGGTTTTACAATCCAGAGAAGAAAAAAAAAGTAAAACCATCATACATTATGTGTGTATAAATTAAAATAGACATCTCCACAGCCATGAGTTTTGGTACCAAGTCAATTAGCTTGAACAGAATTACAGAACCTTAGCAATACTATACTAAATCTTTAACATCTATGAACTTAATGGCTATATTAAGAATGAAAGATATTAGTCCGAAGGTTGCAGCTGATAGCATAATTATCTATCTGTGCTCTGGTTAGTTGGTAAACTAAGATACCAAGAAATCACAAGGACAGTAAGGTAATGACTTGATGCAGGTAAGTTACAATATTATGATGAATGTATATTCTACTGCAACACTTCATCACGAAGCAGAAGAACTTTTTGAATCCATGCAAAAGGATGGCTGCCCACCAGACTCCTTCACTTACCTTGCCCTTATTCGAGCTTATACAAAGGAACTTAAATACACTCAAGCAGAGGAAGCTATTAAATTGATGAGGAAGAATGGAATTCCCCCATCATGTGCTCATTTTAACCTCTTACTATTTGCCTTTGCAAGAACGGGTAGGACAAAAGAAGCTGAAAAGGTACTAGAGGAAATTATAGCAGCTGGATTAAGTCCGGATCTTGCATGCTATCGAGCTTTACTTAGAGGCTACATGGACTATGGACATGTGAAAGAAGGCATCTCTTTTTATGAAAAAATCACTGGTTTGGTGAAACCAGACAGTTTTATTATGAGTGCAGCTGTTCATTTGTACAAGTCAGTTGGCATGGAACTCAAAGCTGAAGACATTCTAAAGTCTATTAAGAGCTTGGGAATTTATTTCCTTGAAAATCTTCAAGTCGGATCAAAAGCTCAAACTACCTAGTATGTCAAAATCAATGTGCCACCTGTCATCTATATAATAATGTGAGGCAGTAATGAGAAGAACCCTATTGGCGAAACCATAGATATGATGAGAAAAGAAAGTAGCAGAAGGTATGATGAAAAGAGATGGTCAGTGACGACCTTTCCAACCTTCACAAGTCTATGAAGAATATGTGCTCAAACAGGCAAAATTGAAAACATGCTGCAATGATCTTCATGAACTGTTGCAATAAGGTGGGCTAGCATCGGCTCATGATGATTATCTCTGGCTCTCTGAGCACAAACACACACACACACACACTATAATCTCTTCTCTTTGGGTTGATTTCTGAAAAGTGCAGAACCAGTGGAATTCCGTAAATTGCTTGCTTCTAGGTGCTCTAGTGCAGCAGAAACTCTTGCCAAACCAGATTTTTTGCATGCATCATAAGCTCCTCGACTATTTCAAAGAGTCTGTGGACATGATTACTTGAGGCAGTTAATCTCATAAATAAGGAACGTACTGATCTTTTTAATTTCAGCAACCACTTAGAAGAATGGTAGTGATGTAATTTGTAGATGATTCTATAGCTACATACAGTTACATTGCAACACTTAAAATCATCTTGCATAATACTATACATGTTTAACTTTCCTTTTATGTTGATTACATATGTTTATCTTGTGAGTTCTGCTAATCAACAATTGATCTATAACCTGAGCACATTTGTTTTAAATGCTATATTTTCCCAAATATTAATATTGTGGTACAATAAGATGTAGAAATTGAACCCAGTTGGGAAGTGGTTATGTGTTTAATTTTTTTTTAAACATGTATTTAATTGTATGTAGTCACTTTTACCAATTTTAATAATTTTTTGTTACATAATTAACCACCCTATTAGTCCAGTTAATGTATTAGATTTGAGTTTGTGACCAATGAGAAAAATAATGGATAATAATAAAAGGCCCTTAATATATCATAGATTTTATCTTGAAGCATTGAATTATGGATGCACCTAATTTCATAGTTATGAAGTGATAACAAATCAAAATTGTTGACGGAGGAATTTGGTATCAACAAAGTTTGAGGTTCGTCGCCGAAATCAAGATCTACAATGGTGGTTCTTCGCCTGAAAAGTGAGCGGAGTGTGGTGGTTGTGATAAATTGGGGGCTGAGATTGCTTAGGGTTGGTGGTGGCTCCTTATGGCTCTCGCTTCCGACCCATCACAATTTGCCTACGTATCCCTATTTATAGGGGATCAAGCCCACGTAGTTCTTGGGGAATAAGAAATCTAATGGGCTTAGACTTCTTATTCTCAGGCCCGGTCCAGAATCCATCTTCCGCTAGCTTTTGGAATGTCCAACTATGAGGCCCAACCGCGAAGGCCCAAGGCTCGTTTGTAATCGCAGGACTTCACGGATAATGCATCTCCCTGCGCAAGGATAACATTCCGCTACAGCTATCTCCCTTGAATTACGAACGCAGGTATAGCCACGGTTCACCCCAAATGCCAGACGCGTCCCTGTCCCCCGAATGAGGATAACCCACCAGATAGCAGGACAAGTGATCCCAAGCTCTTGGGTGCAAAGTGCAGGATGACTCCAAAGTTCTCCAACGAGGACACCCGTTGAATACAAGAACAGAGTTCCCAAAGCACACACCAAAGTTAACCCCGCATCCCCAACGAGTACACCCGTTGAATACAGGAGGAGGCCTTCAATCATCAGGCATACCCCTGGAGGCCTTCAAGCTTTTCACGGACATCCCCCTCCTTGACCGTCTCAAGGAGGGAATTCTTCAAAGAGTACTCTTGATCATGCATTCTTCACACATAGGACGCGTCCTGAACGATTGGGCGCGTCCTGACGCTACGAACTCCACATATTGCTATATCTTCCAAGTATCTCTATTTGCTTTGTCTTGAATGAGAACAAGCTCAACCATCCCAAAGTGTGCATCTCCAGGAGGCAGGACGCGTCCTCCCCTTGTAAAATACACATATTCTCCTTGCATGGCAACCTTATTACCTGTACAGCTCATCCCGTTATTTATACTTATCAGGGCGCGTCCTGCGCCTTGGGCGCGTCCTCCTCCTTTCAATATCTTCCTCCTCATCTCTTTACATGACAACCCAAAATACAGCCTACACAATCATGGACGCATCCTACATATACAGGGCGCGTCTTCGCTTCATACAATGTAGACCAAAACCTAATTATTCATCTTCTTCCCCCAATTCAATTCCAATTGACCCGTAGTTGACCCGAGATGATCCAATACCAAATTTTGGCTATAACAACTACCCCCCGAATTCCATATGAAGTTGGAAACAAAATTGGAATTCTAATATCTACATCCAAGCAAAAATTTGTGTCATCCTCCACTCGTATGAGTATGCGTCTTCTGCATCTTCCTCTATGAAGGCGCATTCTTAATTAAGGTCGCGTCTTCGGAATCTTATCCTCCTTATTGACCATGACGGCGCGCTCTCACTCTTTGCCGCGTTCACAATTGTCATTCACATTTCTTCCTGCCTTCACCTATGAATACCCCTTCTCTTCTTGATAACTTTAACCTTGGTTTGTCTAGACAGGTTTACCACTTATGTACCACATATCTAAGCTTACATGAGCTAACTCTGCGTAAGAAACAAGAGAATTTGTACAAAAGTGTGCACCTCACATACCTTGGAAAAGCACAATCCATTAACAAAGGTTTGAGGATTCTCTAACTTTTTCATCCCAATATTGGTCTCCCATGAGCGCGCCTTAAACTGAAAGGGTCATCATATGAGGGCGCACTCTAAGGAAAGCGCGACCAGAATAAAACACTAGCTCTCTGATCTTCAAGTAATAAATAATCTTTGACGCAAGGAGGACGTGCCTTGTTGGTGATAGTGATCCTTCCATCGATGACACAATACCATTCTATATTTTATTTCCTGCTTCTTTCCAAATCATGACTCCAAACCGCTGATCTCATCTTTTCCACAAATAGCGTGATTCATTTATTTAAATCAAAGTCAAAACTTTTACAATCTTCTTCAATCATCTATTTTTAGAGGGCGCACCCTTTAAAGAGGTGACGTCTTCCTCAAATAATTAACATCATTAGAGGGCACGCCCTCTTTACGAGGAGCGTCTTGCTCGATGAGAGGAGCGTCCACGTCGACAAGGGTATCATTCTTGGAGGGCGCGCCCTCTATGAGAGGAGCATCCACCTCCACAAGGGGAATCACCCTTGGAAGGCGCGTCTTCTCTAAGAGGAGCGTCTACTTCGATAAGCTAACATCCTTGGAGGGCGCGTCCTCTCTAAGAGGAGCGGCTCATCTCGACAAGGTCTTCATCTTTGGAGGGCGCGTCCTCTCTAAGAGGAGCGGCTTATCTCGACAAGGTCTTCATCCTTGGAGGGCGCGTCCTCTGTCAGAGACGCATCCTCCTCGACAAGGGTATTCATCCTTGGAGGGCGCGCCCTCTGACAGAGACACATCCACCTCGACAAGGGAAATCATCCTTAGAGGGCGCGTCCTTTGTCAGAGACGCATCCACCTCGACAAGGGAAATCATTCCTTAAGGGAGCTACCTCTGTAAGAGGCGCGTCTACCTCGACAAACTAACATCCTTGGAGGGCGCGTCCTCTCTAAGAGGAGCGGCTTATCTCGACAAGGTCTTCATCCTTGGAGGGCGCGTCCTCTCCAAGAGGAGCGTCTTATCTCGACAAGGTCTTCATCCTTGGAGGGCGCGTCCTCTCTAAGAGGAGCGTCTTATCTCGACAAGGGTATTCATCCTTGGAGGGCACGCCATCTGTCAGAGACACATCCACCTCGACAAGGGAAATCATCCTTGGAGGGCGCGTCCTTTGTCAGAGACGCATCCACCTCGACAAGGGAAATCATTCCTTAAGGGAGCTACCTCTGTAAGAGGCGCGTCTACCTCGACAAGCTAACATCCTTGGATGGCGCGTCCTCTCTAAGAGGAGCGGCTTATCTCGACAAGGTCTTCATCCTTGGAGGGCGCGTCCTCTCCAAGAGGAGCGTCTTATCTCGACAAGGTCTTCATCCTTGGAGGGCGCGTCCTCTCTAAGAGGAACGTCTTATCTCGACAAGGGTATTCATCCTTGGAGGGCGCGCCCTCTGTCAGAGACACATCCACCTCGACAAGGGAAATCATCCTTGGAGGGCGCGTCCTTTGTCAGAGACGCATCCACCTCGACAAGGGAAATCATTCCTTAAGGGAGCTACCTCTGTAAGAGGCGCGTCTACCTCGACAAGCTAACATCCTTGGAGGGTGCGTCCTCTCTAAGAGGAGCGGCTTATCTCGACAAGGTCTTCATCCTTGGAGGGCGCGTCCTCTCCAAGAGGAGCGTCTTATCTCGACAAGGTCTTCATCCTTGGAGGGCACGTCCTCTCTAAGAGGAGCGTCTTATCTCGACAAGGGTATTCATCCTTGTAGGGCGCGTCCTCTGTCAGAGACGCATCCACCTCGACAAGGGAAATCATCCATGGAGGGAGCTACCTATGTAAGAGGCGCGTCTACCTCGACAAGCTAACATCCTTGGAGGGCGCGTCCTCTGTAAGAGGAGCATCTACCTCGACAAGGGTCTTCTACAAAATCTCCATGTAACAAAACTAAATCAAAGATCAATATTTTTAGAAGGCTTTTATCTTAACAAAGCTCAAGCGATGCAGAAACTATCTCTTGTTGAAACATCTCCCAACGAGGCATCTCACGAAGTGGCATCTGATAAAGGGCATCTCACTCTCAGAGATATTTTCTTGAAGTTGAGCGTTTCCTTAAACATGTGTATTTTTCCGACCTTAAGCATCTCTCTTCTTTTTAGGAAAAGCCATGTACCTTACTCATGTGGCAATATGTAACACCACAGAACTAATGAGAGGTAACCTACCCCCCGAGCGTGCACCTTGTCAAAAGTACTTTGTAGCCTCATCTTCCTCATCTGAACTAATGCAACTCCCACATTCCCTTTTTGCTAAAGACAACCAGATGACCTTGGTAGTCATATCGAAAGAAGAAGCCTTAACATATGAGCCAGATATGCTCAGGGCGCGTCTTGAAAACTCACTCAGATTATTGAGGATGTGAGGGCGCGTTCGCTGAAACTAAACTCTCGACATACTAGGAAGATCATTGTACTTCATTCGCTTCTTTATAAATCATGTATGTAATGTCGAGGAAGATCACATGGGTATTTCAATGAAGGCGCGCCTTGAGAGAGATAGCCTTGGAGAGTTTACTTATAACTGTTGAGGATATAATATTATATCCTTAGATGGAGGAGCTCATTCATGTCCTGGGGCCTCACCTTGACAATCAAGGGGCGCGTCCTAGGATTCATGGTACCTCTAATCTAATAGATTCTTTTCTCTTGAAGTTCCAATATTAAGATTCTCCTTGTGGTCAATAAAGTTCACCTCACCATCAATATTTTTTTTTCGAGGGCGCGCCTTAAAGAAAGGGCGCGTCTTGAAAGATGAGGAACTAGTTCCAATCGAGCCATTCTTCAAGTAGTGACTATAACTCATCTGATTATAATGACATCTTCATTGAAAACTTCCATAGACATTTTCTTCTGAGGACGCGCCCTGGGAGGGCAATTCTCCACTGAATGTTTCACATGCAGAGGGCGCGCCTTAATATATTGTGACGCAGCACTTGGTAACTCATGAGATTTTTTCCTGATAAGATTTCCTACCTACAATAAACACAATTAATATGGAGCTTGGAATGTTACCTGGAGGACGCGTCCTAGAGGGACGGACGTGTCCAGTCGGTAAATTTTCCTGGAATTTGTTGAAAGTCATCTGGGCCCCAAATTTTTTAATCAAGGCGCGTCCTAAGAGTTTGTGGGGATTTTCTCCATGCCAAATCTCTTTCCCAATCCTCTTCCTTGAGGGATCTTGTTAAAGACGATGACTAGCTCATGATAGTAATGCCTTCTTCTTGGAGTGTTCTCCTCCCGATCGTCCTCAGATTTGCGCCTGATTAAGTCTTCTGAACTGAATAGTGTTCTCAAATCTTCTAAATCAAATAGAATTGTTCAGTCTTCTCGTTGGAATAGGATTCTCCAATCTTCTAAATGGAATAGGATTCTCCAATCTTCTAAATGGAATAGGATTCTCCAATCTTCTAATTAGAACATGATTCTCCCATCTTCTAGATATAATAGAATTCTTCAATCTTCTAATTAGAATAGGATTCTTAAATCTTCTATACCAAATAGGTTTCTCCCAATCTTCTTAATGGAATGGGTTTCTTGCAATCTTCTAAGCCAAATAGGATTTTTTGGTAAAAATTCGTAGCTGCTGTTTTCCTCTGTTTCCGGGCTGCTCAACTTGGATTGTCCTATCCATATCATCTCTGAATTAAAGAGAATTCAATAAGCTTCGCGTAGGCTATAAGATCGTTCAAATCTGACTTACGGAACTCGAGATACGGCCCAAACAGTGTAAGCAAATCGCTTAACCCACCTAATCCGAATTTTTCATCCAACTTTGCTCCTTTGTGGCCATGGTTGTAAACTTCAACCCTCATGGCTGGAAATCATCATCCATGGATCTCCGTCGTGGCCGTGGATACTACATTCAAATCTCCTTCGACCCCCCTGGCCAAAAATATTTATTTTACGGATCTCCTTCGTGGCCGTTGTATGCAACTCCTCCGTGGCTATCCTTCAATTCTTGCGTCAAAGAACCTTCATCGTGACGAGACATCTCTTCCTCCTGAGATTATGATCTTGATGAGCACCCCTCCTTCTAGCGCCAATTTGTTGACGGAGGAATTTGGTATCAACAAAGTTTGAGGTTCGTCGCCGAAATCAAGATCTACAATGGTGGTTCTTCGCCTGAAAAGTGAGCGGAGTGTGGTGGTTGTGATAAATTGGGGGCTGAGATTGCTTAGGGTTGGTGGTGGCTCCTTATGGCTCTCGCTTCCGACCCCTCACAATTTGCCTACGTATCTCTATTTATAGGGGATCAAGCCCACGTAGTTCTTGGGGAACAAGAAATCTAATGGGCTTAGACTTCTTATTCCCAGGCCCGGTCCAGAATCCATCTTCCGCTAGCTTTAGGAATGTCCAGCTATGAGGCCCAACCGCGAAGGCCCAAGGCTCGTTTGTAATCGCAGGACTTCACGGATAATGCATCTCCCTGCGCAAGGATAACATTCCGCTACAGCTATCTCCCTTGAATTACGAACGCAGGTATAGCCACGGTTCACCCCAAATGCCAGACGCGTCCCTGTCCCCCGAATGAGGATAACCCACCAGATAGCAGGACAGGTGATCCCAAGCTCTTGGGTGCAAAGTGCAGGATGACTCCAAAGTTCTCCAACGAGGACACCCGTTGAATACAAGAACAGAGTTCCCAAAGCACACACCAAAGTTAACCCCGCATCCCCAACGAGGACACCCGTTGAATACAGGAGGAGGCCTTTAATCATCAGGCATACCCCTGGAGGCCTTCAAGCTTTTCACGGACATCCCCCTCCTTGACCGTCTCAAGGAGGGAATTTTTCAAAGAGTACTCTTGATCAT
Organism: Apium graveolens; assembly: GCF_009905375.1. NCBI lineage: Eukaryota > Viridiplantae > Streptophyta > Magnoliopsida > Apiales > Apiaceae > Apium > Apium graveolens. The sequence goes on along the minus strand of NC_133656.1, from coordinate 227,641,591 downwards.
GCATTCTTCACACATAGGACGCGTCCTGAACGATTGGGCGCGTCCTGACGCTACGAACTCCACATATTGCTATATCTTCCAAGTATCTCTATTTGCTTTGTCTTGAATGAGAACAAGCTCAACCATCCCAAAGTGTGCATCTCCAGGAGGCAGGACGCGTCCTCCCCTTGTAAAATACACATATTCTCCTTGCATGGCAACCTTATTACCTGTACAGCTCATCCCGTTATTTATACTTATTAGGGCGCGTCCTGCGCCTTGGGCGCGTCCTCCTCCTTTCAATATCTTCCTCCTCATCTCTTTACATGACAACCCAAAATACAGCCTACACAATCATGGACGCATCCTACATATACAGGGCGCGTCTTCGCTTCATACAATGTAGACCAAAACCTAATTATTCATCTTCTTGCCCCAATTCAATTCTAATTGGCCCGTATTTGACCCGAGATGATCCAATACCAAATTTTGGCTATAACAAAAACTATTTTTAAATTTCAGTTGTGACAAGAAGAAGATCCAAAATTCAGTTAGTAATAACAAGATAAAAAGGCATCACATTATCGGAAACTAGGTCTCAGGCTAAGCAACTTCGTCTTATAAAAGTATTTAAAATTAATGTATATCAGATTATAACTTCAAATTTAAGAAGACTAGCCTAATTTTATATAACATCAACAAAAATAATAAATTTCCAAAAAGTTGGCAACTTTAGCCGATGTAATACCCAACTGTCAGTGTAGTATTTACTGCCCAACTGTCAGTGGCGTATCTTATATAAATTGGGATACCTAACTGACAACTAAAATTGACCGTATTTTTCAGAAGGGTTATTTTGGTTAATTTTTTTAAAAAATCGGCTATTTTTATCATTTTTTCCCATTATCACAATCCTAATCTTTCTGTCAATTGAATTATATAAATAATGTGTCTATCCATAACCTGTTTGTTACCATTACGGCACAAGAAACCCCAGAAATTTGGCGAAGACTTCTGTACAGGCATTCGTTTTCGCGTACTCGATAAATAACTTGAAAATGCACATATGATCGATTGTTTTAAATTCTAAAGACCTGGGGTTATCTGCTCTCAATAAGATTTTTAAATCCGAACTTTGTTGAACTTTCAAATATCTTAGCAATAGTCTGTATCTCAAAATATTTAAAGAAATAACATAGGGACAGGTTAAGAATCATTGTCCAAAGATCACTCAAGTTAAACAAGTCAGACATAAACCGGAAATTCTATAACACTTGATGGTACTACGCTAACGCAAGGGAGGCATTAACATTTCAAAAACTAACATAATTGTGTTATGTAATGATAATACACAATGCTAAACACCTTGGAACTTGCTTGTCGCTTCCTTATATTTATTAACTGATAGTTAGGATGAAATTAGCATTACCTAAACCCAGAAAAGAATTACGCATATTCTCTTGAATATAGATCAGCCGCCAAATGTTGTATGATACAAATGACTATTTCATCTGTGCTCAATCTCGAGATTCACCCAAAATTCCAGAAAAGCAAGGAATGTAACAAAGAATAATCTATCATGCACTTTTCACTGCCATATTCTTTCTCTGCTGATGCTCTACAACTTTATAATCTATGACTTCACGGAAGAGATTTGGGTCAAGCACACATTTCTCACTTCCGTAAACAGCAGCCTGAACACCAGCCATCAGCTTCGCTATTTCTCTTCCTGAAAATCCGTCTGTTTTTGCTGCTGCTTCCTTCAAAATATCGTCTGTCAAGTTATTTATTTCTATCTTCTGCTGTTCCTTTCTGAACAAATTAGAGAACAATCCCCGCTTTCTCCCCCCAGCTTGTGCAATGTACTTCTCCAAATAAAGTTTGATAAGCTTAAATCTTTCTTCTTCCCCAGGCAAAGGAAATTCTAGGACTTCATCAATACGATCAGCAACTGCTGAATCAAGATCGCCAGGACGGTTTGTCGCCAGTGCAAGAACTATGTCTTTTGACTGATCACCTGTGCGGAAAAGGAGGGCATTGAGTGCACTTCTCTGAGCTTCACTCATGTAGGTTTTATTCCTCCTGAAATGAGCAAGAATCAGGTTAAAATCATTGAAGGCTCCAAGCCTCAACCATAATTAATATATATGTACAGGTGCAGACTACTACTACTCAATCAGATATCCATAAAGTGGATATACACGATTTCCATCATAGATTCACCTATTTAAAAAGCAAATATTGCTTGCAAGTATTCAATGCCATACCCTAACATCCAAACAGCTATTTCTAGTTTAATAATTGCAAGATATAAATTACTACCGAAAGAAATCATATTTTCACATATAAATTTTTGTCAGATCTAAGGCAAGAAAAATAAACTACTCAGAGCAACTATATAATTGTTAAAAAAACATGCTGCAAGTCACTTACTCGCACAAAAATGCATCTGCTTCGTCAATAAAGAGTAATAACCCTCTGTTAGACTTTTTTGCCCAATCAAACAGCTGGTGTATCTTCGTAACAGCTTGAGAACCAAGTGGCGCAACATCTCCACCTGTCATCAATGCATAATCAAGCCCCTGAAAATAAGCCAAAATAACATCAGATACTATACAAACTAGAAAAATCACACAAAACATGTTCCTACCCATTGAACCTTTTCTTTCTGTGTCACACCCTATATACAAGTTAATTCAAAGAACTGGCATGGCATCACAGGGACAGGACAAACATGGAATCTCAAAGCACCAAAAAGAATTGAGCACCAACAGAAACACACAAGTTAAGATCTTATACCGATTTGCGAGCTAGCTCTCTTGCAGCCATTGTCTTTCCTGTTCCAGGAGGACCAAAAAAGAGCATATTTCGAAATGGTGCCTGATGGGCTTTTGTATTGGCTGTCGAACTTGCTAACTGCTGAATTCTTTTCTGAAGAGAGGGATGTAATACGACATCCCCAAAACCATTTCCATTTTTTGAAGTAGAAGCACTATTACCTCCACGTAAGAGGGTGCTAAAGCGACGTGAGGAGCCTGACCAAGGGAATTTTCCGATGGTAGACTCTCTAACCAGTGATGGTTGTCCTAATATTCTGTCCACATAACTCCAAATAACCTTTGCCCCTTCTCTGCAATTAAAGATAGAGATTTCCATAATCTATTGAGATCAAACAGATGGATGATACGATATTGGAGTTCAAAATAAAAAAAGAAATTTAACGAATATTTGATGCTAAAACAAAAACCCTGCTGATGTCTGTAAGCTGGACTCCTCTTTTCTTTAATGGATATGGCAGATAGACATAGTAAACTTCAAATGTTTGAACAAATTGATGATGCAAGTTCATCTAATATGCATAAATATATACCTTGTTGTATAGATCCCTGCTGCAAGGGCTGTCACACCCCCAACAGCTACAACTAACTTGTTTTGATCAGTCAATATGGCTCGTAAACCCCCTACAATGCAAAAATAAGTCGACGGTTAAAACGATTATTTTGACAGAATTAGACAAATATAAGGAAAGGAAAAAGTAATTGTTTACCGACTGGTAAGAGGGACTGATCAAGTCATAAAGTTATAGTGCAAAATAATCACGATGCCATTTATAAGATATGGAACAACAGGCTAAGTGCCTCAGAATTATGAGGAAACATATTCATGTAAGAAGTTAAATAATCACTAATACATGCTCCTCAGCAGACATGGTGTAAGGAAGTACCTCCAATTTGATCAAAAGTTGTATTAATAGCAGCAACCCACTTATCTCTTTCCGCACTTGCCCGTTCCACTAGCATTCTCCGATTAACATCTTCAGCTAGCTTTGCTTCATGAGCTCTTCCTTCTGCTTCTGCCATAGCCCTTACCCTGATTGTTTCCCTCTCTATCTCAGCCTTTTCCCTCTCTGTTTGTAGTCTTTGTGCCTGAATCTGTTCCTCCGTCGCTCGTCTAGCTTGTTCTTGCCTGATAGATGATTCTTCTTGCATTTTAACAAGCTCTTCATTTCTTGTTCTGTGATGCTCATTTTCGGCCTGAATAACAATCATAAATTAAGTCAGTTGCCTTTCTGCAACATTCATGGATTCAAACAACAAAAAATAACATGCCTGCATCCTCTTTCTCGCCAATTCATCCTCATAGCGTGCCATCTGGGACTTTATCTGAGCCTGCTGCTGAGCTAACTTTTTCTGCTCCTCATATATCACCTTTTGCCTCTCCTGTGAAAGAGGAAAACCAGAAGTAATTTTAACCAGAAGTAAATTAAACTACTGCAAAGTGGCTTTAAAATGGGCTTTAGTACCGGAAGGATGCACTAATAATACATGCAATTTTAAACCGTCTATATATAATTGTAGAATGGCTACACACATTTGAGCAAAAGCTGCCAGCTCATGTAAAATATTTCTTGATCAATTTGGCTAAGTGCAAGAGATCAATAGTAGCCACATGTTGATGTGGTGATACCTGTTGTATAAAAACGTAACAACCAGAACAATACGTCAAAACCATCAACATACTGTATGCGGACAATGTATATAGCTAGTAACTGTCATGTCAATACCTCATTATGATCATGGATTGTAAATATCCATCTTGTGCACTGGAAATCAAAAGTTCTAAGAGATCCTGTAGTGTTCATAGCTACTAAGTTGGTACCGGTCTAGCTCATCATGTCTAAAATGGACAAAAATTGCAATATACGGGAATTTAGAACTTCCTCCTTTTGGCCAAAAATGGCTTCAAAATTGAACATAAACCTTGTCGTAGTTAGCCACTGAATAAAGTGCATAATAATTACTTACATAAATCATTCAATGGCAATTTGAAGTAAAATTATCAATTCAAGAACCCAATTAAACATCAGCGGGTAAGTCATTCAAACATAAGATTACAGAAAATGCAAAAAAACATAAAGTACAGAAAATGCAAACCGTACATGTAATAGCATACAGACTTAAACTTACAGTTTCAGCCTGAGCTTGCATTGCCTTATATTCAGCTTGTTTAGCAGTTAGTGCTTTCTGCTTTGTTTCTTCTTGCTTCTTCATCGACTCAAACACCTAACAGCACAAACAAGACAGTGTTACTTAACTAACACGACAACACCATTAATCCCACAGTAAAACACCCAAACAAAATAAAATCACAACATAATAATCCTCCCCTAATACCAAGACATAACGAAAATTTTAACATTATTACACTTCAGACAACCAAATTGAGCACCTTTCGACCCAAATACCGACTAGAACCTCAAATACACATCACTAAAAGTTTAAAGTCATCGCCTTATACAACCAAAACCAATTAAAGATGCTCCTTTTACTTGAACACACATTCATATTGTTTACGATACTGTGCACTCGCTACAAAAACATAAAAAAGTTACTATAACAGCAACAAAAGGAGCTAATTAAAATTGAATGCAAATAATAAAAATGTACATAAATCAAAGGATTGGTAAGGACCTGTTTGGCACTAGTAGAGCTATCAATCTCTTTCAAAGCCTTAGCGCCTCTCTCCAACGCCTCGGGATCGAAACCAGCCGACGTTGTCCGCGGATGATCATTCCGAACACGCGGAGGAGCCGGCTTCTCCTCACTTTCCGGCAACTTTTCCGGCGAAGAAACTGCCGGCGCCGGCGAAGTGTTAAATGGAGGGAAATTCAGAGGACCATCAGCATAGACATAGGGCACACTAAGTGATGAGCCTAGGGCTGAGAATAAGCTTGCTGTTGCAATGCCTTTCACCATTTTTTTAATTTGTAAAACCCTAATTTTAGGTGGTTGCAACTTAAAAGGATGTAATTTGATTTGGGGGAAAATTGTAAAACCCTAATGAATGTGATGGGGGTTTAAGTTTTTTTTTTTTTTTTAATATTTTAGTAATAAAAGGGAAAGGCTTGGAAAAGTATTTACCCAGAGACAAGGCTTGGAAAAGAAGAAAGAGCGCACATTGGCTCGTGGTCGAGGGTTTTACTTTTTAGTAGGGGTTTTGGCAAAAAGCCCTTTTTTTACTATATTTCCGAATATCCGTGTCCGGGTTATCTCACGCGCACGTATCGAATAATTTTGAAAGTCATATATTATCCCATTCTTTTAAAAAAAATTATGATATTTAATTTTTTATTATTCTGAAAAGAGTAATTGTTTTCTTTTTGTTGATTTAATTGATTTAAATTTTACTGATCAAATATTTTCTGATTCAAGAAGCTCAGCTTGCATATTTAGGCAAGTTGAAAACTATCATTAAGTGGATATTTCAATGGATTATGAGAATGATAATTGGGAATGATGAGATGAAAATTGGGAACGAAAATAGACATGCGAGAATGAGATCAAATTTCAAGAATTAAATGAGTTTAATTAAAATGAGATACGAAGTATTTATCACCAAAATATCAAATTTTCAATTTCCATTATTATCAAAATAACATATTTTTAATTTTCATAGCCTTACTTATTATGTCTCAAAATTTTGACTCAAAATATCCACGAGACATGCTAATTCATTTGCAGTATCAACTCCTGATACGTATGATACGAACATGCTCATCACGTATTTTTTTTATAAAAAAATACAAAGAATTAAGCGTATTAAGTTGGTTTTTTGAAAATGTGATGTTCTGATGATAAAACTCACATTTCACAATACTATCACACGTATGTATTATGTTCTACGTATGTATTATGTCCTGATCACGGTCACTGTGTTCATTAACAATGAACCCATTAACAATGAACCGAAAACATCGCCTATTCCCCCTGCATTTTGAACCAAGCTTAGAAAAAGCCGTGGAAAATTGAAATTTAGGATTAGGGCTAAATTCAGTTATAGGGAAAAACAAAGATATTGAGAACAAATAACCTAGAACCCAAACTTTGATGAAGATAAAGAACATCACTGAAACATTAACTATTTTTCTTCTTTTATCAAATCAAAATAATAATATTCAATTCAAGAATTAATAAATTAAATATTTAAGAGGGTACTGAATTACAAATGTATAGTAAAACAATGTCTCAGACATCACATGAAAAAACATAACAATGGATGAAAAAAGCATGGGATCTATTGCTCATAATTGCTATGTTGTTTTTTGTAGTGCCTTGATATAAAGCAAGGCCTCAAACTGCAATAGCATGGTTCTAGTTCTGAAAAATTACTACAACAGAGTGAGGTTAAAAAAGAACCAATCATACTACATCTGCTGAGCAACCCAACTAGCTTCTCAAGAAAATAGTTCAGTTTATGAAGATGAACTCTAAGCACATTCTTTTTACGGAAACTGGAATGAGCCTCCAATCTCATTAGCTCCGTCTGGAGGATTGATTGCCACCCAAAGAAGGGAGATGGTGATAGCGATAAGCCCTGACCAAACGAAAACAATAGTGGGTGTTCTTCCCCTTCGCCCCATTAGTCCTTTAGCGAAAGGATAAAGATGTGCCAACACCCAGATACTGAAGAAAACCCCGCCTAGTAGGCGACTCCATTGTGGTATGGTGCTATATATTGTTCTGCTGATCCCGACAGCTATGGCGATTAAATTAGTCATCATGATTGTGATAGGAGGAATCATGAGAGCCGTCCATTTGACTAAATAGAGATCAGCAAAGTCGTCGTCTTCATCATCGCCAGAAGATTTTGATGTCAATGTAAAGGATATTTCGATTCCAGCAACAACTTTGAGCAGGCCTTGAAGGACAGCAGCCAAATGGGCACTAGTTCCTCCAATCAACCAAAACTGTTCATTCCTCCACCACTCTTCGAGTTCAATGCCAGACCACTTCACCTCGAGAATGGCGAGCAAACATAGAGTAACAGTAATGCATAAGAGGTAGACGAGGAAAGTGACATTGAGGGTTTGAACAATAAACTGGCCTGAGAAAAGCGAAAGTGCAGGAAGAAAACAATAGACAATAAGGAAAATGGAGGTGAATGGGTAGATTCCAACATTGAGGTATGCAATTCTTTGTAAAAACTTCATCTTAGGGCTGGCTAGGAGAGCATTGTTTCGAGAGAAAAATATCTCAACTGAACCGGTGGCCCAACGAAGAACCTGATGTAGCCTATCTGTCAAATTAATCGGGGCAGTCCCACGGAAAGCATCCCTTTTGGTCACACAGTAAATTGATCTCCAACCCCTGTTGTGCATTCTATACCCTGTGACAACATCTTCTGTAACAGACCCATAAATCCATCCTACACGCTCTCCCCACTCAGTTTTATCCTCATACCAGCAGGAAATGACACTGATGGCTTCTGCAACAGTGGATGCATCAAGAAGCTCACGGGGAATGGTAAGAGCACCAGGTGGCCGTCCATTCTTCACAGCAGGATGATCTGCAAGGGGGCGACCTTGGAATTCTGCTACTGGGATAGAATCGATGAGAAAAGTAGAGTTTCCAAACTGCTTAGGAGCTAAGGAGAGATTCATGTCATCGTCATCTGAGTCACCCATCCTTAGAGCTCGATTCTCTTCTGAGGTATTAGAGGCACGCTTTTTACGGCCAAAACAGCAGCTACAACAACCAGGGCTGTGTTCCTTTGCACGAGGTGGATCAAAGCCATAAAGAGCAATTCTTCGGAAGAGACACCCAGTTCCAACATAGACTGGACCTTGTAGTCCATCAAGTGCCCGCATGTTGCCATCAAAGAAAACAGTATTATGATTGGCATAACGATCAGATGGATCAATGCCCTCAAATCTCTGGGGGAACTGCACATAACAAATTCGATCCCCGCCTCTATCCATCATGAAACACATGCCTTCCTTCATAGCTTGGGAGTTATAGATGTAGTGGTCACAATCAAGATTGAGGATGAAGGGGCCATTTGACATGATTGCAGAGGCTCGAACTAGGGCATTCATAGCTCCTGCTTTCTTGTTATGATCATAGCCGGGCCGTTTCTCACGAGAAACATAAACAAGCATGGGAAGACGGATATCAACTTCAGTCAGGTCAAATATCCCAACATCATCAGCTGTGCCCTGTAATGGCTCATCACTTGGGGGTTTCAACATCACCTGCATTGTAGTCTAGACATTAGGATTTTCTACTACTATATTCAGTTCACCCATGTTTACTTCCACTCACTTTAATTGTAATACAGAAAAAAAAACTTGTACCTGTATTATACCAGCATGATCACCTCTACCATGTTCAGCTGAAGAGGTTAACCATGTCCCTGGCCAATGGGTTCCATCTGCCATCCATGTAGCTTTTGGAATCTTGATACTTTCCACAACCTCGTCATCCCTCTTCTGTCTCTGTTGCTTCATAGCCTTAATTTCTTCCCGGGCATGATAGGCATCAGACCTGCGGCGGATAGAATCTGGCAATCCATTGATGCGGACCTTAAATTCATCATACTCACGTTTTACCCTTCTACGATCCTTGACAAAATCAGTCCGCAGCTTATTTTTGTATGGATCCCTTTTCAAACTGAAGTAAGATTCAGGGTTTCTAGGCTCAATTCCATGTTTTCGACAAAAAGGTACCCACATGTTCGCAAAACTTGCAGCTTCTGCCATGGCTTCAAAAGTCAATAGTGCACCCCCATCATCAGAAACATAGCATGCAAGTTTTTCAACTGGATAATCAGCAGCTAAAATAGACAATATGGTGTTTGCAGTGACAAGAGGTGGTTCTTTTTCAGGATCTGCAGTGGAGACAAAGATATCAATTCCTGGAAGATCCGATTTTCCAGTGGGATTATTTGGGCTGGATGTTTCAAACTTCTCTTCCAAGACTTTAAGGTCTGTGGAACGATTTATGGGGCAGAGCTTTGGCAACTGATCAAGAACCCATGAGAAAGCAAACCATAATTCACATACTATGGACATCCCCCAAAGCCAGATTGCGTCATTGTTTGGGTGGGCAATCCTCCATTGCAAGAATAATCCAAGAACAACCATCCGAATCAAAACCAAAAGGCTGAGGGCAAATAAATGGCAGAAAACAGTAGAATATCAGTATGTATTCTTATTCTACTAGTCACTGAATTTGAAAAGTGAACCAATAGAAAGAAACATCGGACATCATTTTATAAACTGAGTACTAAATTTGTTAAGTATAAAAAGTATATGTACAAAGTGCCATAAGAGGAAAGTAATTGTTCTACAATCCGGAGAAAACCAACTGTACAAAAAGACGTGATAGCATAGCAGCAATAGTTTTCACATTCCAGAGTAACATAACAAAGTGCTTTATGACAGATTATACAGTTGGGTTTATCTTAAAACTAATCAGCAAACCAATTGGACAATAATCATAACTGATCAATGGATAATAATAAAAAACGTATGCAAAATATTTGTGAAGTGAAGTGCGAAATCTAGCTATCTGTTTTCTTTCAGTCATATCAATCGAAAACTACATGCACATTAGCTATTAGAGAAATTACAGCAATACATATTGACATGGTCAAACAGTATAAACTATCCATCTAACTTTTAAAAGACCATCTGCAGTGTTTCATGAATTGTTTAATTCGTGTATACCTGGTGAGAACCACCTGATAATTTAGCGTATAACAAGTTTTGCAATATTAGGGAATATCGAAGGAAACGGAGAATGTACCGATATGGACTGAGAATAGCAGCTGGAATTTTTAATTTGCGAGTCAGAGGCCTCCATGGTTTACTAACCAAGTCTGAAGGTTCGGCTACCTGGTCACCCTTTCCATTAACAAACCCTCCCCCTTCCTTAGGCCATATGGCATTTCCATACCCATAGGTGCCACTTGTTTCAAAGAGCCACCTATTGTGATCAAAATCTCCTGTCTGACTCCTTACTAACTGGGACTTGGTTGATTTCATCAGTGACAATCTCCTTTCCATTTTCGACATTGTCCGGGGAGGTGGGAGAGGAAGTGGCCGTCCATTGTCCACAACCTCGTTTATATCAGTGACCTTATACTGCTCCTTGCACCCCGGACAATTGCTATCTCCACTTTTTACCGCATCCAAATAACAGTCCCTACATATCTTAAAATCACATTCACAAGGAAGAATATCCACTCCTCGTTCATCACTCATTACCTTAGCATCACACCCCGGAACAGCACACGAAGATCCTTTTGAACCAGCCATCTGAGGATGGTTTGATTCTGATTCAATCACCTTGTCCATAAGATGAGCTCGTGTCACACTATTAAATCCACCAGTAAAAAGTGAACTCGAAACATACTGCTCCTCAACTTTCTGTTGAATAGCATCCATCGGTTGATTGTCTGGAGTTGGTGGTATGTGTACAGTATAGTTCGTGAACCTATCACTACCAAGTTCACTATCAAGATCATCCCGTGAATAGCTAACATAGCGTCCCGATGAAGTTCTCCTTCCAAATGTCACAGTAGGATTCATCTGCTGTGAATTGGACTCATCCGCAGCTGATGACATAGATAACCGGCTCGCCTTAAACGATTTCGACGCCATGAGGCCTCAAGTATAACTAAACCCCCAGATCCTGAACTAATCATTAAGCAGTAAAGTTAAAATCTTGAACTTAACCCTTCAGTATTAAGTTGACAACCAGTGCATTTATCATAAAAGCGAAAAAGCCAACACAAAGTAACACATCCTTACATCCATATCACACAATTAGATTCAAAGATCAGAACTTTACACAAACAAATGAAGAAATTACAATAGACACAAATCAAGATCCAAGAATCAAACTAGAATCAAGCAAAGATTCAAAATACAACCAAAAAAAACAAGCTTTACATAACATCACTACACTAACAAAGATTACAAAAGATGAAAAACTGAAGGATGTATTATACTATTATATATACACTAAACAATATAAAAAAGCCTAAAAAAGGAAAATTAAGAAAAACCAAGAATTTACAAATCCCTAAAAACAAGGACTTATGTAATAATAACAAAAAAAAGAGTGATTTATATAAACCCACAAAGCCCACATCAGATCTCATAATTTTAGTATCTAAAGCATAAAAAAAAAGTGTTTTTCTTGCACAAAATGTGAAATGCAAGGGAGAATAATTTAGATTTAAATACCTCTGAGTGCTACAGTTACTTGGTATCACCTTCTCTTTCTTGTGTGTGTGTGTGTATATATATATGTATGTATATATGGGATTTATGAGTTTTGTTGAAACGGTAGTATATGAATGTAATATTTGAAAGAGTTTCAGACAAGAAAGGATAAGAAATTTGAACTGGGCTTTTAGTTTACTTTGTGCTTTCGTGCAACTCCTGTTTGCAGCAGTGTGTTTCAAATTATTAAGGTTGTGTGTGTATGTTTGTATGTATTTTACTTGTGCTTGGTTGTACTTTAACTGGCAATTTTACAATTTTAGATTTGGCTCATTGTCAATCGTATATCCTCCTTTTTTCTTTTCTTTCTGAAATATTTTCTTAAGATAATATAGATATTTTTTTAAAATAATTGATGACTTTTAATTTTTATTTGAGGCGGGATTTACACGTTATCACAGGTGTAATACACAAACTTCGGTTCATTACATGTGCGTCGTGTTTTTTGGATGTGTGAATCGTGACATATTTGACATTCTTTTCTAACATGCCATATTTTGATCTTTGACCGGTGACAAAAAGTAAAGCGAGTCATTATTAATTTATTTATTCTAAATATTGATATTTTAAACATATTTTTAAAGAATAATTAAAATATCTCTTTTTTCGTAATATCTAAAGACGTTCAAACTTTTAAAATTACTCGATGTTTACACATCTGACATATGCAAATTTATTTGTTCTTAAAATCTGTAAATAATATCTGTCAAAATTTTTTTTTATAAAATACTCGTATAAATAATATGTGTGTTCCTTTTTTTGCGTATTCATATAAGGATAAAAAGTGTACACGCATGTCTCATGTCTCTCGTTGTCTCCCTTGAGTGTTCTTTACAATTTTTTTAAAAAAAACTAATATGTGTTTTTAGATATTTTAGGCAATTTAAACCCAAAAATAAGTATTTGGGTCAACGCCCCATATTTTATTTTGAAAAGTGTTAAATTTCCCCAAATTCTTTCTCAAATTTTTAAACATATTTTTTGAAAAATAATTAAAATATCTCTTTTTTCGTAATATCTAAAGACGTTCAAAATTTTAAAATTACTCGTTGTTTTCACATCTGACATATGCAAATTTATTTGTTCTTAAAATCTGTAAATAATATTTGTCAAATTTTTTTTTGTAAAATACTTGTATAAATAATATGTGTGTTCCTTTTTTTGCGTATTCATATAAGGACAAAAAGTGAACACGCATGTCTCATGTCTCTCGTGAGTGTTCTTTACAATTTTTTTTAAAAAAATTAATACGCGTTTTTAGATATTTTAGGCAATTTAAACCCAAAAATAAGTATTTGGGTCAACGCCCCATATTTTATTTTGAAGAGTGTTAAATTTTCCTAAATTCTTTCTCAAATTTTTCACTAAATGATGGGGCAAATACATGACATGTTTTAATTTGTTAGCGCATATTAATGCACGCAGGTTCTTATATTATATTAAGAAAAGTTACTATTATTTTATAACACATCATCATTTGAAAAAGTTTTTGGAAAAAGATAATTGAGGAACCTAATATTAGGGGTGAACGCGGGTCGAGTTGGGCAAATTAGAAGTAATAAATCGAACCAACCCAATTAATTCGGTTTTAAAAGAAATGAACTCATTAACCAAAAAAATATTTTCAACTCAACCTTACCCTTTATACATTGGTTCGGGTTGCTTTGGGTTAAAATTCGAATAAAATTATTTAAAATATTTATAGGAGTCAAAATAAAAAAAAAGTAATCAAAAGTTGAAGTGTACCCCATAATTTAACGGAAGATAAATATTATTTGATATTATACGTACCGTGTACTCTTCTAATTTAAATTCAATAACTTGTGATATGTTATCTGTAAAATAATGTTAGATATTGAACACGAACACAAATGGGGGTTGAATGTGTTTTGGATATTTTTAAGCCTTTTAACTTTGTTTGGTTGTGTGAACAAGGCAAATAAGAGATGCAGTTATATTATGTTAGCAGGAATAAAACAGCAGACACAATATTTTAAAACTCACTCAATTTTGTATTAAAATTAAGTTTTTTTGCTATAAATTTCGGGTTCTTTGTAAGTAAAAAATTCAGCACTTATCTTGAAAGAATACAAGAGATATGAATTTGTTTGTTACATGCAAACTAAGGACCCATGCATGCTTTATATACTAGCAACCCGACTTTACAAAATTTGCACTAAAAAAAACTAAACCAATTTCTAAAGTAACCTTTTTTCTATTGTCATTTTTGACTTAGCAAATATGTGCAGAATCTTGCAGGTCTATGACCACTTTTTGTTCAGTTAATCTTGACCCTTGATCTTGTATTCTCATATGCTACTTTGTAGACTTTTCAATTTAGATGATGGATCATTTTGTGACTGATAATCTTGGATCTTGAAGTTGTTTGCATTCTGTATTTGAGAGACATATCGATATCTCCAGTTTGTTCTATTGAGAAGTGACATCTTATTAAGTATAATGATTTATCGAGATCTCTGAGTTCTCTATAGGTATATTTGACTTGTCGAGATCTCTTGATATTTGCATGTTAAATGAATTGTCGATATGTCTGAGATCTCTACTTGTAGAATTGACTTGTCAATATCTCAAAGATCTCTATATATATTTGACTTGTCGATATCTCTGAGATCTCTAATGATAATTTGACTTGTCGATATCTCCAATCTTCATATCTTCATTTTGACTTGTCAATATCTCCGAGTTCTCTACATGCAGAAATGACTTGTCGATATCTCCAATCTTCATATATTTATTTGACTTGTCGATATCTCTGAAACTTCTCTATAAGTCATTTTGAACTTTTCGATAAGTCATTTTGGAGTTCTCGAATGACTTTTCCATATTGTTTGATTTGTAACTTGTCGATATCTTGACTTAAAATATTTTTCATAAAACTGATTTATTCAACTTCAAACTTCTGTATCATTTCTCTGAGGCATGATCTATCTTGATTTTCTTTCAAAGTTTATTTCTTAGGCTTAAACTATTTACAGAAAAATATCTCAGTCTAATTTTCTAACCATTTTATAGACTCAAAATAGTACAATACAAAATACAAATTTAAATTTCCAATACAACTGAATCTTATGTTTGTTAATTCGACTTAATTCTATTATTGTATAGGCATGTATTGCACAACCAATAATAATTTTATTTCGAATATATTTTTTATCACAATAAATAATTATATTAAAATTTCAAATAATAATACTGTAATTATAAAATTGGGTTGGGTTAACAAGGGTTTAAACCTTTTAAACTTTAACCCAACCCATTATATTGGGGTTGACAAAAAATTAACCAATTAAACTTCGAGTTTTGGATAGCGTGATCCCATCCGGATTAGGTCGGTTTTGTTGTCTAGTCGTTTTTTTTTCACCCCTACGTAACGTCTCTTTCTTATGTTTAGATGATTTAATTGGCTAATCGCCTGTATTTATTTTGTGGGGAAATTAATCACCTTAATTTATGTGGTAAAAAGCAAACTTTTATTATATAATGATTTTTCACATGGAATTTTTAATTTTAAAAACTATTATTTATTCAGTATTATAATTATATGAGATAAACAAAAGTATACTTGCAATATTAAGATATATAAAAGGTATTATTTAATTTATATTATTAATATTGATTGATGGCAGTTGCACTGTTGCTCGAAAAAATAAATTTTCAATGATTTTGAGAGATGTATTTTATTATGACCAATGGATAATTTAGATTACTATATTAAATACGAAACATTAAAAATTTGGTTGTTGTTCCTTGATCACTCAATAGAACCGTTAGATCAAATTAAAGAGAACCTTTAGATATAATCTTAAAATTTATTATACAAGGGGTATAATGTTCAAATACTATCAACAACATATTAAAATTATAATTTACAATATGTAATGATAAAAATAACCGTGTTGTATTGTTAAATTATTTTATAAGGATATAAGGTTCAAATCCCAAACCAGTATATTAAAATAACATTTTAAAAACAACGTACAAGTTATATAATAGTATCAATAAATAAATACATAAATGAAAGAATATTTAGTTATATATATATAGCAGGAGGTAAAGAGTGATTAGCGTGTTGTGGAAATACTGTAACTGAACAACCAGCGTAAGTCATTTAAAAAGAGGGGGACAAAAAGAGCACAAGATATGAAATACTTGAACAGAATGGAACAAAATACATTAAATTAGAACCCTCCGCATATGGATGAATGATGACGATAAATTGATAACTGCGATATCATATTTTAATTTCATTTTCCTGTCAAGCACTTGGCAAACCAGATTTAGGAAAAATTTAGTATACATCTACGAAAGAGTTGGCGTGGACGCGGTGCCACAATTGTCATTACCAATGTGATTATTTATTTATTTATTTATTTATTTTGTCAAGATTATCAATGTCCTTTTTAATTATTTAAACCTGCAAGGATTGCTTTTCTGATACCCGCATCAGATTATTATGATACTCCATACAATGACATCAGTTAAAACTAGAAATTTCATATAGGATCTTTTGTTCTTTTGTTTCTACAACTGTACTCTACAATCTTGATTTCGAAAGGGCTAATACATAACATAATTTACAATTTCAAGTATATAAAAGAAGAAGAGGAAGACGAAGAAGAAGTTTATTTCTATGATTTGTCTAAGAATAAGATTTAGAAATAATAATTGAATATTTCAACTCTACAGGCTAGAGTGCTAGTGCTAGAGTTCACACCTCGGTGCTATTGACAAATACATACATTTTCACATCCATGGGAAAACAATTATAGAAGAGACATAAGCAGGTAAATTACCTGCCTGCCTGCACCAATTGTTTTCCAATTCCATGGTAGATTAACAACCATAAACCTGCCCACCTCATTTATAAGTATATGTATAAAAAGAAAATATGAAAAAAAATACAACAAAAAAATTAAGACAGGGGCCTTAGGCTTGTGAAGTTAGCAGGCTTGCAATCACAAGTACACAAGCTTCTGGATCCTTTCACAACTCGCTGAGACCTGCGGGTGTGAAGCTTGATGTTTACCAGCTTACCTGACAACTACTCCATCACCAAAGGATAAAAATGAAATGGATTAGATCGCTGTTTTGGAGAACCTTAACAGAAACAAAATGGATTATTTCATCAATATACTAAAAGCATACATATATATATGCGCACATGTACATGTAGTTTTAATTTTTAAATGTTGAGTACAGAGCTGTTACCCATAATTAAAATAAATAAGTGAAGTTTCACTTTATAGAAGCCAAAGTATTGCTCATCACACTACCAGCACCGGGGAGATGAAAACAATGTCAAGCGACTCGATTTCAGAAGCAAAAAATTTACTATTGTACAGGACCAAGTGACAGTCGTATCAAATTTGTAGGCATTTCATAACATATAATGACTTGATTTTCAAAGTAAAAAGTCCAGCTAATTTAAAAACTGAAAAGCACATGAACATGAATGTAAAATCATAAAGGAAAGAGAAGTCAGGGAACAGAACAAACCATTCTCCAGGCCAAATCTTCTGGACCCAATGGTTGAGCTGGATGGGAATATAAGAAATGCCTTGAGTACTGGAATAGAGAACATCAAAAATCAATCACCAGTTCAATATATAAAATTACAATAACGAAATTTTGAAAAAACAATCAGGATGTGAAAAGTTTTCCGAGGTTCAAGCATTGAAAAGTAATTGTTGTAAACAGAGAAGAGGAAACACATCTGAAGCAGAAACAACAGTTATCTTTATTTTAAAAAATTAACAAGAGATGTAGACCATGGATGCTTTCATATAGTCACTAAAACTACTGACAGTACAAACCTTTGCCAAGTTCATTTGCATTTCTTTTAGTTGAGCAACACCGATCCTTCTTAGATATGTTAAAAGCCAGCCTGGCTGCACAGCGTCGTTTGAAGATACGAATACAGCTATCTGCATTTAGTGACCAGAGTGAATGCCTCAATTAATTACTGAGCTTAACAGCCAATAGAGAGAAACGGAAGAGAAGAGCAGAAAAATCATAGTTCCATACCTTTGAATAATCAAGTATTCCCTCAAAAGGAAGTTCTATTTCATCACTTATAATAACAGGAATGCATCCACTGACTATAGCATCGAATAACCGAGCAGATGATGGAGTGTCACTGGCTGGACTTAGGCAGAACACAGACCTGATCACCAACAAAGGAACTAAGCCATATACCGAGTACATATAAAGACGGAGGTGATCACTTTTCTACATGTGCATTGATATTTTACAAGTGGTCTGACGACAAAAAGAATAGAAACTGGCACCAGGCGCATTATAGATCCTACACAAATCAGGACAATGCATAGTGCGGCGGCATTTAGAGATAAGCTTGACACTTACGTTCGCATTCCATGCTGGGATGCCGCTTTCCCTGCCTCTCCTGCAGTCCCTTCCTCTATCACAACATCCTCAGCACGATTAAGTTCTGTGACAAGTTTAGCACGTATCTTTCCTCCCTGAAAGTTACATAGTAAGCACTCTTACCAAAGACTTAGAGGACTCTAAAACCAAGAATCAGAAACTGAAATACATAGATAATGAGTTAAAGAACACCCACAATACACTTTATTTCAAATCAACAAGGTCCAAAGTTTAAAACGCCTCAAACCATTTATCTCAAATTGACTTGCAATTGCTTGTTACAACATTTGACAGATTATTCTTAGTTTCTTTTGAGTTTCACATCCTAGTATCATTCATAAAAAAAAAATCAGAGCAAAGTTGTCGATTTCATGTTAATGCCGTTACAGAAGAATTCACAAAAGCCAGATTAACCACATATGGTATCATAACCATCTTTCACAAATAACTACAGTTCAGAAGAAGCCATTCAGTTCTATAGCACCTAATACAAGGATTCTGTTGACTAATAAAAAAAGGTGATTCAGAGATGTAGACACGGTTCTCAAAACAGTTCAAAAGACCAGACTATAATGATACCAAGACAGAATATTTTTAAAAGAAAATTGATCAGATTGCACCAATACAGATGACTATGTTCTATATTGTTGCCATTAAACACAACTCTGATGGACAGCGACCTACATCATGATCATAAAAAATGTTTGTCAAAGTGTAACTTCCTATTCTCCCAATTCGATTTAATTGTTCGTTCTTAAATAATTTGGCTAAATGTTGCATATTATTGTCATATTTACTATTTGCCTTTATACTTTCATCACCCAATGGTCCTCAACCTCCAACATCACCATTATATAGATGCTCTACAGGCTAGAAGCATATTTAGAATATAGATGTAAATCGTATTAAAACCATCTTCTAAGTTTGGATATACATTGTCTAAGATAAATTATAAACATAAATTAATCCAAAATGTTCAAAAGACAAATAAATTCTGATAGAATAACATCTTACAGCATTTCTTTTAAGCCTCCCACGAAAGAATAGGAGTGTTTTTCTCTTAGGCTCACTTTCTGCTAAACATTTGGCATCACATAAATCGAGATTGGCAACGTACGGAAGTATGAGGTCCTTTTCAAGGGAAACTTGTCCAGGCTTGTACCTGACATAATAGGTGCAATTAAATATTTAGATATGTGCCCGTAATTATGGACATGTGTTATTGTGTTTACAGTTGATCTAAAACTGACCAGTTCCCGGTGGAGTCCATATCTGGTAGCAACCAGATAGCATTCTTCATATATTTCCTAACAGACTTGAAAGACCAGGGATGGTGAACTGGAAGTATGTGATCTCTTCCTTCAGACCGATTCCACGCTGGCTGATCTGTTACCCACTTCAGAGCTTCCTACATTGTAAATTTCCAAATTACATGGAGATAAGGCAGTACTAACTAATTTAAGTAAAAAACTGTCAAATTTGAATGATGATACTTCTTTGCATATTTACATAGCAGTTCGATGTCAAAAATCAAAACTAAAACAAGTCAATGCAGTATAAAATGTACTTTTAAATATAAAAGCTAAGCCTTCAGAAAGTCACTCACACCCTATAAAGCGACTTGCATTGCTGTTTCTCCAACAAGAAGAAACTTATTGTTGTGAAGAAAGGAATGTAAAACAGATCAGCATCCTCCTGCCGATAAACTCTAACAACATTCTTCAAAAGCCTTTGTGATTCAGGAGCAATCAAATCTGCCCACAGCCAATAGTCAATAGAGTGCTGCATCAAAATAACATCAAGTTATCCAATCGGAGATCAAACAAGAAACAGTACATGATTTTTAACAAAATTTCAAGTTTAAGAACAGGTACTTCAAAATGAAAGGAACCCGTCTTTAATTCTACCTATATAGAATACACACACTGGCGATCCATTATGCTAACCGATTGCATACATCTCTCTCTCTCACCCCCCCTCTCTCTTCCTCTCTCTCTCTCTCTCTCTCCCCCCATCCCCCCTCTCCCTCCCTCTCAGTGTGTGAATCAATTAAGCCAATACAAACACAATGAGGATCAATGAAGCACAACACTAATTGAAAACTAATACATATACACACACAATACAGATAAATTAAGCTAGCTAACAGCATACAAACACATATTTACATTATGAATTAATTCAGATACCTGTTCGATAAGTCGATGAACAGGACTACCATTGGAAGTAAGATTAACAGTCTCCTTATATGTATTCCAAAACAATCTAAGCATGTCATAAGTAAACTTATCCGGCATTTCGTAAACATAAACCCTAACAACTGAAAAACCAGGATAAGACGAGTCTCCGTAAAGCCTTTCAGCCTCTCTTCTCCAAATCAAATCATCTAATTTCTTCACATCAGCTTCATCAACCCAATTTACAATAGAATCGTCTCGAGATTTGTGAAATTTGGCGGGAGAATTGAGGAATTTTTGGAGAGATGTTAGGAATGAGTAATCGACATTAGGGTTGAGCATTGGGATGTGTGAGGGGAGTTTTAGGGGTGAAGATGGAGTGAAGAAGATGTAGATGAGGAGAATAGAAATGAAGAGGAGGAGGATGATGAGGATGTGTAATCTGAACCTAGGGTTTCCGTACGATCTTCCACCCGCCATTTTTGATAAACAAGGTACAAAACTTAGATTTCAGTTAGGACTGTAAACAGGGCTATCAAATCAATGAATCTGAACGAATGAAAATTTATAATCCGTTTTCAAATTTAAATTTTGACTAAATTGCATTTTAGGTACCCGAAAAATTATTAAATTGCACGGTGATGGTTAAATTACAATTTTAGCCACTTGCTTGTCTTATTTTTTATTTTTTTACAATGGGGCTGTCACCCAATTCTGTTAGGTAGTGATTAACACCGTTAGTAATTATTCTTTGAGGGGATGGGCAATATAGTAAATTCACCAGCTTACTTATACATGTACATATTACATACATTTTGCCTCTTCTTGCACTTCATTTCCACCGGCTTCTAATCTATTATCCCTATCTAGCATTATACATGTCAAGAACATCAAAAAATGCTTTGTGAACTTAGTCATGCCGCCAAAACATCTTCATTTCATCTCAAATCAATAAAAGAACCCGCATTTTCTCAGCGGGTTTTCTCACATTCAAACCCATGACACAACCAAACATCTGTAATAAGAAACCTAACATCAACGAAACTTGAAGGATTCCGTAAATAATGATCCTTCATCATTTCCTCCTCCACTTCAAGATCCACTTTCATCAATTATACCTCTAATAGATGATACATGTCAATTTACACCACTTTCAATATTCCCAAGGCTCCCTCCTTTACGTGAACTACCAAATATTCCACCTATACTCCCAACACTACCAAATTTTCCACATATACTCCCACCAAAACAAGCAACTCATACAAAAACCAGCAGTGACTTGATAAATCAAAAAACATTTTTTCCAACTCGTACAGTTCCAAACCGCTTTTAGTCCCAAACCCCTTGCAGCCACCACCCAACAATAGTTCTGCCAATCATCCCTTCATCGTCGCCTTCATTCCCATCACCACCACCTTCATTATTTCCTCCAATAATTTCCGTCATCTACTACACCTTCCACCAACCCATAATTCAACTCCTCCGAATAAACTAAGAACCAACTCGATCATAACGACACCCTCAACACAAGTAATCCGTAATTAGGTTTTATATTTTTTGAATTTGTATTTGGGGATATTATGCTTAATCTGATGGGTGGATGAAATTATATACATATAATAAATATTTTAATGTTAGTAGACTATAATACCCTTGTCTTAGTTATCAAATTGACGGAGATTTTAACGGTGTTGGGCGGGAGCCCCCACATTATAAAAAAAATAAAAATTTAACAAAATAAATGGCTAAAATTATAATTTAGCCATTTTGCTGCAATTTAATTAATTTCCGGGTACCGAAAATGCAATTTAGTCTATAATTTTTCACATTTCTAAACAACTTACAAAATGTGATACATTTAATAATTTGATCAATATTGTGATCATCCTAGTTATTTTATAGTGGATCTAAGGTATTATTTGGATTATGAAATTTCAATCGGCTTATATATAGTAAATTTTAGGTACAGCCTAAATTATGAAATTTGAATACGGTTAACAAAAATCACAGTGAAATTTTAATACATACGATACAGCCTATTCCCATTCTCAATCCCGTAAACCTTATTCAAAGCTCATCAAAACTGCCCCTCGATACTTCATATACCGTACTAAGCGGGAGACTGGCTAGTGCTAATGTAACTATTCAGGTAAGCTAGTGCTGAAACATGTTTTCTTCTGTTGCAAAAAAAAAAAGGTCCAAACTTTAAACAAAGGCTGCAGTAAATGGCACAGGGAAGAGAACAAAGACAAATCTTTGGAGTTTAGGGATATAATCATCAATAACAACGAAATAGACAATATAATCATCAATGACAATGAAAGAGACAATCTAAATGGTAACATGGCCTAAAGCAGTACACTAAAAACAACTTGTTCAAGGTCTTAAAAATGTCTGTAGATAAACTTAAAAGTTAATAAGATCATCTTTTGTGGATTCCTTTTTTGTAGCTTGCCCTGCTTCTGATGTGCCATCAGTTTTCTTGCCAAAGATCATCTCATCTAGATCGTCCATCTCGTCATCATGGTTCTTAACTTGAGATGTACCTGAAGAACCGGAAGCCTTCCTAATTAGTGCATCTTCCTTGGTTTCATGGGGTGTTTCATCAGGCTCAGCCGCAACAGGTATCATAGCATGCCGGGGTACTGTTGGAACTACCGTATTTGCCTTCATATCTTCAAACTTAGATAGGACTTTCTGGATTTCATCATTTAAGCTCAAGGCTTCAAAGAGCAAGGCTTCATCATCCCCAGAAGATTCAATGATTCTTTGGACAGTCTGTTCGGACTGATGGCACTGTTGCACAAGTGTGGTTGTCAAGTCATCCTGCCGGAACAATTTAACATATTAGTATCTTTTCAAGTTCCAATGAAGGGAAACACACAATTCCTGTAATCATATTTCATTCTTTCTTAGCTGTACAATAGTTCTCTAGCGGTATAGAGTTCCACTTGAGGATCCATAATTTATCAGAAATTGTGATCCTCGCCGTTCAAATACAGAATATGGAAGATCAGCTGAAACGTTTCCATGCAAAGGAAAATTCGTTTAGTTATTGATATTTAATTTGATTATTATAAAAGTAACAGTATCTTGGCATAACACACCCTCTCCCTATGGTGGAAGACAAAGGCCATTGGGGATTCAAATCCTGTGTTACAGGATCAGGATGTGCGACTGTGAATCTATATAATATATATGTATATTCAATTACTTACCCGAGTGCTCACCCACGTGATACGATTTATAGAACACTTAAAACCTTGTACAACAAAGATTGGCACATAGAGTTTTGCCTGTACATACTTAACATTCAGAAACACAAGTGCATTTAGAACTGCACAAAGCTACCAGGAGTGAACTAAAATCTCACATGTTGATATCAATATACAAGTTAATCTTTGTACAAGCAATAATCATGACAAAATCCCCCCCCCCAAAGAAAAAATGGTCAAATGCAACTGCATGTTCAATAACCTCAATGAATAAGCCTTCAAGCCTTGAAAAGTAAAAAGTATGTTGCCCACAGCCACACTGAACATGAGACTGGAACTAAAATTGTTTGAATTTTTTTATTAATCTTTACAGTGGCATAGATTAGTCAGCCAAAACATTGAGTCCCATAAAGGTTAAAGGTTATTTTGTAATGTAGGAGTTAGGCTGTGACTAAACTTTACTTCTATAAATGAGGGCCATGAGGCATAAACCATTCCTTGCAGATATCAAAGTTATCTTTCTTCTAGACATCTAGTAATAAGATATAGATCCAAAATACATCTGTGAATAAGCAGTTCTTGGATAATGAAGATCCGCGTTGCCTTACAAAGCACCGTAGTCATCCCCCATGTAATCACATATACAAGCAAAACAAGACCAAAAATTTTATTTTTACATGCCCTAGTACTCATTACTCAAGTATGAAGTCTTGATTTTGAAATTTATTCCCATACAATATTAGTTAAATTTAATATTATAGCTTTATCATAACTTGGGTCTATTCACTATTGTACTAAATGTCAACATTTTTTTATAAAAAAAATAAATTAATATTTTGGAAATTGAACTGGGGAATGGTTTCAGGTTGTAGTCTTCATTATATGTAATTCATTATTTAAACAAAATTTTATTTTAAACTATATATCAAACCAACAAAACCTTTCACTGGGCACTTAGTTTAGGTTTAGTCAGTTTGGGGCTCTAATTCAGTTTCTGTTGACTGCCAGTCTAGACCAACCCTGACAGCACTACATCTACTAGATCCATAATTTATTACGTCAAATTTTGTATAAGTGTTACTTATCGTTTAGTAAATAGGGGACACGCACATTTACGCTCAACACAAATATCCAAAATGATGATTTCCTAAAAGACAAGCTATTGCAAAGTCAACAATTGAATGCAGGGTCGTTAAACTAGACATAGTAATAAAGTGAAAGAATCCATTTCGCCTAAAGAAAAGCATGAAATATCGTCACACAATACTAAATTTGGCTGGCAAAATTAGAAAATCTGAATGACAAAATCTACCTGTAAAGCATCTTGCTGCGGTGAAGATGACAAAACAGTGGTAAGAAGTTCGATGCTGTTTCTTGCAACATCAAAGGCTTCCTTTGTTTGTTCAGCAGAAAAGCTGATCACAGGTACCTCCCGATGCATTTGCTGTGCCAGGGTAGGATTTGGTTCCGGCGCTGCGGTTGAACGAGGAGGAGTGAAAATAGGAGCCAAACTCTCACTATCACGTCCAGGAAACCGTACGCCTCTAGATCTCAAGCTCTACACAACAATATAATTTCAGTGGTAATATGTTAGAAAAATAAATCGAAGGAAAGTACAGATCACATAAGTAAAACCGTAAATTGAAGATTTAGCCTGTTTGTTAACATTTGGCCACCATAATCAACTCTATGTAATATATACCTTGTAAGTCTCTTCATAAACAGGCAAATAGCGAAGCTCATCCGAAGATTCTCCCCACGCTTCAATCATAATGAGAGCCTTGTTCCGATTATTAATAACAGTCTGCGGGTCATCAATCATCTTCACCATCTCATCAAGCACCCTCTCCGCCGCAATTTCCGTAAACGCCTTCTCGCAATTCTTAGCAACAGTCTCAAGCAAAACCAAAGACAAGTACTGAACCCTAGGGATCTTCAACATAATCCGCTTCTTAATCGCCCTAATCAATTCAATACTATTAATCCTATCATGATTCATCATATCACAAAGCTCGAGATTGGTAGACCAGTCAGGCTCATCCAACGTATCCGCAGTCGCTTCCTCGACAATCTTATCGACCTGACTCGGTCCATTGAAAAACTCCTTCATCTTAAAACTAACAGAACTCATTCCTGCACTAATCTTTTGACCAACCTCTGAGCCTCCGATCTTCAATCGCTCCCCCAGAGCATTGACTTTTTCCATAATATTATCACTCATTTTCGAAACTCACTTCTTCAATCACACCTCTAAAACAGCTACACAAGCCTTAAATTATCAGTAAGTCTAAACATTACTAACATACAATCACATACATATAATTTAATAAATGATAATCATATAGAAACACAAAACCCTAATTAGAAGTAACAGATCAAATAAGAATGATATGTGTACACACAATTTATCTTGTTTTTTTGATCAAACAGTATCAGAAAATTGAATATCGAATTAATATAGTTAGAAGTGGAGCTGATGAGGTATAAAATTGAAACATGTTGAGATCAAAATGAAATAAAATCGAAGTACCTGAATATTGGTGGTGGAAAATGTAGAAGTGAAATGCGTTGATTTAAAGAAAGAGGACTAATATAAGTTGGGCGACTTGGAAGTTTGTTTGCTTAGAAATACAGTCTAATATATTTTTAGTTTTACTTTGTTTTTTTATGTATTCAAAAACTAACCGAAGAATAGGACCGAGTCTATCCGTCCGTGTACTAATCTTTTTCGAGGGAGATGAATTGTATCGAGATAATATTGGGTGAAGGACAAATTTAGCCTATTTTTACATAAAATTGACAAAAATAATTAATTTCTGAAAAGTTGATCAACTTTGGCCGATGAGATACCCAGGTGTCAGTGGAGTATCCACTTTATATAAGATACCCATATATGAAATACCTAACTACCAGTGGAGTATTTTATACAAATTGGGATACCCAACTGACAGTGAGGTATTAAATCGGCCAAAATTGACCACTTTTTTCAGAATGACTATTTTTGTTAAATTTTTTCAAAAATCGCTACTTTTGTCATTTTTTCGATAATATTTGCATTAGATATTTAAAAAAAAGTTATTATTTAACTGAAAAATATTTAAATATATCGTCAGATATGTAGACAATGTATTTTTAATGCTCGCACATATCTCATTTACAAAATTATTCTAGGATAGTTTAGAAAACAATTAAATAAAATCAAAATTTTAAAGAAAATAATTAATACAAATGATTATAAATAAGAAATTCAAAAGCACGAAAACTACAATTGCTTAATAATTATAAAATCAAATATTTTTAAAACCGATTATTTTTAAAACCGATTTTCTGTGCATCAGGCGCTAAATTGATAAATTTAACTCATTATTTGCCTTCTATTTATTAATAATAGTAGACCTTCATTAATAATAGTTGACCTCCCTTGTAGTAATAGTCAAAATAAGCTAACTTTTAAAAATACGCGATTAACGTGTGCCACTGAAATGAAACTGCTGTATCAAATTGGTTGTTGATTTGAAAATGATATCAAGTCACTTAAATTAGTTAGGGGTACATTCAAAATAATCACTTTGAAATTTAATCCCGAAGTCAAATAAAATATTTAAAATCTAGTACCATTATAATAGTAACATGGCTAAATAGAATGGTTATCTTACCACATAAATATCACATCAAAAAAATTAAATTGAGAAAAACTGTTTTTAAATTAGTGAACAATTTGATATATTAAGTCCAGTTCAATAAACTCACTTGATTATTAACCTCATTTTTATAATAGTTTAATTTATAATTATTGATGAATATTATTTTTAATAGTTAAAGTCAAATACATATATTCTATATATAATTGGAGTAAGGGAGTTAACGTCAGGTTAGATTACACAACAACAAACACACCTATAATTACACACAACTCACTACATGTACTCAAAATTATTTTTTTGACAATGTAAGATATTATAATAATTTTAATAGTAGTTAGCAATTAATAAATTTTAAATCTATTAACATTTCAAGTCAATAATACAACCAAAATTTACATAAAGCAAAAATAAATTCAAACCAAAAAATTGTAAATAAAAAATTAAAGGTAAGATATTAAAATGTCGTAATAAGTTAAAAACTAAAATAAAACTAAAACACATTACAAATTTGTATATTAAAATGTTATAATAAGTTAAAATTTAAAATAAAACTAAAACACATTGCAAATTTATCATTTCATAAATATTTGAAATAATTTTTTTAAGTAATTATTAAATTAAAATTGAAAACATTATTAATTTTTAAACCTTACGTGAATTGAATGAGGTTTGTAAAATATTTTTTTACAAGTTTACTCTGAAATCAATAATTAGATATATATATATATATATATATATATAGTAAATTTAATGAGTGGAAAAATATATATTAATTTTAAAACTAAAACAAAATATAAAATTTGATGAGAAATGACTAAATTAATTAATGAAGATCAACATTATTTTCAATTCATAAATTAATAAATTTAAAAATATTAATTATAATAAAAATAAGCTCACACTAAAAATTTCAAAACATCCCCTGCATTGCACGGGCATAAAACTAATTCTCTTAAATAAATCAAAAGCAGAACAACTGCACCAATCTTTGTTGGTTAATAAATCAAGACTTCAACAATTGCACCAATCTTTGTTGGTCTTATTAGCTAGCATTCAAAGATGTAATCCTACGGTTCTCAAGCTTAGGTTTTGCATTATAATTTTTAATATTTATATAAATTTAAGTTATACAGTATTTGTTTTATAATAATATGGACACTATGAAATTTTACATATTTATTTAAAAAAATTATATTTACAGCTGTTTTTTAAATTAATATTTGAATCACAAACAAAAATTCTAGTTTAGCCCTGTGTCAACTCCTAAAATCGAATACCGAGTAATATTCCTACTAAAACCAATCCGATTTTTTGGCATTGAGCCATTTAACAAAGGCTACCGTATGACTAAAATATAACTATAGTTTAAAATCTAAACAGTAAACGTTGTGCACAGCCGAAAAATAGCGACTGCGAGTTACCTACGATAAAAATAACATTAGTGATAGTGTTTTTTCTTCTTGATCACAGGATGTAAGACATGAAGGGCTTTACTAACGAGCCGGATAATATGTTGGGCCAACTAAAATGGTCTTGGACACAACATGCTTCTCATTTCCACGTCTTAAGTCTGTTCAAGTCTAAATTATTTTAAAGATGTCGGATCATTTTATTTTAAATTTTTTACAAGAGACGTCGGACAATTCAGAAATGAAACGGCAGAAATCAGCATCCGTGTTTATCAAAATAAGTTCAAAATAACCTAGTTACTACTGGTTCGTCGCTAGCAAA
This sequence comes from Apium graveolens, assembly GCF_009905375.1. Taxonomy (NCBI): domain Eukaryota; kingdom Viridiplantae; phylum Streptophyta; class Magnoliopsida; order Apiales; family Apiaceae; genus Apium; species Apium graveolens. Next base: position 227,612,370 of record NC_133656.1, on the reverse strand, counting down.
AGGAAAATTTTCAATTAACCCGAATTCACTCAAAACAGATGAAGTCCGGGTACTTTGAGTGATTTATTATTTTTCCGTTCAAAATTTGAGTATTTTAATAAATACATATTCTCGTAACATAATTTGCAATTTCAATTCATTATAAAATCACGCTCTTTTTAAATGTATCACAATTGTTGACTTTTTGAATGAGTCCAAGTGTGAGAACCTGATTTACGATTATGGTGAGCTAAATTTTAAGCTAATATTTAACCTTTGGAACAAAAAATCTAAAAAGAGAAAACATATAAGCATTATCATGAGCTACTTGGAGTAGGATGATTGATAAGATCTTCAATAAAAATAAAAGTCACGTTGTTAGGTCCAAAGTTCGTGAATGTATATTAATCATTTTTAATCGAGTTTAAACAGCGGAAAGTAAATCGAATGAGTAAACACACGATATTTTGGGTAATTATTCTTTTATTAAAAAGATAAAGATCCAGAGGTTTTGCTTACACCTTTGAATACAAGATTCAAAGAAACAAAAGATATAACCACTGCAAGCATAAGCTATCAAAAATTATGGTTCTAACTATTACTCTAAAAGCTATACTTTTTATCAATAATAATCAATACAATTAAAAGAAGTTATAAATCTGAGTGTTTGTAGGTGTGTGGGACTTTTATGGTGTATACAAAATTGGGCAGCACTTCTCCTTGTAAAATCAATAATTTCAAATCAAAAGCTCTTGAGAAATAAATTCTGCAGAGTTTTTTTACTATTTGAGAAAGCTTAAGAGAAATGAATGTTGATTGATTGAAAATATAGACTTGTGGATCTGATTGTAGCTTGAAAAAAGGGAAATGTGAGGTGGCACAAGGAAAGCCAGGTATTTTAAATTGCCAATTTGTCCAAGAGCTTATACGTCGACCGTTTATTTCTGAGTAAATTGCACTTGTGTACTTGCACACACTTAGCCTCTCAGATCGGTTGGTATTCTCACTTTCAAAAATGACCACTTGAAATACCTATGGATGACAATTTGTACCGAACCGATGGATACCCGATCCGTATCGATCCGATCGGGTTTTGGTTTGATTTTTAAACCCGATCTATTTTCGGGTTGGGTTTGGGTTTAATGCATATTGTTTCGAATACGACTCGAAAACCCGAAACTCATTTCGTTCCGACCCGAACCCGACCCAAAACCCGTATTAATATATTAATAATATTTATATTAGTATAATATATAACATAATATATTACTTATATTAGTACTAAAGAAGATTGTATTTTGTACAAACTATTACATTAAAATCTAATATTACTTAATTATTATCGTTAAATATTTTTTCAGTAGCAGGTTTCGAAACAAATATACTACAAGCAAATATTGTTATCTTGTTTCGCCAATAATTTCATCCTTAAATATATGTTCCATTTCCTTCTCTGAATCTGTAATTCAACCCCCAATAATGTCAATAACTTCATTCCTATGAGTCCCTTCCTCGAATCAGATCATAGTATTTCTTCACTAGAGTTTATGGGAATCAAAGTGCAATTTGGTAGAGAGATTTATACACCTAAACCGAACCCGATAAAACCCGATGGGTTCGGATTTAGTGATTCGGGTTTTTCCGGGTTCAGGTTTGATTTAAAAAGAAAATCGGGTTCGGGTTTAGTTTTTGCTAAACCCGTTTCGACCTACCTGATTGTCATCCCTAGAAATAGCAGTTTTAATAAATACTTCTAAAGTGCTATTTTCCGTCAAATTCGCGTAACTTCATTAGTCTCGTCGAGGGTACGGTAGTCTTTTCCTTTTATAATCGTTATTTCTTATTTTTAAAAAAAAAATCATCATTTGTCATAACCTTTTCTCCAAATCTAACAGTCACGTTTCTTTAAATATACATACACTTATATGTATATCTATGTTCGATATATATTCATATGTATGCTTAATTAGAGAGGTCTATTTCAATTTGCCAATACCTATCATATACAAATCTTCTTTCATCTTTTTATTAAGCATACCCGTTAAAATTTTTGTTTGGGTAAATTCTTTTTCATATAGTCGTTATATGATGTTGGATGCTCTATTCTTAAATTTGAGTCGAGATATCTAATGATATTGGAGATACAAAATTAGTCATGCTAATTGGGAGGAAGAAAAGCTTACATATATAATGGTGTTGTTTACTCTAGAGTAATTTTATTGTAACGGTGCTTGAGGTCAGGGAATGGTGTTTCAGGTCGGGGAAGAAATAAAAGATATGGTTAAAAAAAATATGATTTTCCGTTTTTCTATCTATAAATGTAATTAGATTGATGATGTTATTTATATCGAATTGATGGACACTGCGTTGTAAGTTATAATCACAAGTTTTTACAAATCATGTTTTTGAAGATAAATATAATAAAATGGTGTTTGTTAATTGTTTGTGATAAATTATTTGTTAATGGCGGAGATAGAGATGATGGAAGATGCATATGATGGTGATGATTTGACCATTGTTAAAAAGAATTAATGCTAAAATTGGAAGGAAAATCATACAATTAGGATTTGACGAACGAGATTAAATATTGTAATTCCAAAACTACCCTCACGTTGTTAGAGTTATTTTACGGAAATACACATCTCGTAACAAAACTGAAATTTTAGTATAGCAAGTGGTTATTTTTAAAAGTGAGCATCCCAAGTGGTCTGACAGCTTAATTGCAAGTACACGAAGTGCATTTTATTATTTCTTTTTCTTTTAAATGTCAGAATTTAACCATGTGCTCTTTTTCCCAGCTAGATGTCGACCTAAACATGTATGTCACCCTAAATTTCAACCAGTCTTTCAACGAGATAGTGCTTTTTCAACTCTAAGGCTACATGTCGACATATGTGTTATTGGGAACCTAAATGTCGACATGGCCACTTGGTAGAGCCTAGATGTCGATCAAAATGGTCATTGGAGACTAATAAGTTGACCATAAGAAGAACATATCGACTTGTTAATCTTTTCCTTAAATTTTTTTCTTGTTTTTCAGCATACAAGTCGACCATTTGTGTCCCACAAGCCTAGATGTCAACCTTGATGATTCCACGAGACTAGATGTCGACCTCCTCTTGTGCTTAGTGGAATTTGTGGCCTTTAACTCCCTAGATGTTGACAGGAACCAAGAAGGGGAGCCAGGAGATGACGTGAGCCAAAAATCATGGCAACATGGCATTTAGACTTCCATTCCCCGAGTCCATGATGGAGACCGAAGTATAAACATCCATATACTAGAGTTTAATAATCATTTTAAGTCTCGGAGCCAACAAGAATTAGTAGAGATGTGACGAGAGCCAGAGGAGTAGCCACAAGGCGACAAGGAACATGAATCATAACGACATGGAATTTTGACTTGCATTTTGAGTTTTTGATGGCGACCGAGGTATAAACATATTTAAGCAAGAGTTATTTGACATTTTAAGTCTTGAAGCCAACAAGAACCGATATAAATATTATGGTAATTATTGTTAGTGTGTGTGCCCTAGAGACAACACTATTATGTTTATGCTACGAGACATTTGGATTATTAATGACAATTCTATGAATTATTCTTTAGTAATTAGTTATATCTTTATTTTATGTGATAAAAATGTTATATTAATAAATGTCTTTAATATATGATATGTAAATCTATATCTCTAAGTACGTGACTTAGAAATGAGATTATGAGAATAATATTGATATTCCTAAAGGTCCCTAGTCAAGTATTATTATTAAGGGACGATAATAAATACGTTGAGACTAGTGTGTTTGTTGACTGATGATCACATCTCATTGATCATAAGTATGGTGATACTAAAGTCAAAACACACGCACATATATTAGATACATGGTGCTGGATAGACCCGTTGTGAGATACTACATGTTTATAGTGTCATAAGTTAATGTCGCAGTGATAATGATGTATTGGTCCTTAGACCTGAAATCAATATATTTCTATACGAGAATTAATATACTTTGATACTATTGAAAGTTATCCTTGACCAGGTAATAATAAAAGTAGACATTGGGTATATTATGAATCGTATGAGAAATATGAATGATCTAGTTAGGATTTAGCCCTCCGATATTAAATGATATTATTGGTCTCTTAATCGAGTAAGACTATAAAATGCATGGCCGCGCTCAGATACTGATTTGTTTAATAGTTTACTCATTGATCAAGAAAACAAGGATTAAATGTTAACAGAGGATGACACAATGCATGTCTCGAGTTTGATCTATAATATAAGGCTAACGAGATTATGTTACATTGTAAATTATTCACGAAAGGTTTAACTGAATCACCAATTATTATTGTGGCGCCCTCCAAACCCGGGTTAGAAGTTTGGGGTCCCCAACACATACACAATATATAAACCTGTATATGAAATATTATTTACAATGACCCTGCTTTACATAACCACGGATCCCAACAGGTTAAAGTATGAAAACAAGCCACAACCCTAACTTTTATTACAACGTACCAAATCCCAACTAATTTAACTTACAACTGATAATGAAATTATTCTTACAATCTTACTATCTCACTACCGTAATAAGCTCCTGCTAGCTCGATGCAACTTACTCTGGAATCCTAGCTCGTACATTGAACTGGGAAACCTCGCTATCAACCGTATCCTTCTTAACTGTAAGATACATAAAAAGATTCGCAAGAGTGAGCTAACTAGCTCAGCAAGTCATAATAACAATAACTGAGGTTAAACAATGACCAAACGAGATGATTCAGAGGAATGAAGTTTATTGTTAAATAATCATTAGAATTGGATATTCATTTTAAATTTTAAAATCAAGGTTAGGTTGCTGATCAGTCACGCACTAACCCCGAATAAGGCACACAACTCTGCGCTATAAACTGGATCCAAGGCACACATTGGCCTAATTCGACCACGAATTTGGTCTGACCACGAATCTGGTCCACATAAAGAAAACTATCCAATTCTAAAGCTGTTCAATATGATAAACAGAATAACTCAATGAAATAAGTTCATAATCAACAGTAATAAAATATTTGCATAAGAGCATGGTGCAATCCACGGGTACCACGAGGGTATATTAAAGTATATATAAGAAATGGCCTCCAGCCTATAAGAGAATCAGGTAGTAGATGGACCATAATTTTTCATGCTTTAGTTCTTTGATGTCACAAAGAATGGTTGGGGTATAAAAGTTTATGTATGTTCAAACAATTCGGTTCCAGTGTTTGGTGTTTGGTGGATATGTATTTGTGGAGTAGTATTATATTTGTGTGGTTTAGTATCTGGTAAATCAACAATGGATGGTTTACAAAGAATAAGGCTTACGGCTCAAAGATCAAATGATGTGATCCGGGTTCAAGGCTGTATGATTCAAAGTACTTAAAATATACAACAGAGCTATTTTGAATACTTAACAATATGTCACGAGAGAATTTAGAAATATTTGCATTATATCTCGAGAAAGGTTTAGAATTACTTGCCTTATCATAAATGATTCCAACTTCTCTTGTACTTGTCTAACAATTCTACTCGACAACCACTTGGCTACTTTTCTATGTCTCACTTCTATTCACTGATCATTTGCTTTATTTTATACACATCGATTCTTTTTTTTTTCTTTTGATCACCTGCTTTCCTTTCCTACGCCCTGCTTACTCTGCTAGGCATCATAAGTATTTATTAATATTCATCTCACATTATTCTAATCGTCACATGGACGTCATAAGGTTTCATCTACCCTTCGTTTTACCCAAATCTGATGTACAGATTGAAATATACAATTAAAACAATCATATAATATACGCATACGCATTTAACACATCAATCAGTTCACATATAACATATAACACATAAGATATTTGATTGAAATTAATTTTCAAAGATGATTTGATGTTAAAATAATTTTTCGGATATTTAATATAAATTTCTAAACATTCTTCAGAATTTAAATGGGCCGTCAAGTCATTTTAAAACAATAAACAGGGTTCGATTGGGCCGAATCTGGCTTTAAAATAATTTTATAATAATAATCGAGCCTTGAAAACAATTTAAAATAATATTTTAAAACTCGAAACTATTTTTCGGAATTTTTAAATCAAAAATAAATAATTAAATCTAATTAAATAATCAATTAAAATTAATTAATAAGTAATTAAACTAATTAATCAATTAATATTTAAATTAATTGACTAATTAAATAATTAATTATTAACTAAAATTAATTAATTACAGAATTCAGTTTTAATTTTGGATAAAAAAATAATTTTCAAAAGTAAAAATTATGATTTTTGGAATAAAAAATGAATTTATAAATTAAATAATGAATTTATAAATTTATTTTGAAAAGAAATAACCAGAAACAGGTTTCAGACTTTGAATTGGGGAAAAATCGGATCAAACCCGGGTCATTAGACCGGGTCGCCAGGAACCCGTCCGGGTCCTCAAGAACACCAGACGGAATCTGGGTTTTAGCCCAGAATCCGGTGACTTGACGGATTCTGGCGAGTTCCAGCCGGTTCCAAATAACCCCAACTTTGTGTGTTTCTCGCACCCAAACCATTTAATAACGTCCCAACAATTCAACAGGTCTTCCAGTAGCCACAACCGGGGTTGAGCTTGTCTTTTCCGGCGAAAATCACCATGAAAACCGCCTAAGCTCGAAGCTTTTCCGGTGAAGGTGCAAGAACACAAATTACTCTACCAAATCCATTGTTCTTTACACGAAAATAAAGTTGTACGATCATACAATCAAACCCGGGTAATCTTAACAGTTGAAAACCATCAACAAGAACAAGAATTTGATATTTAATACAAACCCAACATTCGATCTTCACCAAATCTTGATCAAAACTAACAAATATATATACCAAATCAATCCTTGTGATCTCAGGAATGTTAAACAAGCATCAAAACATACAAACAACCCTTCTAAATCAGAACCCGAATTTAAGTTAAAAGAAATGAAAAATTAAAATTAGGAAATTAAAAAATAATTAACCTTATTCGATGATTTTGATATGAATACGATCGTCTCGTCGAGGGCTTCGTTTTGACTATTCATACGCCTCGGTCGGATTCCAATAACGTCCTCAAATCCTCGTTTGATTGCGAAGAACACGAAGAACACCGGTCGTTTCTCTCGATAAATATCTATTTAACTGTTTGCAAATGATTTTCTGTACATAATAAAATACGGCAATGGATATTTATATTTACGGAATATTGGTACCCCGTTGGATCATACTGGATATAAAATATTACGCTTATTTGTAAAAACAGATCCAAAACAGTACCGGTTTCAGGATAATTATCCAAATATGTACAATTTGTACAGCGGTCTTGGTCTCAGCGCCTGGTTACACGTATTACGAGGTGATAATTATAATAGTTTAATAAAAAGACCCCCTTTATCAAAAATACGGGTTTTATTGATTTACCGAAACAAATTTTGTATCGAAAATACTGCGCCGGGACCCGCACAGGACAAACCGTACGCCGGATCGAAAAAGTCAAAACATGGAAAATGCTCGGAATATTGCAATTAGGTTGGAAAAAAGTTCTCGAAAGAGTTTCGGGATATAAAAACTTAAAAACGGATGAGGTTGACTGGTTCCCGATTATACAAATAATTTATAAATACTCGAAAAAATAATTTATTAAATCCATAAATTTTCTATAAAATCATAAATCAACATAAAAATTAATAGAAAAATATGACAATTATCTCTATTTTATTTTGGACAAATAAAAATTAAAATACTTAAATTATATTATATTTACATATCCAAACACAGATACCACTTCACAGATAATTCACCAAAAAAATTCATATAATAATCACATAATAATTATTTATTAACAAAATAATTACACGTCATATCCCAGATATTACAATTATCACTATTCTAAAACCCGTGTGATGCACGGTTATTTTAAATAATTATTATATTACTATTATTATTTTAATATTTTATTAATTACGGTAAAATATTAAGTTTTTAGCCCGATGTCATATATCGGTCAACGAATTATATTTTAGTTATTTTTAATATAATGGTATAGATAAATAAAATGATTAAGTGTTTTAATTGGATTAAATTTATAGAATAATTTATAATAACACCATTAAAAAGGAGTTTTATTAGATTAGGTTTATTAAATATTTATATAAAAATGTTTTAAAAGATAATGTAAGGAAACAGGGTCCGCGTGTCGTGTGCATTGTGCGCGATTTATTTGCATGAGATGTACATTATATCAAAAACTAAACTATGATCTTAATCAGATTTAATTTTTTAATGAAAAATAAAAAAATTGATAATTTAGTAATTTCAGCGAGTACCGACCGACCAACTATCAAACTTTTAATATTTCATCTATTATAATATAGTATAGATTACTTGGGGAGCAATGATGTATTACTAAATGCCACTCAATATTTATAATTTTATTATTAGAAAATAAAATTATTGCCAACGTAATAATAACCTAAAGGTTCACACACAAAGAACGTTTAAAACGGAGTGTTATTTAAGTTATCAATTTAAATATTTCATTGTTATTGATTTAAATTTCATTATTAAATTAATTAAGTGAGACTTGATTAATTGTGTATATATATTATAATTCGAATTTAATAATAATACAAACCCAAAAATCAGAATGGGTCAATTTTCAGAAGCCCGTTAGGTTTAGGGTTAGACCTAAATATTCTCTCCCTTATATATACATTAAGATGTATATTTTAGAGTTACTTGTCACATTACGTTTTTGAGAAAAACCCTAGAGAGAAATAGAGAGAGAGGAAGATGCAACCGATTTGGCTAGTACTGGCTCCGGTGATCGTTGGACGATCGGACGTTCGTGTGGATACCTTGGAGAGCATATTTTCGCAAGGAGGGCTGTTGTGGTTCATCAAGATCAGAACTTTCATCACAATAAGAAGGAAAGTTAATGTAAACATCTATTCTCTATAATTATCAAGTCATTATACATAGATCCTGCGACATGGATTCCAAATTTTTGTTTCCGTTGTTTTTATTGCTTGAATCCCTAACAATTATGATCCACTGAAGCCTTCAAGTTCTTGAAACTTCAACCTTGATCTTCGTATTCTTCAAAGCTTTTTCTTTTCAATCTACATATCTTTGAGTCTTCGTACAATTTATATGACATTATGCTTTAATACGAATCCTCACATAACAATCTTCCCAGAGATAATACTCAGTTTTCTTTCATGAATTACTGACGCCAAGTGCAATGGTCTATTTCACAGGCGACTATTTCCGCTCTCGGACCTTCTAATTATAATTTTTACGTTATATTGTTAGTCTTATATTATCTTCAATCAACTTCAATTGAACCCTTGAGATCTTCACACTAACTCTAAGAACTGTTTCAAATATCTTCAACCTTATTATTCCGATGCATGAAAATATTAATGAATTTTATCCAAATTGTTGACGAAATTTTCACTAAAATTCTCAGAACCACGTGTGTTTATACCTAATCTTATTTTTATACTGATTAATCAAGTGAAACATAGATTATTTGCAAGTCCTAATTCCATGTTGAATTATCCAAATCAGCATTGTTGAGTTATGCTTTCAGCTTCAATCTTGCTCAGAACACGTCGAACAAAGGTTCAACACGTGATATGGTTGGTAGATAATTACAATATTGAAGTATATAGGACCACTAAACCCACTATACAATGCTCTACCACTTTAGAAGCTACAACTGTCAGCTTGGTCAAAATCAATATCAAATGTGAAACTGCATTAATCGTTGATGCATAAATTAATTCGGGAGCTATAGTAAAAAATGATTTAGGAGAAGTCATGTTTACAGAATAAAAAGAATTAAAATTCGTTGATCTCATTTAATTAGAGAATGTGAAACAATGTTTAGTGTACAATTATCATGCAGATTTGAAGAATCAAAAAACTTTTGAAACTAATTGTCAAGTTTTAATCCGCTATCTCGCCAAAACTCTAATATTTTCCACTAAATTAGGTTCTTTACCGAAAAATATGTCTCACTTGATTTTGTTGGTTGGTCTCACGTAAAAAGGAGTGAAAATTATATTATGCACGTTCTAGATATAATAGTTTTTTTGGCAGTGAACAAGTCTGTATTGATCATTGTTCCATTAAGTGCTGCTTCCAATCTTATTTTAGCAACAATTTATGTATTACTTTTTCATTCATTTTCTCTTCCTCCGCTAATTAGAATATTGGATTCACAAGATTTAAAGAAGTCTAATACATGTAACCGTCATTCTCAAGTAGAATGTAGATTTTTTTTGGTCAAGAAATAGGATGTAAATCGGTTTTAAAACAAAGAGTAGATTGAATATCATTCAAATATAATGATTTATACAAGTTCAAAGGTTTTTGTTGACGGAGGAATCTGGTAACAACAAAGATTGAGGTTTCTCGCCGGAACTAAGATCTGTGACGGTAACTCTTTGCCGGAAACTTAAGCGGTGTGTGGTTGATTGTGGTTATTTTAGGCTGAGATTGATCATAGTAAGTGGTGGCTCTCTTATCAGCTCTCAACTTCTTACCCTCTCAATGTGCCTACGTACCCTTTATATAGGGATCAAGCCTGACGTAGTTCTCGCAGAACAAGAAGTCTGATGGGTTTAGACTTCTTATTCCTAAGTCCAGTAGAATCCCATCCAATATCCGGCTTCCGCTAACTTTAGGAATGTCCAACTATGAGGCCCAACCGCGAAGGCCCAAGGCTCGTCCGTAATCACAGGACTTCACGGATAATGCATCTCCCTGCGCAAGGATAACACTCCGCTACAGCTATCTCCCTTGATTTACGAACGCAGGTATAGCCACGGTTCACCCCAAGTGCCAGACGCGTCCCTGTCCCCCGAATGAGGATAACCCACCAGATAGCAAGACAGGTGATCCCAAGCTCTTGGGTGCAAAGTGCAGGATGACTCCAAAGTTCTCCAACGAGGACACCCGTTGAATACAAGAACAGAGTTCCCAAAGCACACACCAAAGTAAACCCCGCACCCCCAACGGGGACACCCGTTGAATACAAGAGGAGGCCTTCAATCATCAGGCACACCCCTGGAGGCCTTCAAGCTTTTCACTCCCCCTCCTTGACCGTCTCAAGGAGGGAATTCTTCAAAGAGTACATGCAACAAATACATTAGTAAAAATAACCTCCATTGCTCCCCTCCATACAAGCTTTTCCCTGAAGTCCCCATTGAGAGCACAAAGATCAATCACAGGACGCGTCCTAACCTCTTGGGCGCGCCCTTCCATTTATAAATCCAACCCTGTTTCCTCACCAATCGTTCCTCATAGCGTGCCAAAGCTACAGGATGCGTCCTAGTGGAGACAAGCGCGTCCTCCATCTTCCAATGCCACAAGATCACATTTACCAAATAATTATCCCTATGTTGACGCGTCTACCACAAGTGGGCGCGTCCTGGTCCAAGCTTCGCTATTACCAATCAATAGAGTATCAAATCAAATATAGGCGCGTCCTACAAGCCAGGACGCGTCCTCAACTTTGTACCGGGTTTGACCGTATGTAAGCCGCATTTGAACCGAGTCAATCCAATGCCAAATTTTGGGTATAACAACTACCCCCCAAATTCCATTTGCAGTTAAAAACAAAATTGGAATTTCTTTCCCAAAAAAAAACCGAAATTTAGCTCACAGGACGCGTCAAAGACTAAGGACGCGCCTTTCCTTCACTCCATATCCGTGGTGTACAGTTGTCGCCCTCATAAGCTGACTATCCTCTATAAATATCTTCCTCCAACCTACAATTGCACCTTATTCTTTCTCTCCGGAAACCACCATTACCGCCGTTCTCAAGCTTTTGGCTAAAAATCCCGACGATTTAGCCTCCCATTACTTGATTTCTCTTGCTCAATCAACTTCCCAACTCAAAAGGTACACAAATCTCCTCCTATTCCTTTATTTGACCAAATACATTGGTTTGAATAAGCAAGAAACCGTTCATATGCTTCAAGTTTCCATGCACTGTTCTTCATGCTCTTTTGTATGTATATGCGTATGTATAGACAAACATAACATATTTAGCTTCCCTAATCTCCTAACTGCATGTTTCTGGGATTTTATCATATTTCCCCCAAATTTCTAACAGTCGATTAACATTCCACCACCGTAACCATGTAGGACGCGACTTCCCGTCAAGGCGCGTCTTATTTTTCTTTGTTAAAAGCATATGTTTAAGCCGTTTTAACCAAAGGTCATATAAGGCAACACCTTACTAGGATGCGTATTGATAGTGAATTTCATACGATAGGTTCTTAGGACGCGTCCTCTAGCATCTTCCTTGTGGTTCATTCATCCACCATCATTTTTTTTTTTACTTTTTTTGGACGCGTCCTCAAATGTTTATTCCTTATTTTGCAGCTGGAGGACGCGTCTTCTTCCTCACCATTTCACCCGTTTAAGGCTTTCAACAAACGTATTGGAATCTATTCCCCACACCTGATCTCTTTTAAACCCGAATTTCCCGAAATCCACAGGACGAATTCCTTCCTTAGAGCAGAAAGACGCGTCTTTGGCTCCCTTAAATCAAAAAACTCAATAATGTCTGATTCCAGCTCCGATTCCATGGACCATGTTCCATAAGCTCAAGAATGGAAAAGAAGGGAGTTAAAAGGCAAAGAACCCCAGTTCTCCATACCAGGGCAGCCATCAAAGATTGGACGGACGACGAAATTATGCCTACTACAAGCCAAAAGCCCAGAGGAACAGCTGTTTCAGATATGGACGCGTCAAACACACAGGACGCGCCAACTTCTCAGGACGCGGCTCATTCTAACTGAAACAGAGAAAAATGCCAGAAGGAAGAAAGAAGGTAAGCTGGCATGCGTAGCCCTTGATTCTACTGCGACTGGCCTGGAAATCCAGTGGCACATGAAATACTACGACATGGAAGGCATCTGGGCGCGCCCTCTTCGGACCATGAGACCACACATCTTCAACATCGGGAACCAAAGGATCCCCAGAATGGTGCTTACACCGAAATTGATTTCTTTAGGCGTGGCGCGCCCTTGCACCCATACATTAAGAAGATCCTGAAGTGGTATGACGTTGCTCCGATCCAACTGTCTCAAAACTCATACAAACTGGCTTGGGCTTTGTACATGATGTACCACAACCTCAGACTGGGCGCACCCTCTATGAAGGAATTCAGCTTCTTTTTCAGCATAAGAAAATCAATCCCTAGTTATCACTTCTTCGTTGTCAACAAGTGGCTGAACAACAAGGGATTTAATGAGGGCAAGATCAGCCATGAAAGGGATTGGAATGAACCCTTCTTCTATATCTATGACGTCAAGAGATCCCGTGTTCGTTTCAACCTAGAACCAAGTAAGTGACTCGCAAAACATGTTTTCATACACTGGACGCGTCCTCTTGAAATGGCGCGTCATCCCTTTTTCTTTAACAAATTCTTACTATCCTTTATCTCTAGACAAAAGAGTCCAGAAGGAACTATCAGGGAAAAGGAAAAAGAGGGCAGACAAGGTACTCCAGTATGCAGAGAAGCATTTTAACCTCAAGGACATGATTACAGAAGACAACCTCAAACTAGTGGGCGCGCTATCATCCCGGGTTGGCTCTATCTGCAAGTTCCGTGAATTTCATAACGGCAAACCCGTTCTTACAACCTCGGAAAAAACCAGGGGCCTTAGTGCCGTGGAGGTGATCGAAATCGATATTAGTAAGCAATTCGACTTAGAACAAGGTAAGTTTAAGTGAGGGAGGACGCGTCATAAATGTTGGACGCGTCCACAGCTTCACTAGTAGCTCCCCATTCAAAAGTATTAACTTACATAAGTTTTACAGATGCACACACACGCGTCTTCGAGTTGGGCACGTCTCGTTCACAAGACGCGTCCTGTTTTTTTTTTTTATTTAGGATCTGTACTATATACCTATGACTTATGATTTTCCCATAACTCATCATAGCTCCCCATTTGAAAAATGTCAACCTTCATAAAAATCAAAAATATTTCACGCACATACATCTGCTAAGGGCGCGTCCTGCCTGTTTTATATTCCCACGGCTTATGTTTTTTCATAATCTATCATAGCTAATATCCCTAGGAAGGGCGCGCTATATGTACAGGGCGCGTCATTCATTGCATGACACATTTATGCATTACTCATGTCTTTCTCATTCCTTGTTTTTTTTGTCAAGAAATAGGATGTAGATCGGTTTTAAAACAAAGAGTAGATTGAATATCATTCAAATATAATGATTTATACAAGTTCAAAGGTTTTTGTTGACGGAGGAATCTGGTAACAACAAAGATTGAGGTTTCTCGCCGGAACTAAGATCTGTGACGGTAACTCTTTGCCGGAAACTTAAGCGGTGTGTGGTTGATTGTGGTTATTTTAGGCTGAGATTGATCATAGTAAGTGGTGGCTCTCTTATCAGCTCTCAACTTCTTACCCTCTCAATGTGCCTACGTACCCTTTATATAGGGATCAAGCCTGACGTAGTTCTCGCAGAACAAGAAGTCTGATGGGTTTAGACTTCTTATTCCTAAGTCCAGTAGAATCCCATCCAATATCCGGCTTCCGCTAACTTTAGGAATGTCCAACTATGAGGCCCAACCGCGAAGGCCCAAGGCTCGTCCGTAATCACAGGACTTCACGGATAATGCATCTCCCTGCGCAAGGATAACACTCCGCTACAGCTATCTCCCTTGATTTACGAACGCAGGTATAGCCACGGTTCACCCCAAGTGCCAGACGCGTCCCTGTCCCCCGAATGAGGATAACCCACCAGATAGCAAGACAGGTGATCCCAAGCTCTTGGGTGCAAAGTGCAGGATGACTCCAAAGTTCTCCAACGAGGACACCCGTTGAATACAAGAACAGAGTTCCCAAAGCACACACCAAAGTAAACCCCGCACCCCCAACGGGGACACCCGTTGAATACAAGAGGAGGCCTTCAATCATCAGGCACACCCCTGGAGGCCTTCAAGCTTTTCACTCCCCCTCCTTGACCGTCTCAAGGAGGGAATTCTTCAAAGAGTACATGCAACAAATACATTAGTAAAAATAACCTCCATTGCTCCCCTCCATACAAGCTTTTCCCTGAAGTCCCCATTGAGAGCACAAAGATCAATCACAGGACGCGTCCTAACCTCTTGGGCGCGCCCTTCCATTTATAAATCCAACCCTGTTTCCTCACCAATCGTTCCTCATAGCGTGCCAAAGCTACAGGATGCGTCCTAGTGGAGACAAGCGCGTCCTCCATCTTCCAATGCCACAAGATCACATTTACCAAATAATTATCCCTATGTTGACGCGTCTACCACAAGTGGGCGCGTCCTGGTCCAAGCTTCGCTATTACCAATCAATAGAGTATCAAATCAAATATAGGCGCGTCCTACAAGCCAGGACGCGTCCTCAACTTTGTACCGGGTTTGACCGTATGTAAGCCGCATTTGAACCGAGTCAATCCAATGCCAAATTTTGGGTATAACAACTACCCCCCAAATTCCATTTGCAGTTAAAAACAAAATTGGAATTTCTTTCCCAAAAAAAACCGAAATTTAGCTCACAGGACGCGTCAAAGACTAAGGACGCGCCTTTCCTTCACTCCATATCCGTGGTGTACAGTTGTCGCCCTCATAAGCTGACTATCCTCTATAAATATCTTCCTCCAACCTACAATTGCACCTTATTCTTTCTCTCCGGAAACCACCATTACCGCCGTTCTCAAGCTTTTGGCTAAAAATCCCGACGATTTAGCCTCCCATTACTTGATTTCTCTTGCTCAATCAACTTCCCAACTCAAAAGGTACACAAATCTCCTCCTATTCCTTTATTTGACCAAATACATTGGTTTGAATAAGCAAGAAACCGTTCATATGCTTCAAGTTTCCATGCACTGTTCTTCATGCTCTTTTGTATGTATATGCGTATGTATAGACAAACATAACATATTTAGCTTCCCTAATCTCCTAACTGCATGTTTCTGGGATTTTATCATATTTCCCCCAAATTTCTAACAGTCGATTAACATTCCACCACCGTAACCATGTAGGACGCGACTTCCCGTCAAGGCGCGTCTTATTTTTCTTTGTTAAAAGCATATGTTTAAGCCGTTTTAACCAAAGGTCATATAAGGCAACACCTTACTAGGATGCGTATTGATAGTGAATTTCATACGATAGGTTCTTAGGACGCGTCCTCTAGCATCTTCCTTGTGGTTCATTCATCCACCATCATCTTTTTTTTTTACTTTTTTTGGACGCGTCCTCAAATGTTTATTCCTTATTTTGCAGCTGGAGGACGCGTCTTCTTCCTCACCATTTCACCCGTTTAAGGCTTTCAACAAACGTATTGGAATCTATTCCCCACACCTGATCTCTTTTAAACCCGAATTTCCCGAAATCCACAGGACGAATTCCTTCCTTAGAGCAGAAAGACGCGTCTTTGGCTCCCTTAAATCAAAAAACTCAATAATGTCTGATTCCAGCTCCGATTCCATGGACCATGTTCCATAAGCTCAAGAATGGAAAAGAAGGGAGTTAAAAGGCAAAGAACCCCAGTTCTCCATACCAGGGCAGCCATCAAAGATTGGACGGACGACGAAATTATGCCTACTACAAGCCAAAAGCCCAGAGGAACAGCTGTTTCAGATATGGACGCGTCAAACACACAGGACGCGCCAACTTCTCAGGACGCGGCTCATTCTAACTGAAACAGAGAAAAATGCCAGAAGGAAGAAAGAAGGTAAGCTGGCATGCGTAGCCCTTGATTCTACTGCGACTGGCCTGGAAATCCAGTGGCACATGAAATACTACGACATGGAAGGCATCTGGGCGCGCCCTCTTCGGACCATGAGACCACACATCTTCAACATCGGGAACCAAAGGATCCCCAGAATGGTGCTTACACCGAAATTGATTTCTTTAGGCGTGGCGCGCCCTTGCACCCATACATTAAGAAGATCCTGAAGTGGTATGACGTTGCTCCGATCCAACTGTCTCAAAACTCATACAAACTGGCTTGGGCTTTGTACATGATGTACCACAACCTCAGACTGGGCGCACCCTCTATGAAGGAATTCAGCTTCTTTTTCAGCATAAGAAAATCAATCCCTAGTTATCACTTCTTCGTTGTCAACAAGTGGCTGAACAACAAGGGATTTAATGAGGGCAAGATCAGCCATGAAAGGGATTGGAATGAACCCTTCTTCTATATCTATGACGTCAAGAGATCCCGTGTTCGTTTCAACCTAGAACCAAGTAAGTGACTCGCAAAACATGTTTTCATACACTGGACGCGTCCTCTTGAAATGGCGCGTCATCCCTTTTTCTTTAACAAATTCTTACTATCCTTTATCTCTAGACAAAAGAGTCCAGAAGGAACTATCAGGGAAAAGGAAAAAGAGGGCAGACAAGGTACTCCAGTATGCAGAGAAGCATTTTAACCTCAAGGACATGATTACAGAAGACAACCTCAAACTAGTGGGCGCGCTATCATCCCGGGTTGGCTCTATCTGCAAGTTCCGTGAATTTCATAACGGCAAACCCGTTCTTACAACCTCGGAAAAAACCAGGGGCCTTAGTGCCGTGGAGGTGATCGAAATCGATATTAGTAAGCAATTCGACTTAGAACAAGGTAAGTTTAAGTGAGGGAGGACGCGTCATAAATGTTGGACGCGTCCACAGCTTCACTAGTAGCTCCCCATTCAAAAGTATTAACTTACATAAGTTTTACAGATGCACACACACGCGTCTTCGAGTTGGGCACGTCTCGTTCACAAGACGCGTCCTGTTTTTTTTTATTATTTAGGATCTGTACTATATACCTATGACTTATGATTTTCCCATAACTCATCATAGCTCCCCATTTGAAAAATGTCAACCTTCATAAAAATCAAAAATATTTCACGCACATACATCTGCTAAGGGCGCGTCCTGCCTGTTTTATATTCCCACGGCTTATGTTTTTTCATAATCTATCATAGCTAATATCCCTAGGAAGGGCGCGCTATATGTACAGGGCGCGTCATTCATTGCATGACACATTTATGCATTACTCATGTCTTTCACTTTCCTTGTTATATCTTTACACACTTATTTTGATTGCCATCTTTTCATGCATATAACATCATAATATGGACGCGTCTTACTCTCAGGACGCGTCTTCTGGTACATAACTAATCACTTTTCATGTTTATATCGCAGATATGGCCTCTCTTCCCAAAGGATTCGCAATTGGGGCCTCCAAAAAGCTAAGGGCCAAAAAACTGCCCCCTACAAAGGTTGATCCAAAGGCAAAAACCCCACCTCCTATTGCAACTCCTTCTCCTCCGCCAAAGATAATCGACACTACCGTGTTTGACATTCCCAAGAAGGTTGAGGACGCGCCCTCGAAGCGTCAAAAGGTAGTTCCTGATGACCAGTCTTTTGTTCTCAGATACCTGGGCGCGTCCTCTGTTGGGGATTTCATAGAGGATGAAGTCAGAGGTTGGACTTTTAGAACAGAGCAACAAACAGAGGAGGCCATGGTGAGGGCTGCAGCTGAGCTTCACCTGCATGCCAGGCAGAGTGCTAATATGGCCGCCAGGCTCAGGGCGCGTCTTGCTGCTACAGACACTGCAAAGAGCCAGGCCGAAGATAAAGTTAAATCTCTGGAGAGATATATTACCCTGCTTGTTGCAGAAAAAGATGCTGAGATCAAACGTCTGGAGGGGGAGAGGACGCGTCTGGAGACGGAAAAAGTTGTGTTGGAAGGCAATGTCTCCTCCATAGAGAAGCAAATGGACAGTGTCATTGCACTGAATTCCACTATGCAGCTGGAGCTTGACACCCTAAATGATGATAGGCTGCATGGATGGACAGAGGAAAAGAAGCTAGTTTACCAACACGGCTTACAGGCTGGGTTTGAAGAATGGTGCTCTGGGTTCATTGCCAACGACCCAGAGTATATATTCTCAAAGTTTGATGCAGATACCCAGATATGGGTAAATGATTTCAGGGTCAGGGCCGCAGACTCCATCAAGAACAAGAGGATTTTTCTGGGCTTAGAGGAAGAGGACGCGTCCCCTGATCCTGCTCCACTTCAGACTCAGCCTCCCCCTGCAGAAGACCAAGACAAGCCACATGACGCACCTCCTACTTAGGACGCGTCCTTTATCTTCTATGTACTTGAACTATTTTAAGGGTGCGGGCCCCTTGAAGCCTTGCAAGTTGTAGTATCCATGTTTGAACTTCATTTGTCTGCACTTTTTTTATAAAAACCTCATCGCCTTATCCATGCATATTTTTACTTAGCATCCTATTTTGCCATTCACATGGACGCGTCCTAGTCTTAGGACACGTCTATTTTGACTATCATCAGTTAAGCAAGTAACCATCCTGGGCGCGTCCTCCTTGACTGGACGCGTCTTTTATTTATTTAATGAATATTTTTGTTTGCAAAACATACGAGAATAGCACCATGTTATTCCTGTGTATTTATACCTGTGTATTTAATCAAGGCACAAGGCTCAAGTGGGCGCGTCCTATGGTTTTGATGCGCCTCACCTTTGATCCAAAATACATCATCCTTCAAGCAGGACGCGTCCTTAACAAGGACTTTTTCTTTTTCAATTATGTTGTCAATATTATAGTAACATTCAGTCTAAAGGAGCATCAACCAAGATAACTTGGGCGCATCCTTGAAAATAGTACATTTTACTTGAGTTTCATTGTTCCTTTTGACAACCACTACTTCAGTTATCATTCATATAAAACCCAAGCTTAGGGCGCGCCCTACGTTTAGGACGCGTCATGTAACCAAGCAAACTGAGCAAATATCCTTTTGGAAAGTTTCAAACTTTTATTTATAATGCGCTCTGGTGTCAAAAGTGCACCAGTCCCACGGCTACTATGTTTTGTGGGGAATTATTTCTGAAAAATGGCCCTTCAACTAGTTCCAAGATAAGTAGTACATGCACTACCCCCCTAGGCTATGAGGAATTTATTTAATTCTAGCCTATAATCCGGGTATAACCCAAAATAATAAAATAAAATAATAAAAGAAATATGTAAGGGGCCAAAGCCGCGCCTTACTGGTAATACTTTCGGAGATGTTCCGCATTCCAAGCTCGCGGAACTAGCTTCCCTTCCATATCTTCAATGTGATAAGTCCCCTTCCACATGATGGACTTTATTCTGTATGGTCCTTCCCAATTAGCTCCAAACACTCCATGTCGGGGGTTCTTTGTATTGGGCATCACTTTCCTAAGTACCAAATCTCCCACCTTCAGCAATTGTCCTTTTACCTTCTTGTTATAATACCTTGCGGCGCGTTGCTGATATGCCGCTAGCCTTAGCTGAGAATTTTCCCTCGTCTCCTCTAAGAGATCTAAATGAAGCCTTTGATTAACCTCAACATCTTCGTTTCTGTAACAATCTCTGCGAAGTGATCCCGATCCAACTTCCACGGGGACCATAGCTTCGTAGCCGTAAGTCAGCATAAACGGCGTTTCTCCCATAGTAGATCGTGGCGTAGTGTTGTATGACCACATCACCTTCGGGAGTTCTTCAGGCCAATTCCCTTTGCATTCCTCCAGCTTAGTTTTAAGGATATGCTTTATTATTTTGTTAACAGCTTCTGTTTGTCCATTGCTTTTAGGATGATAGACCGCCGCAAACTCCTTCTTGATTTTCAACTCCTCACATAAATGTCGCAATTTCTGGCTATCAAACTGCTTTCTATTGTCGGAGACAAGCTTGTAAGGGATTCCGAACCTACATACGATTGAGTTGAACACAAAATCCCTGATTTTCTTTGCGGTGATAGTAGCCAGTGGCATAACTTCCGCCCATTTAGTAAAGTAATCGACTGCAACCACTGCATATTTGACGTCTCCTTTAGCTTTCGGCAATTCCCCGATAAGATCAATTCCCCACATGGCGAACGACCACGGGCTTGCCATAGGCGTCAAGAGTGTCGCCGACATAGACGAGTAGTTTACAAAGCGCTGGCAGCGATCACATGCCTTGACGAAATTTGTAGCATCTTCTCTCATTGTGGGCCAATAATACCCTAGGCGCAAAACTTTCATTGCCAACGAGCTACCCCCCGAGTGATTGCCACAGATTCCTTCATGCACCTCTCTTAGGATGTAATTTCCTTCTTCTTCTTCAACACACCTAAGCAGAGGTTGGTTGAACCCTCTCTTGTACAGGACTTCATCGTATATCACGTATCTTGCAGCCTGATAGCGGAGTCGGCGAGCCATAAACTTATCATCGGGGAGTATTCCCTTGCGAATGTAAGCTAGAATGGGCGTCATCCATGTTTCCTTGGGAGCCTCATCTACTCGCATAGTTTCTACCTCTGGGATACTAGGAATCTCCTGGATTTCAAGGGGGATGGATCCTAACAACACAGCCTCTTGTTGCGACCCCATTTTTGCCAGAGCATCCGCAATACTGTTCTTCTCCCGCGGAACACATTCCAATCTAACTTCTTTGAACATTCCAATCAGGCGCTGTGTACATCTCAAGTATAATTCTGTTCATGGGCCTCGCGCTTGAAATCCCCCGTTCACCTGATTCACTACCAACTCTGAGTCACTTCTTGCAATTAAGTTCCGCACCCCCATTTCCAAAGCGATTTTCAGGCCATTAATCAGTGCCTCATACTCCGCATCATTATTGGTTGCATAAAACTTGAAATGAATGGCGCTCATCAGATGGTGGCCCTCCGGAGACACAAGTACTATATCCGCACCTGCTCCTCCATTGTTAACCGCCCCATCCACATGCAAGATCCACCAAGGATGCAGAAACTCCTCCAAAGACTCCTCAGAATGAGGCGGATGTAGCATTACCAAAGCTTTATCATCAATTTCAGAATCAAATTCCAACAAGAAATCGGCTAAGGCTTGCCCTTTTATCGCTGTTCGAGGTACATATTCCAAATCAAACTGTCCCAACTCCACAACCCATTTCAGCATTCTGCCTGATGACTCTGGTTTGTGAAGGACCTGTCGCAGCGGGTACGCTGTACAAACTTCAACTCTATGGGCTTGAAAATACGGTCGCAATTTTCTTGACGCAAGAATCAGGGCGTAAACCAGTTTTTCCATGCTTGTGTAGCGAGTTTCAGCGTCGTGTAACCGCTTGCTCACGTAGTACACTGGTGATTGCTGCCCATCTTCTTCTCTAACCAGAACTGCACTGATCGAATATTCAGACACTGTGAGGTACAGTATTAGAGACTCCCCATCTAACGACTTTGACAACATGGGAGGGTTTCCCAGTTGCTCCTTGATTCTTTTGAAAGCCTCTTCACATTCTGACGTCCATACAAAGTCTTTCCCAGCTAATTTGATCGCCTTGAAAAATTCCTTGCATCTATCGGACGACTTGGAAACAAATCGATTTAACGCGACGATTCTCCCAGTCAAACTCTGCACTTATTTCACATTGGTGGGTGACTTCATATCCATCAATGCCCTGATCTTTGCGGGGTTGGCCTCAATTCCCCTGTGGTTGACAATGAACCCGAGAAACTTGCCCGACTTCACGCCGACCACACATTTTTGCGGATTTAATTTCATACGAAACCTCCTCAGAATATTAAACATCTCCATCAAGTGCTTGATGTGGTCACCCGCTACCTTGGACTTTACCAGCATATCATCCACATACACTTTCATAGTTCTCCCGATTTGATCCTTGAACATCATGTTTACCAACCGCTGGTAGGTCGCGCCAGCATTAATCAATCCAAACGGCATTCCTATGTAAAAGTATAACCCCCTGTCAGTAATGAAGGATGTATGTTCTTGATCGGGGCCATACATCGGAATTTGATTGTAACCGGAGTATGCATCCATAAAACTCAGCAACGCATGCCCCGCCGTTGCGTCAACCAACTGATCGATTCTTGGCAACGGGAAGCTGTCCTTTGGACAAGCCTTATTGAGATCTGTTAAATCCACACATGTTCTCCACTTCCCATTCGGTTTCTTCACCAGTACCGGATTTGCAAGCCATTCGGGGTAGAAAGATTCTTTGATTAGCCCCACCTCCAACAACCGGTCCACTTCTTCTTTTAATGCTATTGCATTTTCTCCACTTACCGGGCGGCGTTTCTGACGCATGCCCATACAATTCGGAAGGATATTCAAATGGTGACACATTACTTCTGGGTCGATTTCTATCATATCTGAATGACTCCATGCAAAGACATCAAGATTTGCAATTAGGAAGCGGGCAAGACTTCTTCTCATTTCATCAGCCAACTGGGACCCCACTTTCAAAACCTTGCTCGGGTCATTTTTATCAACCGGTATGGATATTGTGTCTTCGGCCGGTCCCGTCTTTTCGGCGGTCATAGGGATCCTGGGATCCAAATCGAAATCAAAATCTCGGGGGTCTTCAACTTCCACTTTTATATCTGAGGGTGCGTCCTCATGAGTGGGAGCGTCCACCTCCAGACAGGACGCAGCCTTGCGTAACGCAGATGAAGAGGGCGCGTCCTCATTTTAAGGAGCAACAACCTTAATTTTATTCAAGGGCGCGTCCTTCTCTCGAGGAGCATCAACCTTGAAGTTATTCCCGAGACCTTGCAAAATCTCACTTCTTCCTTCCAACTTTTTCCCGTTAACCTCTTTCTGTATGATTTCCTCTGTATGACCCACCACCACTTCTTCTACGCTACGGATCTTCGAAACACGTCCCCGCGTCAAAAAAGAGTTCCCAGCGGCATTGGTTTCTTCCTTTCCGGGGCTTTCAACAATATAGTGGGCATGGACCTCTCCACTCGGTTTTGTATGAATATCTTCTACATCTTCAAATGGGAGACCTTTCCCTTCATACCTTCTTTTGCGAAATTCCTTGACAGCCTTGTGATAGCAGTCGCGTGACTCATACTGTGACCCTCTCAGACTGCCAACTCCGTTTGGCGTTGGGAACTTTATCATCATGTGGTGTATCGAGGTTATCACCCTGAACGCTCGCAACCAAGGTTTGCCGACCAGCACGTTGTGCGCGGAATCCTGATCTAGCATCTTAAAATCTATCATTTGAATAACCGACAAAGCCCCTTCCCCGAGCGTGACGGGAAGCCTGACCGAACCCATAACTCTCACTGCTTTCCCAGTAAAGCCATAGACGTGCGCATCTTCGAAATACATGTCACTATCTGGGAAACCCAGCTTTTTATAGGTGCTGTAGTACAAGATGTTTGTAGAACTCCCATTATTCAAGAAGACTCGATGTACGTTCATTGCCCCAATAAGCATGGTAATCATTAGCGCATCGTTGTGAGGATGATGCACCCACCTAGATTCTTTTTCCTTGAACGTAATATCAACGAACTCTCCCTTAAAGACCTTCGGGGGTCTATCTTCCAAGCTGTGGATGTTGGTGAGCGGTGGATATCACGCTTCTCTCGCGTTTTTCTCCAGTGCTCGATTACTATCACCAACAAAAGAGTGTCCTCCGAAAATTGCCCTGATACTGCCATCCCTCTGAAACTTGACCTCTGCTGTTTTTTCAACATCCTCCGCCCGCGGGGGCTGTTTCTCATCCTTACCCTTGTCATCAAGTCCCCTGCGTCGCTTCACCTTATCAATCCATTCTCCTAGGTATCCTGCCTTGATCAATTCCTCAATCTCATCCCGCGAGTGACGACACTCATGGGTGTCGTGGCCAGTAGACTCATGGTAGTCACAATACTTCTTCTTGTCTCTGTTCTGCCATGAAGTTAGACGGTCGGGCTTCTTGAAGATTCCTCTATCCTTATTTACCTCGAAGATATGATCAATGGACGCTGCCAGCGGTGTATAATTGCTGTCTCTTCTCTCGTAGTTCGACGGTGGGTTCCATTCTCTCCGCGAGCTCACAGCATTTACCCTGTTAGGGCTTCTGGCGTTTCGCCGATAATCTGGGCTCAAGGATCTGTCCCTTCTCTTGGATCGCCCCTTGGAGTTATAGGTATTGTCATTCTTTTTTGTTTCTGCAAGCGACTGCTCGATTGCTTTGAACGACTCCGCCTGCGCAAGCACATCAGCTAGCGACACTGGGTCCTTCCCTTGTAGGTGCTTCCAGAAATCCGTCCCCACATGCAACCCAGCTATAAGCAATATTTTCAATGTTTCATCAGTTGCACCCCTCACCAAAGTAGATTCTGCATTAAACCTCTTGAAATACGAAGTCAAACTTTCTCCTTCCTTTTGTTTCACATTAGCCAGCGTCGTAACAGGTGGTGTATACTTCACCGCGGCTTGGAATTATGTCAAAAACAAAGTTTTCATCTGTTCCCAGGATGAAATCACACCCGGACCAAGTTTTTGGAACCACTGCTGAGCGTCTTCTCTGAAAGTGGCTGCCAGGAGACGGCATCGAGCCAAATCAGGGACTTGGTACACGTCCATTTCAATGTTAAAACGCCCCAGGAATTCCACATGATCAGAATTCCCATGAAAACGTAAGTCGTTGGTTGTGTTCCTGTATCCAGCGGGCAATTGCGCCTCCCTCACGACAACAGCAAAAGGAGAAGGAGCTTGCGCAGTCGCCGTTACTCTTCCTCCCTCAAGATGGTTGAGCAACCTCTTGAGGTCGTTCACATTAAATGTCCCTACCCCAGGAATGGTTTGAACATTAGGCTGCTGGGGTTGCTCTGCGACTTGCTGAAATTCCTCTTGATTACCCCCCGGGTGTGGCGGAGGATCTCGCCGCCCCTCGCCCTGAGGCTGCGGAGGTGGCACGTTACCATTTTGGTCCTGGATATTTTCCCATACGCGAGGTTCATCTTGACCGCGTCGCGGAATTTCATCATTGTTCTGCATTCTTACTTGAATTCGCCCGCCGTCCTGGTCATGAGGACGCGCCCCAGACCCATTACCAGTAACGCTGTGGGAAGCTACGGGAATAACGACGGGGGCTTCTCCAGCGGAGTGTGCTCCACCTCTCCTACCATTGTAAGGGGCTCTTCCGTATTGATATCCCATTCTTCCTCGTCCATTCCTCTGATATCCCCGGTAGTAATTCCCGGGTCTTCCTCGCGGAGGGGCACGCTAGTGCTCGCGGTGCCGCCCCCCGTCATCCCTTTGGAATGCGGGGGGCACACGCGTCGTGTCACGGGGCCTCGCTTCTCCGGCGTTTCCTTCCTTTTGCCATTCTACAAGCAACATCCTCAAATCGTCGTCCTCCAACCTTATGCCAAACCTCCTTTTTAAGGCTGAAAGATCCCTTCCTTCCTCATCTTTGTTTTGAGTGTTCTCCGTACGACGACGCTCGTCCATCGTACGCCCAGACCTATGTGGGTGTGGCACTACTTGGTTACCCATGCGAGGTCTTTCTCTGCCATCAGTGTCTTCGTCCGCAAGCTCCACAATAGGTTCTACATCATCAGAGTACTCCAAGCGCCGTGGAGTGATTTGCGGGTTTTCCCCGCTCCCCCGAGTATCTCCTTCAACTACAGGGGCTTTTCCCAATGCATGACCGTGACGGGGGAAACGACGACCTCTCCTCGTCTTTCGACGCTCCACCGTATTCAGTCTTGAGTTAAAACTGTTAAGAGTATCCCCCATGCGATATAATTGCTCCAATATATCAGTGTTGCTGATGAGAACTGGAGGTGTCCCCCCCACATCCGGAGCCCTTGGTGGATCCGCCATGTTCCTGGGAACGTAAGGTTCGTGGCGAGTATAGCGCCCCCCGCCTTCTCCTTCAGATCTGCTGTCACTTCCATCATAAGAACTTCCATCACGATTGTAAGACATTTTTTCCTTCTAAGATTGCGACCTTAATTTCGACCCCTCCTTCTAGCGCCAATTTGTTGACGGGGGAATCTGGTAACAACAAAGATTGAGGTTTCTCGCCGGAACTAAGATCTGTGACGGTAACTCTTTGCCGGAAACTTAAGCGGTGTGTGGTTGATTGCGGTTGTTTTAGGTTGAGATTGATCAGAGTAAGTGGTGGCTCTCTTATCAGCTCTCAACTTCTTACCCTCTCAATGTGCCTACGTACCCTTTATATAGGGATCAAGCCTGACGTAGTTCTCGCAGAACAAGAAGTCTGATGGGTTTAGACTTCTTATTCCTAAGTCCAGTAGAAGCCCATCCAATATCCGTCTTCCGCTAACTTTAGGAATGTCCAACTATGAGGTCCAACCGCGAAGGCCCAAGGCTCGTCCGTAATCACAGGACTTCACGGATAATGCATCTCCCTGCGCAAGGATAACACTCCGCTACAGCTATCTCCCTTGATTTACGAACGCAGGTATAACCACGGTTCACCCCAAGTGCTAGACGCGTCCCTGTCCCCCGAATGAGGATAACCCACCAGATAGCAGGACAGGTGATCCCAAGCTCTTGGGTGCAAAGTGCAGGATGACTCCAAAGTTCTCCAACGAGGACACCCGTTGAATACAAGAATTGAGTTCCCAAAGCACACACCAAAGTAAACCCCGCATCCCCAACGAGGACACCCGTTGAATACAGGAGGAGGCCTTCAATCATCAGGCACACCCCTGGAGGCCTTCAAGCTTTTCACGGACATCCCCCTCCTTCACCGTCTCAAGGAGGGAATTCTTCAAAGAGTACATGCAACAAATACATTAGTAAAAATAATCTCCATTGCTCCCCTCCATACAAGCTTTTTCCTGAAGTCCCCATTGAGAGCACAAAGATCAATCACAGGACGCGTCCTAACCTCTTGGGCGCGCCCTTCCATTCATAAATCCAACCCTGTTTCCTCACCAATCGTTCCTCATAGCGTGCCAAAGCTACAGGAGCGTCCTAGTGGAGACAAGCGCGTCCTCCATCTTCCAATGCCACAAGATCACATTTACCAAATAATTTTCCCTATGTTGACGCGTCTACCACAAGTGGGCGCGTCCTGGTCCAAGCTTCGCTATTACCAATCAATAGAGTATCAAATCAAATATAGGCGCGTCCTACAAGCCAGGACGCGTCCTCAACTTTGTACCGGGTTTGACCGTATGTAAGTCGCATTTGAACCGAGTCAATCCAATGTCAAATTTTGGGTATAACAGTTCTCAAGACTTGCAAATCCAAGTCTATCTAATATTATACTCCGGAAGGAATTTCAACAACATCATGTAGTACCGACAAAAAACATCATGTAGTGTCTCATTTACTTTTAATGGCCCAAATGAAATTATACTTGAATTGTGAAAAGTAGGGAGAATCGGATATCTGACCGAAAATTCAGATAATCCGATTTTTTGAATTTTTTATGCTCAACCCTAGTTAAACCCAAAGTTTGAAACATAAAATCAATTAACATCGCGAGTTTGGTTTTAATCTTCTAGTTTGGGCTTCTAAATTTTTTTTCTTACCGAGCCACACAGTTAAAGCCCAAAGTTTGAAACATTCCCAAATATCGAAACAAATAAACAATGTCCATCTTGTTCTTCTTCAGATTATTTCCTCATTCGCCGTAACAAATAAGCAGCATAGCCTTCTCACCCCCACTCACTGAGCTCTGCACCGTCTGATACATCAACAATCGGACGGCCAATGCAGTAGCTCTCTCCGATCATTATTTCTATTTTTAGGTATTTCTCTATTTAATTCTACTTTTTTTAATGTATTTAATTTGTTTATCATTTGGATTCGTACTTGTATTGATTTTTGTAACTGATTAATCGATTATAATGTTGTTCTGAATTGATCAATTAGTATGATGAAATCATATTATAACATATTGCAAATATGTTGTGTTATTATGTACATAGTATTGATAGTATCGATAAATTATTAGTAGTTAGTACTGTTAAGCCCTAGATATGAGTGAATACTGTGTTTGTTTTGGTATTGATTACTCGATGTCGTTATAAGATATAAGAGTATGTTGAATTATTACACTTTCCATTCTAATTATTCACACATGTTAGAATTCAAGTCCTCCATTTTCCAATACAATAGAATAGGTCATTTCACGGCGACATTCATGATTAGCCTTTTCTCATTGTATTTCGATTAGACGTCCCTATATTTTATCATATCTTTTATTCCATTCGTTTTACGAAACAGTTAGAAGCAATTAATCTGTAATCAGTTAGTTGAGAGTTCAATGGAGGATTAAGGTCAAGTTGTAGGTGATATAATTTATGTATTTATGTATGTATGTATGTATACTTGTGTATGATATTGTGATGTGAAGTTTTAGATGTTCGTAAATTAAATGGACAAGAGAAGTTTGTGCAGTTTTTGGTTGCAAACAAGAAAGGACATGAAACCTAAACATGTAAAAATTACAATACATTTTGAAAAACGTGTTCCGGATATATCTATCATCACATTATTGTTTTTAGGTATTTCTTAATTTAATTCAACGTATTATATTTTTTATGTGTTTAATTTGTTTATCATTTGAATTGGTACTTGTATTGATTTTTGTACCCGATTAATCGTTTATTATGTTGTTTTAAATTGATCAGTAGGTTGTGTTATTATGTGTGTAGTATTGATGAATGAGAGAGCCCTAGATATAAGTGAATATTGTGTCTCTTTTTGTGTTGATTACTCGATGTTGCATTATAAAATATAAGAGTAGGTTGAATTATTACAATATAGGTTCTAATTAATCTACATATGATAGAATTCAGTCCTCCATTTTGTGATGCAATATGCTAGGTCATTTCACGGTATCTTGCGAAATTCGTTATTAGCTTTCATTGTATCTCGATTAGAAGTCTCTATATTTTATCATATATTTCATTCCATTCGTTTCATGAAAAACAGCTACTCAATCAATCTTAACTAGTTTGTTGAGAGTCCGGTGGAGGGTTAGGGCTGAGTTGTAGGTGATATAATTTGTTTATGTACACAGGTGTATGATATTGTGATATGAAGTTTCAGATGTTAAAAAAATATATAGACTATAAAAGTTGCTGTAGTTTTTGGTCGCAAACAAGAACGGGCATGAAACCTAAAAATGTAAAAACTACTTAAAAAATAAAATTTGGAAAACGTGTTATTGATTTATTTATCATCAGCTTCATTAGCTTTTGTGTTTACCAAGCCAAACTGGGCCGGTTCATTGGAATTGTCCTGCATAAGGTCTCTATACCACGGTGCTGGTGAAGCTTGATGACATTTAAAGCTCTATGCCCTGTAGTTTCAATTTTAACTTCACCAAGATATGCAAGTAATATCTCACCTTTTTACACGCGTCACAGGTTGTTGGCTGAGTTTATTATATGATGGACATGACATGGCTCAGTGCCATTTTTGTTGGGGCAGGCTGCCTTGCTTTGGGATATATTTTTGGTACACGGTATCCTGGTCTTTTGCACTTCAAGGCCAAAACTTCCACAGATACTGCACTTATCAATGGAAAGAAGAACTGGGCCAAGCTACCTCTTGAGGTTGAAAAGCTGGCCGAAATTCTTGAAGATTTTAAAATGGTCCTCCAGCCCTCCACTGTCCACTCTATACCTTTATATATTTCCCATTAATCTGTTTGTTTTAGACCTAAGAATCATCTGCTTTAGTTATGCAGGTTTTGGTCGTGAGGAATGACCTGAAGATGGGAAAAGGGAAAATTGCTGCTCAGTGCAGGTATCTTATTATAGCACTGATTTTTTTATATTATTTATTTTGCTTTCAATTAACATCTTACCAGATTTATCATGTAGCATATACAGTTTTTGTCTTAACAGTGCCTATAGTCTCTAGTAAATATCAATTGTGAAGGGTATATGCTTTTTCTTTGTCATGTATTGTTCTAAAATGTTCACAAAAGGTTTTGGTGGTGAGTTGTTTTATGCCTGCTACTGACTTAAGATGTGCAAACACCTCTGTACTACTTCTAGGTATTATGTTGAGATGCATAGCAACAATGCTAAGTCTTTTCTGAATATGGATCATAAACTAGTCCTCGTTTTGCACGTAACTTCAGGCATTATCATGATTAGGAGTGTAGCCGGCAGAGGTTTGAATTTGACTTGAAGTTCAAAGTCTAAGTTTGGTCGAACTATAAAATTCAAGCAAAGCTTGATCTACTCTAGTTTTGCTCCAAGCCCGAATTGACTGTACTAAATGTTAAATCTGACTAAAAGAAGCTTGAAACTGGTGACCTTGACCAATTATTCATGTAAATGATGGATTCAAAAACTCGACGAGTCTCACAAACCTCACCATTTGAGTAATTTGGTGCTTGAGTGTAGTGTTGTCAAAGGTGTTAAGCGCACTGAGGCGCAAAACTCCTAGAGCCTAGGCGTAAAGCACCAGCTTCATCGAAGTGTAGCAGACATGGAATCGTAAATTAATATGAATATGAAATTTTAATATATAGGTGTATCGTATATTATGAAATAGAGTTTGAGATCATATAACAAATAAATTTCACAATTAGTAAAAATTTGAATAATGTGAAAACCAACAAATACATGAGTGGATCAGATTGCAAAATGGAAATTGGAGTTCCTCACGAACAAGTTGACTATCTTAAGATCTTTTTGAGTCAATGAATTAATCTTGCTACGGTTGAACGAGGCTGATGGAGGTTATTGTATATAACTGATGGGCTAAAACACTAAGATGGAAACAACAATTTTATTTTTACCAAGCCTAATTAGGTATATTAGTGTGTTAGTTTGTAGCAAAATCGATGGAGGCAATGTCAAGTCCAGGTTTCCACTTTCCAGTTCATTTCTCGCATGAGTCATTTACTTTTAACACGAGTCCTGCTACTAGCGTACAATTTTTCCATTGAAGCTCGACATAAATATTGGCCTCAATATGAAGATCCATGTATTTATTTCAAGTTCAACTATGCATCAAAGAGAGGAAAAATGATGTATAAGGATTATAAGTTTTTTTTAATAAGTCATAAATAATTGACGGAACGATAAGAACTATAAAGTCATAATAATCTTTCGTCAATGATTTTTCCAAGTGCCAATTTTAATTAAATATACATGAGGCTTCCACCGTCATTAAACAGAAGGTGCATGTTTCTGTTCAAAATCAACTTTTCAAATTTTATCGAGGGTGGAGTGAGTCAGAAGCACTTGCCTCAAGATTATGCTGTGTTTTGGAGTACCTGTAGTGCATGATTATGCAGTTGTTTGTGATTAATGTATACTAATAAAATAATTGCTAATTTGTCAGCCATGCAACACTGGGTCTGTATAAGAAGATCCTTCACCGGGCACCAAAAGCTTTAAACAGGTATATCAAAAGCTAAAAATAATTTATTGATTTGTCAGTGCAGTGAACATAAATAGTTACTTTCATAATGGTGTTTGTCATATATATACCTTCTTTTTCTTGCCAATAGGTGGGAGATGTGTGGCCAAGTTAAGGTGGTTGTGAAAATTGATAGCGAAGATGATATGCTGGTTCTACAAGTAATGCTTGCAAACAAATTCAACTCATAACTTGCCTAATTTGGTCTAGCCACTGAACTGCTTGTGCTTATGCTCAAATATTGAAGTAACTGACAAAAGTTTCTAGTTTGATGGTGTGTGGGAAAAATACTACTTTAAGTTTTCTGTATAAATAAAGTATCACTTGATTTCCTTGTGGAAAATGGGGAATTAGGGAAAGATGGACCGAGGGCTTATACTCTCTGGATTAAACTGGGTTTTATATTTGAAATCAAATTAGTTATATATTACCAAACAAACTAGAGTTAGTGGTTGAAGCCCGTCTCATTAGCATAATCCTACCACTTCCCACTAAAAAGGTTACCTGCAGGTTTAAGCAAGAAATAAAGTTCTGGAGACTTACGGTCTGAGAGTAGTTAGCAGTCATATTTAAAAAGGATAGATCTTCTTTATGTTTTGTTTTTTTAGAGGGTTCTTTCTTTATATTGCTGCTCAAGCCTTAATGTACATCTCACCCTTCTTTCTGTTATTCCTTGTTTAAACAAGTTCAATTAGCTCTAGCTTCGTATATCCAGAGTCTTCTGCAATAGTACTTTAGTAGTGAATGCATTAGCATAGTGATAAGGGTGGTCTCCGTTATTGTGTTTGATATGAAACTGGGAGAAAAACAAACTGAACGTTATATTACTCTAATCTGCAAAATACACCCAGACTTAAAACACAGCACACCAAAGTGGTGGCTAGAAAGTAGGAGTGCTACAACAGCATCCTTGACTCAACCAACTACCTACACTTATCACATCCTAAAAACTAGCTACACGCTCTGACTAGTTCTTGCTGCTATTACTACCTCTGATAACAGCCTTTAATTTAAAAACATAAGTTTAGATTAATACAAATAAAAATCCAAACTAAAAATTGCTTGATCCTATAAAAAAACCATGTTCTACATTGAGCAAATATTAACGGTGCTACTCTTTTCACATTTTTTGCCATCATGCTTTTCAGCAAGTCAGTGGTCACAATTGTTGACCTGTCATGTTACTATACTTTGTGCCACTTAGACACTGATATTATTAATCAGGCGGTATTTATAGTACAATCCGTGTTAATTAATATAATTTAGCAATAGTAGTGAAATCAATTATAGATACAATGGTGACAACTAGTAAAGTTTAGTGGTTGGTAGGATCTTCTATTCTACTTATCTACTTTATATAATCTTACATTGTTTCTTGCTTTATATTCCTCGTCAATTTCAAAGTTAAATCCACACATGGAAGACAATTTGATCAGGGTTCTAAATGAAAAGAGCTGTTTGAACACACTTGGGTTACCTATCCTAAAACCAAGCCACATTAAGAAACCCTGTGGGCTTAAATTAAAGGCCCAATCTAGTTGACATTCTTTATCTCTTTGTAGGCTCGCTTCAGCTTACCTCCTTTAGCTAAAAGAGCTAAGCTTGACTAGAAACAGTATTTATTTTAGAAGTGAATTGTGTTATTTTGCATGATCGGAGCATGTTTAGCATATGATGTCCTGCTTATCTTGTCTAAATCTTAAATTTTCAATATTGGTGTATGTCTACTGCAAACTTTAACTCGGTTCTATGATGAAATAGAAATATCCTCTTGCTAATTAAGTTGAACTTATATTATTCTGACAGGAACGAGCTAAATCCTTAAACATACCCACCTATATTGTTATTGATGCTGGACGAACACAGATTGCTCCAAGTGAGTAAATAAATATTCTTGTTTCTGTAATTATTTTTAAATTATAATTTGTTTTATTACCCCAAAAGTTGGAATGTAGGCTTTAATTTTTTTAACTTAACTTAAGTTGCTGCCTGACATGCTGTGAATTCTAAAAAAACTGTAAGCACTTGGGTTGTGTTGGCTTGGGAGTAATGGACTGAAATAGGCATATGGAGGTTATGAAGAAAGTTTTTTAGGTATACAGGGAGAAAGAGTATTGTAGAAAATGAGAGTTGGGAGATTATGGATTGTTGCAAGAAGATGGTGAAATTTGTGAATGATAGATATGGATTCAGAGAATGAAAGGAGTAAACCACATAAAATGGAAGAAAAAATTAGTAGTAAAAACCAAAAAAATTGTGGAATAAATAGATGCATGCATGTTAACTGACGATCTATCCCGGCTCTTCAGTATTAGTGTATAACATGTGAAGAGGTATACTATATTAACACTTGAATCGATTTTAATTAACATGTTTCCTTGTTCGGAATGCTGAACTCCAATTTTTTTTCTGAAATAAACTCTATTGAGATAGACAAATAGATTTATATGTGCTAGTTATAATTATTTTAATTGAATCAATAATAGGTTGCTTGATTAAAAATACTTATGCAATAAAAACACAGATTATATCATAACGTTATGCAAATCTTCAATTTCATTGCCTTTCCATTATCTGTTTTTAGCTGCTGTTGTATGAAAGTGTTGATCCCTTGTCTTTCACCAACTTCTAGTCATCAAGTGGCAATTTATTGCTTTTGATGCTTTTCAATATTTTTAGAAAAGGGGACGACAAATATAGCACTCCTCTTTTCAGTTTGAATGAAATAGCACCAACTTTGTACCTAAATTTCACCCAATTTTAAGTGAGCCTTCATAGTTTTGCAGTTCCAACTACTTGTGATTTCTAGCTTGAATTTGCCTGACCATGTTATTTCACTATTCTTTCTTCAGATTCAAGGACGGTGATGGCTGTTCTTGGTAAGAAATATCTCTCTTGATTATGTTGTGAAATTTTCGGAATAGACATCTAATCTACTAGTATGAAGTTTCTTTTACAAATTTCAAATGTTTCGACAATACTCTTTTAATCCTTTTCTACACACAGTGGTGTTTAGTTTTGTTGTCTAACTGGTTGATATTCAATTTTATTTTTATTAATGAGTAACAATTATCTTGTAAAATGATATTTAGTTCTGATGGTAATTTTGGGTGCAAAGTATCTATCTATACTGGCATCAAGATTTGAGCAAACTAGTACAAGTAAAATGGGACTACTGTTTCAGAACTGTGCTGAATAGTGTACTTGTTCTTCTTTGCACCCCATGTTTTTTCAACTTTAAGTGTTGATGTTATGCCGTGTGCAGGCCCTGCCGAGTTAGTTGATGATGTAACTGGTGGGTTGAAGCTTTTGTAGTGATAGCTTCACTGTTAAGGATGTTATTTATCCCAGGGTGGAAGCTTTAGCAGCAGCAGCATCTGTTTTTACTTTCCCAGGGCCTCTTACTAGTGGAACTGCTTTAAGGTATCTCAGTTATGGTGATTGTTCCAAGTTTCTTTTCCTTGAGTAGAGAATTACCACATTCCTCTTTTCGATCCTCGATGATGGCGAAAAAACTGTGTAGCTTCTTTAGACTCAAATGTACCGTTCGGAGTGAGACTTACTAAGAAAAATGCAAGCTATCTTTTAGTATGAATGAATCCTAAACTAGTGACCGGATTATAAACTGAGGGAGTTTGAATTGTTTTATAAGTATATTATGCAGTATGCACAATGTTTATTATGTAATGGAAAAATTGCATGTAGATAAAGAATACAACAGTGCAAAGTAAAACATATGAGAACGCATGGAAACCCACAAAATAAAGGGTATTTTATTACGTAAGAGGTACGTGGATATCTAAAGAATGGTTGTAGAAAAAAGTGTAAACCAAATTAGTATTTGTAAATACTAGATGAATGATATTTTAAAAAGGATTGAATTTTGTTTGATTCCAGATTTTTTTTTCAAATTTATAACTAATTAAAGTTTGTGGTTTCTATTTTTATATGAAGTTGTATCTACGAAGAGTTCAAACTATCATATTTCAATCTGATTTCTTCTCTCCCATTCTTTAGGAAGAGAGAGTTCTGCTAAGTAAAAGAAGTTGCTTTTACCTATTATATAAGCATTAGAAGAGTAAACAACATAATTTATTGTGTGAGTTGGGTTGGTAGAGTGTGAATAACCTATAAACAACCGAATTCACTCAGATTTTCATAAAAACCAAACTTTTTAATCTTGTTTTCTATATATCTCAAGATGAGAACCAACTCTCATCTATATACACCCGGAAAGGTTTTAATGTAATTGTCTCTAAAATTTCCTTCCAATGAGGAGATTGGGAGAGAGAAAAATTAACTATTTTCCATTATTTTCTTTCCTATCATTTGTTCTAGAACACAACACACATGATAAAATATATATTTAAGTGACGTACATTTTCATATGAAGGAACAAGGATTTATTATAGTGGGCAACACATTTTGTGGTGAGAATACAAAATTTAAAATATATTTTAAATTCAGAAAAATATTATTTCTAGAAAAATATGCCACAAATAATATATATATATATTTAGAAATAAAAAATGTTGTGAAAATAACGTTGGTTTAAATTCAAGGTCGGGTGACCAATTAAGAACGAGGGGGGATAGTAGGAATTGATACTGAAAGTGACTTCACATGAAAAAGGAGGATGGACTAGAAAGTAAAGGAGGGGGAGAGTACATAAAGTAGCTCTCTCTCTCTCTCACACCTGTGTATCTTTGTCAGTCCATCTGTGTCAATTGAAAATGGGCGACCTACCTCCTACTAACTGGCCAAATGTACGGGTTTGAACCACACATTCGGGATCGGTTCGTACGAAAATCCGTAATTATTCGGTCCGAACCGGACCGGTTCAAACCCGCATAATTCGTTAGATCAATCGAGCCGGTTACGAATATAATATTGGAGAACCGGGACCGGCCCGCATAGCCAGCACAGGCTCGTCAAGTACACCGGTGGTTTCTTCGACTCCGGTGAGATTCCGGCACAACTCCAACCGTCCAATCGGGACCAAAACGAGTTGTTTGAACTCGTTTATTTCGTCTAATCAACAACAACATGCCCCCAACCACCCGATTAAGCTAACCACGACTGTATTCATGCGATAACTCGCGAGTTCGAGCCATGTCGCCATGAAATCCGGCGATGTTCAAGCTTTTTTCGGCGAAATTCGATTTGCATAACAACAGAACCAAATTCAACGCGCTATATGGGTAATTAAAGTCCTGCATATATAGAATCAAACTCGCCCAGGCTCGCGGGCTCGCGAGCTCATTGACGACTCACGAGTCGAATCCGGTTCTCCTTTTCACGGTTCAAATCCGGTCCGAGTCCGATTCGTTACCTGATAGTGCCGGTTCAATGCCTGGGATTAGTGAACCGAACCCACCGGCGGCCCGGCCCGAACCACCCAAGTGGCCACCACTAGTAGTAGTACCTGTCATGCAATATAGACATACAACGGGGTTTGTATATGTAGAGTTCAAAGTTCATCCCCTCGAGGCTAGAACA
The DNA here is from genome assembly GCF_009905375.1 of Apium graveolens. Taxonomy (NCBI): domain Eukaryota; kingdom Viridiplantae; phylum Streptophyta; class Magnoliopsida; order Apiales; family Apiaceae; genus Apium; species Apium graveolens. Next base: position 227,574,661 of record NC_133656.1, on the reverse strand, counting down.
TGCATCCTCTTTACTGAATAAAATTGTGAATAAATTGACAATGCTGAGTTTGGGCCATCCCCGTAATAAGGCCAACTCCAAGAGTGGCCTAAAGGTCCAAATTTGGACCGATTTCGGTCCAAATTCACCCAACAGTGGCTTAAATCTCGGTCCAAATTTGGACCGAGATTAAAATAATAGTTTTTAATATATTTCTTTTAGTTTATTACATAAAATTTTGATTTCGGGTATTTATAAATGCAATTAACCGATATTAGGATATTATTATTATTTATTTAGATAATAATTTAAATTAAAAAATATTTAAATGTAATTAAATAAATATCATTGCATTTCTTGAATTCAAATTACGAATACATTCAAATATTAAAATAAAGATTACAACACATAAAACTTAATCTGAAACACAACATAAATTAAAATGCGATGAGAACTAAATTATTAATTTAGTCCGACAAATTAAATCGACTTCCTCCAAGATAGTCAAAATATTGCACCTAACTATTTAGGTTGTTTTGAGATCCTTGACCTTCATCTTCAGATCCTCAACTTTGAAACGAAGAACGTTTGTGGGAAGAATATACTAATTCTGAGAATTAGTATTAGTTAACGATGTTTTAAGATTTAATTAATATTTGTATTTTTCTTATTTGAATGTAATATTTTATTAACGGTTTTATTATAAAAATTATAACTAAATGTGTTTACTATTTTTCATATATATTTGAAATTTAATTAGAATTCTATTATTCATTTATTAATAATTTTAACATAAAACAAGTAATTAATAATAATAATAAAATATAAAAATAAAATTTTATATCATACAAAAATAATATATTTATTATTATAAGACCTTAAAATAATTAAATAAATATTTTGAGATTTGGACCGAAATTTAGACCAAACTATTGGAGTTGGAGAGGGGTTCGGTCCAAATTTGGACCAAAATTCGGTTCAAACTCGATCCAAATTTGGACGAAACTCTTGGAATTAGCGCTAAAACGAAGGACAAAACGCCAACGGTAACATGGTCTGGGACCCAATGCCTTCATACAATGTTCCCCTGATCGAAGTACGGTACGCCACTAATTTTATCATATTTAGTAGTCACAGGACGACACTCTTGCAGTAGAGTGTTTTTTTTTGAACTAATAGAGTTGGGTTTTTTTTCCTTCAAACCCGGTCAACCGGACTCATGTTTACCCACGGGAATGAGTATAAAAAGGACAAAGTGTTGACGGAGGGAGAAAGTGTTTAGTTTTTGTTTTGTCATCTGCTGCCGTTAATGTACTCCTCCGTCCCGTTATACGTTTCCTATTTTAACTTCCGACATTAAATCTAATTTATAAGATCAAATATAGTCATGAGTGATTTTGTTAAATTTATATTTATGAGTACTTTAATACAATGAAATTTTTATATTTAATACTAATACAAAATTAAAGATATTAACAATCAAAAATTTATATTGGCAAACGTATACAACACAACTGAAAAATATTTTTAGGAACGGAGGGAGCAGTAGACATACTACCCTACCCTACCCTACCCTACCCTACCCTACCCTACCCTACCCTACCATCCCCCTTCCACACGCGCCCCGTTATGTTTTAGTGCAAATGCTTGCAATATGTAGCTCCTCCAAATCCAACACACACACGGAATATAATAAGATAGAAATATATGTAATGCATGCATGGGAGGAATGAAAAGACAATTCAAAACAAAGGCAGAGTGGCAATGATAGTGTACTCAAGTGCAAAATCATTACTATGTGACGCACCAACCTCCCAATCCTCTCTCTTCTTTTATTATTTCTTCTACACTATCCCACTTGTCTGTCTGTCTGTCTGTTACACTTATTATTATTTTTTTATTATGATTTTCTTAATTATTATGTGTATTGTAAAAATCGGGAATCGAAATTCGGGAAGATCGATCGAGCTATCGATTTGTGTTAATTGAAAATAGGGGAATTAATCGTAGTAAAAATCACATGTATTATAGTATTAAATAATATTTAATATATTATTATGATTATATTAATTATTTATTAATAAATATATATTTATTATATCATAATTTTTATAATTATTCATATTTAAATGAATATAATATTTTTAATTTTGAAAGAAAATTATATATGCTCTAATAAAAAAAATTAGATACTTTTAAGTTGGAAGTGATTAATGGGTTGAATGTGAACACCTATAATTATATACACTTACACAGGAGATTAATACACACCTCTCAAATCTCCCGCCTTCCATTCATTACATTGGGTTTACCACTTGTCTCCCTTATACCCACTTGTCCACCGTTCCGTTCATCTTCGTTTACATTTTATAAGTTAAATTTGCTTTGACTCAACCAGGATATCAAACTATCCGGGGTTAAAATCAGTTATTCATCATTTTTAGAGTTTAACCATTTAACAACACTTGAAGTAAAACTTTTACTCATTTTTCATTTTAAATAGGTTGATTTTATAAAATATTTTTTACTTCAGTTTACCCCGTGCTTAACCTAAATTAGCCCCTGCCCCCTACACCTCTGTGTAACTTATTACTCTTCAATTCATTCACTACGTACTGAATATTCATGGTCTTTTCTCATAAATACCTAAAATTTATAAACTTTTTATAAAAATACTCTCAATTTTTAAAATAAATTGCAAAAATACTACATTTCAAAAAATATTTGCAAAAATACGGAGGTTTACATTTGCAACCATATCTGCAATCATATATGCAACCACAAATATAAATTTGAAAAAATCTGTTGAAAATTACATTTAGTTACAAAATAAGTTGTACAAGCGGTTGTAAATGGCGAAAAATGAATGCCCCTATGGGCCAATACAAATACCACAAAAGCAATCATGGGAAACTAATTGCTAATTAAAATACTATAATTGCTAATTAAAATACTATAATTGCTAATTAGATATATAGTTTTACTAAATTATACATATCTAATTCACAAAGTATATTTTAATTATACATATCCCGACGACCTCAAAACCGTCGCCGGATCCGATGATCGCATCGACGAGCTCGATGACATCGACTTCGATCCATCAACGATCTCCCACGAGGAGGACGAGATTCACCGCGGAGTTGAATTAGAAAATGAGAGTAATAAAGTTTCGAAAGTTAGGGGTTTAGTGAGTGGCTATTACTTTGATCATGTCAGAGGGATTCGAGGTGGTGGTGAATTGAGGGTGGAGGGGATTCGAGGTGGTGGTGAATTGAGGGTGGAGGAGGTGAATTCGAGGGCGAAGATGGGGAGGCAGCGGAGGTGGTGGATTCGGGGCTGGAGGCGGTGGTTCGGGGGTGGTGGTGGTGGAGGAAGATGAGGTGAAAAAGGATGAGGATGATAAAGAGAGCAGATGGATTGTATTTTTGCAATTTAATTGTGTGTATTTTTTAAAAAATAGTAAATTTACAAGATATTTAATAAGATAGTAGAGTTGCAAATAAATACATCAAAATTTGTATATTTGTCAATTTCCCTATATTCATTCATACTACATATCGGGGAATAAATTGCATGATTATGTGGATCTCCCGCTTATTTAACAACAAGAAAGAAGAACCTATCAGTTAAGCTCTAAGTTTTTGTTTGTAAAAATATAATTTTTCATTTTTTTTTGCGACTTGATTCAATCAATAAAAGTTGTGTATTTAGTTAGTTAAGGAATCTGGAAACAAAATGACTAATTATTTATTTCGTTTATTTATTTTTCAACCTGATTACATAATGTCGAGGGTTCGTCATGATTGAATCTCTTTCGGTTTATTAATCAAATCTGCTCTATATTTGAAAAAAATACAGATGTGATTGCTTTTTATTGCAACCGTATTTTTGCAAAAAAAAAATTAATTAAAGATAAACTTAGAAAAATAATATTTTTTAAAATTTCTATATAAATTATAATGGTGAGAAACAAATGAAAAATAATACTTCGTCCCCTAATTGGTTTGAATTTCATTGCTTAATTCTATACGCCTACAAAGAGGAGGTAGGATACACCGAGTCAAATGGACACGATACTGATACAGGTGTAAACTAGTTAAATCGTTGGTCGGTTGCTCGAATTCGGCTCGTTAAATATTTGAATTCGGTTCGGTAACAATAAAGCCGAGCTCGAGCTTTAAATTATCCGTCTTGTATGATTCGCGAGTCTTATTGAAACTCTATTATTTTTTATTTTTTATTATAAATATATATTTAATAGCAATAATTGGTATTTTACTTATATATTTTTATATATAATCGAATCTAACTTGAGGCGAACATATAATATTTTGAGTTTTTGTTAGTATTTGCCGAAATCTATTTAAGCTTTCGAGACGAATTCTAACTTATCGAATTTTTTGCGAGTCGAGTTTCGAACTTCAAATTAAAAGTTTGATCAAACTCGAGCTCGAGCTCGAGTTTTAACTATTTTAATCGAATATGAGCCGAACCTGATAATGCTCGACTTGTCTCGGCTCGATTATACTCGCACATACGTACACAGGTGATTGACAAGAAAATATAACTAGAAGTAGGGGTGTACACGGTTTGGCCAACCCGACCAATTCAAACCGAACCGACCCTATTTCGGCCGAACCAAACCGATTTTTTCAACCCGATATATAGTTGGGTTGAAAAAATGTCAACCCGATTTAATTGGGTTGGATATGATTTTCGATAATTTTAAATCAATCCAATCCAACCCGATTAAAATATATATATACATGCTAAAAAGTTAATCCAAAATTATGTTTAGGCCATTTACATAGATCCATATATCTCTAACTCTAAATGTAACTTATAACCTCCGTGTTCATAGTTCATTTCGTAGCAACAATAGATGTTTGATTAGTGTTATATTTTTTGCATTTATAATTCATTCTAATATTTAAAGCGTAAACAATATTATTAGTACGTTTGATGTCGAAAATTAGATGTTTAAGACTATTGAATATGGAGGATTGTAATATTGTTTTGAACTATTTTCAAGTGTTTTAAACTTTGAAACCTTATGTTTTATTATAATTTTTTATATTAATTTTGTATATTTAATAAACCGATCAAACCGATCCAAACCGAACCAAACCGAAGTATACAAATTGGTTTCAGTTACAAATTTAAACGGTTTGGGTTGTGTTGAAATTTTGAAAAGCCGAATTAATTGGGTTGGGTTGCTAAATTTTCCCAAGCCGCCCAAACCGATCCTGTGTACACCCCCTAACTAGAAGTACGTGTGAATAACAATAAAAAAAAGGTGAAGATTCAATGGGGGGTGTCAAAGATATGGTATATGCTTCTCACTTTCTTGTGATGTCTCCTTTTGTCTTACTTTGTTCTCCCCTTTTGCTTTCCCTCATTTTCTTTCTTTCCTTTCCTTCATCAATCAGTTCATCTTTTTTAAAAACTAAAGGGCACCTGATTCCCATTTCCATTACTAATTACTAATACTATATAGCTAAGACTCCATATTGATCTTTGAATTTCAAGAAAGATTTCGAAACTGATGAATTAAAACAACTCAGTCTTCTTAATATTTTACGAAAAAATGTAGTTCTTCCAGATTCAATAACAATGGAGAACGACAGTCAATTAGATACGGAATTGCATATTTTCCGTCATCAACATTTACGCAAAAACCAAGGCTTCGGTACTATTCTAGTTAATTACTAATGTATCAGCGATCATTTTACACAATTTCAACAGGAGATGTGATGATCATTGTAAGATCTTCCCAAGCTGAACTCCCAATTAGGCTTCTTTGATCTCATTTCTACAGCTGCTTGCGATTTCAATTGCTTCTCACATATATCTTCATAACTCACTATTTCCTGCACAAATTGTAGCAAGTAGCAACATTATTATTTTACTGGGGCTTGTATGAATTATACAAGAATTTTAAAATTAATAAAGTAAATAGTTGCACCAAATTAAAAATACTATATTGAAAAGTAATTGACCAAAAATTTGTTCATGAAGTGGACCAATTCTTGAATTTTGCATGAATGGTGAGTTTAAAGTCCATTCTCTTTGCTCTTCTTTTCATGCAGTCTTTAATTTGCATAAAAGATAGAACTAATTACCATTTCACTTTTTTTTATTCTTCTGTGTGTCTGTGTTACATATGTGGTCTCTCTCTCTCTCTCTCAGAGTTTATAATAACTAATTAATAAGCGCAAGAGTGAGGGGGGATAGGATGTTTAAGGTACCTCAAAAGGAGGGAAAGAGTGTCCGCTAGTGGCCCTGATAGGCTTTCCATGAATCCCAGCATCCCTGCAAAAGAAATCAACAGAAGATGAAGGGGAGAATAATAAATATGATTATTTAGGGTAAAAGAAAGCTATCAAAGTAATAAGCTCAGGTTACTAGGATATCAAATCCCTTTTCTGTTTGTATGTTCCCCATTTCTGCTTGCTTTATACTCACACACACACATATAGAATCCAACATGTAAAGAACTGTTTAAGTAAGAAACTACCAGGAAGCTTCTATTGGAAGTTTTAGTTTAAGAAAATCAAGAAGAATAATTTTCTTAGATTAACAAACTGTACATGTTTACCTATTCATTAAATCGTTCGAGCTAGCATTCATAAAAAGAGAAAATAATTGCAGTGTCTCCTCAAATAGTACTTGCATATGCATGCAACAGTCTAGGAAGAAAACAAAATCACAACTAGCTGTAATGCTCTCTCTAATATTTTATAATGTATTTATTAAAAAAATTTGACTAAATTCACATGTCTGGCGTTTTTGTCACATATATATCCCTGCCTAGTCCATTTCATCCCTTCATTTCTCTACATCTATCCAAAGCTTCAGGCAAGCACATAGTATTACACACAGAAATGGCCTTACTTAAAATATTATTTCCTTACTACGTGGGCATATCTTGTATAGGCTATTTCACTCTACACTGCAAAAGTTTAATGTTCAGAAGGGCACTGATTTTAATTACTTGATATACGTAATTCTAATAATTTGTTCCAGTCGCATGCTACGTACGTGTGACTACATGTATAATTATTTTAAGATCATCATAACCCCACAGCAGCAAAGTTTAATTAATCAGGAGTATTTTACCTTGATGATGAATTGCTCCAGAGGCCATAACAATCTTGATCTTGTTCAATAACCAACGGCCTTGTTCGTTTAAAAGATGATGCCCCATATGCTTCGCCTACATTGCTACTCTGATCCTCAGAGTTATCGAGTACCAAATCGCTGTCAAATCCATCTGACTGGTTCCCTATCAACACATAAAAGTATGATTATTAGTGATTAAGGGAGCAAATCTTAATAAGAATCTAAATAATTTAGATGGTCCCTAATAATTAGTGTGTTGTAATTAAGAAGGACAGAAAAAAGATGAAGAAGAAAATAAGAATGAACAGTGGGAAGAAAATTAAATTAGTTACCTGAAGAATTTGCAGGCCTGTCTGTGGTCCTAATAGTGCGATACATCTGTAACAGAAAAATGTAGATAATTGCATGGCACCATGCATGTAAGTTACTGTCTCAGACACACTACATTATTATTTCTGCATTCACTGTTGTCTGTTTTGCCTGCTACTTTACTTACAGTTTTTGTAAGTGTGTGAATGTATACTTTAAAGTTTAAACAAGTACTAGTTGAATATTAACCCTGAGTTAGACTTGGTAGTTACAGTGTTGTGTATCTATCCATCTATAGGGTTATCAAAACCAATAATGAAGACATCATTGCGAAATGATAGCACCACAGTACTTCTTTTGTCCACTTTGTTGTTACCCACTTAAATAATCCACAGATGTCTTCTCTAACCTCTGTCCACTGGTGGACCGTAAATTTAGACCTCATTTACTATGTAAATTATAGAAAAATCAAAGACCCCGTTTTCCTTAAAAACGATTGATTCAACATACTTTCCGCTCTTATTAACGACAAAAAAGTAAAATACTTATTTATTTTTTATATACATTGCTTAGGGTTAGGGTTTTAGTGTATTTTATCTTATAACGCTTAATAATCACGATAATATGATGTAAACGAAGAATATTTTTTTCGGAAAATCTGCAATGCAAAGGTTTATGAATTTTTGAATAAGTCTAGGTGGTCCTGACTCCTTGTAAGTTGCTTGACCGTAATTTGTTATCTCTGCAATCGAGAAATGTCTTATCTCCCAAAGTTACCACCTTGACTATTTTTACTTGATTTTTACCCTTTTCCATGTTTAGATGTTTTCTTCTTCCATCTAAAAGCTGCTTCTTTTTCTGTCAACCATCAGATCCATATATATTTGTGTGTATATAAATACATATATAGTTAAGTAAAAGAGCAAAGACCTAGCTATAGATAGCTAAGGTTGCAGAGATCTTTCACCAAAACACAAAACATTGGGTTCTGCAACACTGTAACAGTAGTCACATTAATTGCTCATTGGCTTTATTAACTAAAATATGCAACAAAAATACAGCTACTACTAGTACTACTACTTTATGCAAAATAGTTGATTAATTAATTTAACAAAACTGATTAAAGATCTGAAATCTAATCATGAGTTTGTGTAATGATTACAGTATAATTAGGTAGTTACACATATGATGGGAACTTGAACCAAATGATATCATCATGATCATTAATTATTTATGATTAATTACCTGCAAATGTGATTTCACATGAGATAAGGTAAGATCCTTGACATCCATTAGCTCAAGTACTGACTTTGGTGTTGCTCCTAACAAAACATCAAGAAATGGTGCAATATATAAATATCAAGAAAAAGTTTAGAATTATATAAATAAAAATGAATGTGATTATATTACTTACTTTCATGGCCACCAAGTAATTCAACAGCGTGTACAAAACGAGCATGTAAGCTAGTAGTCCATCGCATCCGGGGAGCTCGGGTGCTTCGCTTGGTCGGAAATCTTGATAAAAATCTAGATCTTGAGATGTTGGAAGTTGAAGTAGTGAAAGATGGATTAGAAGAATCAGAGTAATGTTGTTGAGGTCCAGAAAGAAATGGAGAAGGTGGTGTTGTTGGTTTTTGAGTTTGATAAACAGGAATTCCTCTAATAGGCCTTAAATAATCGAAATCTTGATGAAACCCTTGTTGTACTTCTTGAATTTGATATTGTTGATGAAACCCTTGTGGCACTTCTTGAATTTGATGATGATGAGGTACCAAGTTGGAACCATTTTGTTTGTATTGGAAAAGATGAGGTGGAGTACTATATTGATGATGATTAGTAGGGTTAATGTAATTATTAGTTTGATGAAGAGGTTGAAATAAGGAGGGCTTGTCTGAATTTGGATAGTGATGATGGGGAAGAAGGGAGAGCTCGAAAGCTATGTCGGTTGAATCGGGTTTGCATGAAGAGATCTTGGTTGTGTGATGATCAAGAGGGCTTCTCCAGAAGCTTGGTGTGTTGTTTTTAGTGTTTGGAGGGCTGATCTGAAGTGATAAATCAGGTTGTGCTGGAAAAAGCTCCATGATGATCAAATTTAGAAATGATGAACTGCAAATATCGTAGACTGAGAGATAAGGTTTGTGGTTATTTGTTCTGGTTGTATGTGGATTTTGGAAGAATTGAGAGAATATATATAAGTTGTTATAATGCAACAAATTACATGAGTGAGGGAATTAAAGGTAGGGGGGGAAGAAGGGAATGAAGGATATAAAGAAAGGTGAGGAGAAGTGAGTAGAGGAGGAGGATGATTAATGCTTGTTTTTGTGTGGAGTATATGCAAGAAAATGACACTCACAAGCCAAGAAGAAGAGAAAAGAATACTTTCTCTTTATTATAGATTGTGGGGTTAGGGGACCTTGAGAGCTAGGCTAGGTTGAAGATGGAGAAATTTTAGACAAAAGTAAAAAAGTTGGGTAATATTATCTTGTAAATTCCTTTTTACTCCCTTACTTTTCTTGATTTTCTTTATGGGGGTAAGAAAGATGGAATTTTTATGTGTCAAACTTTAACCACTTTAAAGTTTTTGGGGTTATTAACTTTACCTCATTTATTCTTGTTTTTATCTTTTACCCTTTTGTTTCTTTTGGCATACTTTGCATTATTTAATTATTTTTTGTGCATGGTAAGTGGCTAGTGCTTAATTTTTTCTTCCTCAGAAATTCCTAATTTCTGTTTACAGACTTGACTTGATGTCAATTCAAATTTGTACAACTTTGAGCTCTTGTTTCATCATTTTTTATCATGTATCACTCTCACAAGATTGAGACTCAAAATATCTCTGTCAAACAATTTTCCAAACTTTTTTCATTTTTTGTATTTTTATGAATTAGAATTTACCAGATTGATTTCATTTTCAGCCCATCATACTTTTTCCTCTTCAAAAGAATGTCAGAATATAATGTCAAAATATTATGCTGATTGTTTAGGCCAACAAATATTGAATTTGTACCATGACCCTTGTACACAAATTCTTATTTACTTTTTATAAATAAATAAAAACAGAACTTTGCTACTACAGTATGTGCAAAACATTCATTCATTCTCAACCATTAATTAGTTGCCGTATCATAGTACAATCTTTAATGATAAATTAATTGGTTTTTTATATAAATAGATGAAGCTGGGCTGCTAGATCATAAAGGACTGATGCTGGCATTCCATTTTCAAGGGGCTTTACTATATTGTACATTTGTACTTGTACTAATTAATTAATATTGTAGGTTAGTACCAATAAAAAATATTTAATTAATGTAGGCAATTAAATGAGGAAAAATTACCCTTGAAAGACCTCATTTAGCTAATTAAGAAATGATTAATTAGATAATGTCATTTATGAATAAAAAAAGGGTTACAAGAAGGCTAAAGGAATATAATCTAAATCCAAAATAAGCTCACGGGTCAATTTAAGACGTGTTTGCAAACAAATGGGGGATGAATAAACAAGGTAAAAGATTGAAATGCTTCATCAAACAACATGCATTGCTTTACAAAATTACAACTTTCCAGCTTTCAGCCATTATGTTATGTTTTTAAAAAACTGTGCAACCCACAAAGGAGCCCCGTCTCTTTAAAATTTTTCCAGTTTCACCCAATGCATGCACTTCTCTATCTATGTTAATTTCATTCAAACACATTGCAATCTACTAGACTAAGAAGTCAGGCATGAACTCAAAAATGTATGCCTTAAAGGCTTAAGTTAAAGCTACCAAGTTCGACCCAAGTTTTGGCATGTGTTTAAAATTGTCCAGCTAGAACTGGGCTCATTAAAATTCAAAAGGCATACATATAATTTGATTTTACATAATGTCTTGTTTGGAAACAAGCATTTCATTTGAAATGATGTATTTTAAATGACATGATTTAAGTTGTCATTTAAAATTCTCATATATGTACTAAAATTTGAATGTCTTGAATTTAGGAATCGAGGTGCGTTCATTTGAATTTCAAATGTATTCAATACATTTTTTGTGCTAAAGAAAGCTGGGCTCTTATTAAGGACAAGATTTGGCTAGCTTCGTTTATGTCCCTACAAGTTACGTTATAAACGCATATGTAGCCGAACAAAAATTCACGAAACCTTAATCAAATTCCAGTTATGGTGTCCTAATTCACAAGTATGTAGCGTTAAATATCATAACATTATGTTAGCTAGTTTCTTATTCTCACACCTTACAATTTTAGAGTGATTAATTATTTAATATGATATACGATTTTGGGATGTTGTCTAATTAATTGGTCGTTGTCTAGTTAATTGGTCGACCAAATATGGTGCTCCCTTGAAAATGTGTTAAATATTTTGTTGTTAAAATTAGCAGTTTGAGGCAATTTGGTAAAGGATTCTTAGAATTTATTACTTTGAACAATAATTTCAGTTAAAAATTTCGATCTGAACATATAACAATGCTGCATCATAGATATCATCCTGAGCACTGATTAAAATAATTTGGAAGAGAGAGAGGGAGGGAGAGAGAGACTAGGGTATTAATAAGTGCATATATAAGACAGATATCGACTGATCCATCTGGGAAAATGGGGGTAGAATCTGAAGGAGTGGAAGTAAGAAAAAGGTGCTTAACCTGAAAATATATTACATGCATGCACACAGTAATTGTGTGATTGATTTGTGTCCCATTACAAATAAACAAACTCAAAAACATTAATATATTTGTTCCCTTTCGTACAAAAACACATGTATCAGCATTGTAACAAGCACCTTTTTTAATTATTACTTGTATTTGAAAGTTGAATAATAGACGAGTAAAAATATAAGAGCAATGCTTGGCTTTAGGCTATTTTACATTTGAGCATATTACAATGAACGAATGAACAGTTCCAATGTGAACAATATTAAGTGCCCCTATCTAAGAATTTGCAGTAGATCGACTAAAACAAGAAGCTGGCAGAACATCTGGGGGTTCCTCAAATGATTTAACCAGGGGAATGATCAGTATCCAACTTGCGTGCAGAAGAATGTACATCACCATTTAGTTGCTTCATTTAGAAATTGAGGCTAAATTGCACCTCGCATCCAGCTGCAAGCCCCTTTTTGACATCAGTTGCCTGTGCTTGTTTCTCCAGCTTAGCTAACAAGAGCTTTGCACATGTACACTTTTAGCTAACAGGCTCTTTTTGCGAGGAACCAGTCTATTTGTTCCTGCTTCCTGGCCTTTAAAAAATGTCCCTCATTGGCGAATTTCTGAAACCATTTGCTAAATGGAAATAAGAGTTAATTACATACTTTTTTTATTTTGGGGGTGTCGGGGGACAACCACATTGAGAACATGTGATTTATAAAGAAATTGTTTTCCCTGAGGAAGTTAGTAATCAAATTCTTATATGCTTTTTTACTTATAAACTAGTTGGTAGCCCATGCACGGACCAACATAGAAAATTCAAATTATATTTACAGAGAGTTAAATTTCATAACTTTTTCTAAACATAAATTTAAAATATAAAAAATATATCGTATTAATAGGCCTATTGATTTATCCAACAGTTACATGATATATATAAATGTAGTTGGAATTTGGGATTATCTAAGGGTTGGTGATAAATAATTTGACTTTAATATAATATTTATATTTGAATTAATTTTTTATCTTTTCTATAAAATTAATTCCAATACAGGAAGGTACACACGCATAAAGTTACAACACTTGGCCTTCCCATGAAATATTAGTACAAGGTCTTGCTGGTCTGACTAGTACTAACAAAAATTAAAAAAATATATGTAAATGACCATCAATTATTAAAAAGGTACTAAGAAGTCAGCCAAATACGGTACAAAGTATGTATTTATACAGATATGTAATTATAATTTTGTTTATACAATCTATGCTAATAATATCTAGAAGATTCTCATCCTGAGATTCTTTTTCTTTAACAACATCATTCTATTTTTGCATAGAACTCGAGATATCATTTTCTGATTAAATAATTCTATAAAATAAGGAAAAAAACTAAACTTAGTCAATAATACTCGTATCGCTTATTGTTTCCGACGTTTATCATTACGTTTATCATGTTGCTCTTTCGTTTTAGATTCTCTTATTTGAGGATATCTTATTTTGCCAACCTCTTATCTTTGTGAAGTCATATCTATAATAGAAAATTGTAAATGTGCCAAAAAATTAGTACAAAATAGTACAAAGTGGATAATATAAATATTATAAGCTTCTTCATGATCTAGTTAACCGTAACATGATAGATATAATTAAATTTACTTGGGACTATGTTAGTGTAATAAGACTATTTAATTCAATTTATACGCTTGTGATTGATGATAAAAATATTTTAATCTTCACCGTAAAATTGATTTTCATGCAAGATACCATAACACATCACCTTGACGTAGAAAATTAGTGCAAGGTCTTGCCGGTCTAAGAAGTACTAACAAAAATAAAAAAGCTTATGTATATGCGCATAAATTAGCATGCTGAAAAAATTAAGGTGTAGTGGGTTTTTAAGTCTTTACCTTTTTTCATGTTCTGTTGTATTTTGGTGATGGATGATAATCTCGATCTTCAACAATGGTTCTTATATATATTTGTATGTATTTTATACATCTATTTTTTGCATTTGCAATAAGTTTTTATGTATCGAATTCCTTGAAAAATTGATTTAATCTATATATATATATAATTTGTGGGTGACCGGGTGATACTTAGAAATCAAGAAATAGAATTAAAATAAAATTCTACTAATTATACTAAATCAAAACGGCTAAAAATAATATATTTTTAAATAAGAATCTCTTACAATATATATATTAGGATGGTCTTAGAAATCAAGAATTATAATTAAAATAGAATTCTAAAAATTATATTTAAAAAAGTATATGATTCAAAAAGGCTAAAAATATTATTTAAATTTTTTAAAAGTATATGATTTAAAAAGTAGAACCAAAATTAATACTTGTGTACCACTTCAAAAGGGTTTCAAATTAAATAAAATTGAATAAATTCATAAGACATGTAGAAGTATAAGATATACATAAATAAAGGTGTAATCAAAAGTTGAAAAAATGCCCAAAATACACTACTTTCCAATACCAACTATCCAAAATGCTGATTGGCGGTACGAACCGCCCAAAATACCCACGAAATATGCAATTAAGAGGTGCGTATTCAGCTTTTTAAAGTTCTGTAAAGAACATGCGTGTGCCACATGTGTGTTCCCATTTGAACTTAAAAGAATACACATCATAAAAATGCGTACCCAAGTAAAATAAAAAAGGAACATGCATGTCTCACATGCTTGTCTTTCACAGAATTTTAAAAAAATGTACACGCATATCTCAGATGCGTATTCAGTGGCTATTTTGGGCGGAACATTTCGTCAAACTGTATTTTGGGCATTTGCCCCCAAATGGTGGGTATTTTAATTTTTCACTCTCAAAAGTTTTAGTAGAATTATAAGACATATAAAGTAAAATTATAAAAATATACATAAATAAGGGGTCATTTTGTGACGGCCTCAACCTCGGGGTCAGGAGTTGATGTCACTAAGTACAATACCAACAAATATAATATAATTCCATTTAATTTTCACAACATGAACGCGACCCCTTTACCAAGATCTTTTTCAGGTTTAAGTATGACTTAGGTTACAATTATTACAAACCAACCTGTTAAAACAATCCCGACATTATAATCTTAATATAGCAACTCAACAGACCATTTTTGGTCTGACACAACTACCTCAGAGGAGTCTGGTACGAAGGGAACTGGAACTCTGCCCTGACGACAAATGAAGAGTCTCCTAAAAATCTGTAATACATATATACAAAATATTCTGCAAGGGTGAGCAATCAATTGCTCAGCAGTATCACTATATGAATAACAAGTAAAACGATTTAAAGCAGTTATATGAACATAATTAATAACTTGTTAAAAAACAAGTAAAGCATGTATAAACTGGATATCAACACTAGCATGCTCTATAAAACAATATCATCAGTCATGTGCTGTGTATAAATACCAGAGTCCAATTTTAGCATGCTATTTTTATTTCCAAAACCCCTGTTCCATTACAGGAACCATAAAACCATCTGTCCCGTTACGGGGACCACAAAACCATTTGTTCCGTTACTTGAACCACAAACCATAATCAGATATATATTGGATGTTATCTAGGGACGGTTGATCAGGCCTCCACACAAGTTATATAGGATAGTTGGTCGGGCTATCACACAAATTGTTTAGGAAAGCTGGTCGGGCTTTCGCACAAATTAACCGGATCCGCAGAGACTAGCTAGGTCTCTAATTAATTATGCTGGACTAATCGGTGAAGATAGGGTGCGCAACCGAATTAGCCACTTACGCAACGTTATCCAATATCTGATTTGTTTTATCCAGTTTTCAAAATCACTTTTACCTATCTCTTGTTAAAATCAATTATGTCACAACACACCATTCAAAACATATTTTCCATTTTTAACCACATTTTAGAGATAGGTACTTTTAGAAGTTACTTTTCCCCCAAAAACATATTTTAAACAACATTTTCAAATACAGGGGATACGTAACTTAAAACGTTTCTAATCCTGTTCGAAAATAAAACAACATTTCATTCATATATACTGAATCACAAAAGTATGGTCATGGGTACTTGCCAGCTTTACAATTATTATTGATTGACCTTGGACTGACTTGGACGCTCGGCTTTATCGCCTTACTACTATCCTGGATCCGACTTCAACACTCAGGTCCTTCGCTTGGAACCTTGCTGAGCTTGTCGACTGATCGATAGATTATCTTTAGTCCAACGTCAACTCTCGGGCCTTCCGACTATAACCTACAGAGTCGAAATACCCTAATTTAGACATTCAATTATGCTTGACATATCCTCTATATCAATCCTATCTAAACGATAACAATCCCAACTCGTAATTATTCGTATTATAATAACACACGCAACAATTAGGGTTCACGTATTCAAGACTCGGTTCTGTACTCATTTTCGGAAAATACATATACCCGTCACTTCGAGAAAACATGGTTGTTAACAGTTTTATAAAATATTTTATCATAATATGCAAGTAGGTTTGTATAATATTTATTTATAATTATATGGCTATAAACATTTGACCGGTAGTCCCGATAATTACAAGATATGTCCCCGCATTTTCGAATTTAATTTTCCCGAAAATCGGGCAGCACCTCCTTTGTTTGTCGACCTACCCGTCGAAACATAATCGACGTCTCAATCAACAAACAACCCAACAATTAACTCAACAATCACAATTCACCATCCAAAATACGTGCTCGACTTCGATATGAAATAATAAATTTTCGTTCCGAAAAATAATTTTATGGACTAATTACTATTTATATTGATTTAGGACTCACAATATTTCATCACGGTCCACCGTCAGCTCATCGAAATTCATCGCTGAAGGCGGCGAATCTCGGAGGTACCCGATTCGGATGCCCGTCACGATTTTCACCGATTAATTACTAACAATTCCCGCACAAAATATTAATTCACTTTATGAATATTACTCAAATATTTTCTACAAAGAATAAACAAATAAAATAAAACAAAATAAATTGTAATTGAAGTCAAGGAACCACTATAACGCAAACATGAACCAACACACGGAGCCTGAAGCACACGCGCCACCCCCCCCCTCACTGGAAAACGGGGAAAGGCGATTGAGAAATTAAAAACACCACAACACTGCAGCAGAATACACACACACTTTACAATACGCACACACACAACACACATATACATACGTGGGTATATATATCAAAGAACAGGGACTAAATCGGCGGCTAAATGGAGAACAGACCGGAAAACCAGGCGGCGGCACAAGGGGAAACGGCAGGAACAACAAGACGATAGAAGGAGGAATCGATGGATTGAAAAAAATAACATGAATCAGGAGAGGTTAAGCAAGAGAGAGAGATCGACTGAAAAATAACAGGGGTGGGGAGGGTGAACTGAAATGGGAGAATAGGGGAATAAAGGGTAAGGATGATAACACTTATATGTTTTTTTTTTTGCTTTTCATTATCTAGATTCAACACCGCATTCTGATTTTAACGAATAAATGTGCGGGTGAATTTAATCCCAAAAATTTTTGAAATAATTTTAAAATTCTCGGAATAATCCAAACTTAATAATAAAATCCGAGTTCCATAATTTTTGAAGCATTCTGAAATTTAATACTGAATTTACACTTTAATACAGTCAGAAAATCATTTTGGATTAAATAATTAATGAAATATTGATTTCTAAATTTTATAAAATCCCAAAAATAATAAATAAAATTATAAAGAAATAAAAATAATTTTTGAGATAACCCATGTATTTATGAAAATTAATCTTGATTAAAATCATTTTTAAATATAAAAATAAAACAACACAGGCTCACAACGAATTACACAAATGATACTCGAACCCAATGATCACACATAATTAACAACAAAGTAATATCCAGCTGACAGAACCCATACACATATTTTATTTAATTAATTATTCAACAATTACATTTTAAATAATACAAAAATATACGAGTCGTTATACATTTGGCAAATCTGAGTGATTTATATCTGAATGAATAATATTTCCGAATATATGAATAAATCATATAATCTGAACTATGAATGAAAAATGTTATTTGACAAATAAATTTTTACACTATCTGAATGTCATTTTACCCAATTTTATTTATTTAATTCAAACAAATTTAATATAAATTTAATTCTCTAGTCATATAATAAATTTCAGTAAAATGCGTGCATGCTTCTTTTTTGTAAATCATTGAAATAAATATATTGAACATTTAAAAATTAATTTTTAAAATTAAAAAAATCGAATGTCAAATCAGTCAAAACCAATGTGGCAATGTCATTAATTTTTGACATCATTATTATATAAAAATCTACTTTTTATGGACAACCTTCTGTATATTTTTAAAATAACAATGATAACCATTAACTTACCATTGAAGTGTGTACGTCAGGGTACCTATCACGAAACTCCGCGAAGGCATGCCTATAGGCATGCTTTTTGCCAAAATGCATGCCCAAATGGCATGCCATTTATCAATTAAATATAATAAAATTTAAAACATATTTATTATACTAATATACAGTGATGAATGTAAAATTAAAGTTAGTTGATAGTAACAACCGAATACCATCATAATACTCATTTACATTAGTAACTTCTTATGCTAAACCCATGACTAGGAAGTGCTATATGTGTAATCTTCCTGGTCATAGGTCGAATGAATGTCCTCAAAGAGGCAGTAAATATGATTGCACGAGAAGCATAGGAAGATGAAAAAGGGTATCAGTATGGTCGGATGGTGAAGATGGTGAATTTGAGGATTATGTGTAAGATGAAATAACTTTCTTTGTTCGAAGGATGATGTTTGCCCAAAAACATGAAGGAAAATCTCAACGACACCAGTTATTTCTTACCATGTGCACTATTAATGGGCATATTTTTGCAGTTGTGATTGATAGTGGTAGCATGAAGAATATTATAGGCATAGACACAGTCAAAATGTCGAAAAGCATCCAAACCCTTACACCCTGGGTTGGATAAAAACACTATCATAATACTCATTTATATTTCCGAATATTTCTAATATTAAAATAATTATTAAAAAATAAGAAAAATAGTAAAAAGGTATGTCAAATCATGAAAAGGCATGCCTGACTAATTGACGTCATGGCATGCCCATCTTGGCATGCACGTGCCGTGTGCCGTTGTGACATGCACCCTAGTGTACGTGAACTAGAGTACCAATTTTATATGTTGTATATGCAGGGTAAACAACTGAACGAGTTCATGTAACTTTTCGGAAATGAATCATTTATGGAGTTAAATGATTCGCTCAGTTACAACATATATTATCTAAACAGGCTAAATGGTAAGAATCGCTCAGATGGAAATAACTCAGATAGATACAGGGGTAAACAAATGGCCCCTAAATGAAACCAAAATTTGGTGGTAACAAAAATTGGTGAAACCAAAATTAATATTTGTGGACCACTTAAACATGAGTTTCACTTCTTAATAAAGACTAGCTTAATAACCCGTGTGATACACGGGTCTTCATTGATATTTTTATATTATTTAAAATTATAATAATTTTTTTAGATCATTACCTTATTAGTATATTTATAAATAATATATAAATATATGTTATTGGTGAGATTTGAACCTGAATCTTGGGTAATGTATAAATAATCATATAAATATTTGTTGTTGGTGGGGTTCGAATATGGAAGTTTTTTTTAGTGTATAAATAATAATATAAATATTTATTGTTGGCGGGGTTCGAATTTGAGAGTTTGAGTAGTGTATATTCTTTTAGTATTTGAATCTAACGGTTCTAATCACTTGATTAAAAAAATTCGACGGTCATAAACGCGGATAACTAAACCAACCAAAAAAATGTATACCAAATTATACCACATTACAGTTATTATAGTATAATATAGATTATTAATAAAGATGAACCGGACAACCGTACACAAATATTTCGCCAATTAAAATGAACCAGACTAGGAGAAATTATAATTACAACTGACTATATAAGTAAGTTCGCTTTTTGTGAGCTTGTTCCAATCAACTTTTATTTTTATACTTTTTAATTGTTAGAAATAATAAATCTTTTAATTAAAGAAAAGTTATGATCCCTCTCAATTTTTTAAGTCTAAATATTTAATTTTTAATCTTCAAAAGTATTTTGACCGAATAATATATTCTTTCACATTTTCAATTTACTTTTACCTTATTTGTTAAATATTGATTAAAATTCATTATCTGATTCATTTTTTTGTCTTTTTTACCTTTTAAAATTTAAAAAATTAATCAATGTAGATCAGAAAGGGCGAAGAATGAAAATACATGTATTGTGTAATTGTTGTAATTGTTGTGGCTATCAATAAAAAGCGAATATATATTTTAAAATAAATATCCCACTTACATAATATATATTTAAAATGAAATATAATTAATCTTGTAATACATATTTTCATACTTATCAAATTGTTATTATTATCTTTTTGCTAATTGATTAAATTGTTATTATTATAATCTATTTATTATATATATAACATAACAACACAAGATCTATTGAGCAAATTAATTCATATGACTACTATGCCCTTATTTAATATCTATATAATATTTATTTTACATTTATTCTCATAATTAATATTTATTAGTTCACTATTAATACCTATATAATACTTATTACTCACAATTAATATATATTAATTGACGTATCATTAATATGCTTAGTTATTATGTATTATATATATACATTAATGTAAATGTAAAATTTACTTAACTAAATCATCATTTGTTAAAATCTATTAATTTTGCATGACTAATCTACACATGGATACATATTCGTACATACATATATACATAAATACATATATACACATCTGCATATGTACAAATTTGAACCAGACTGGGGGTCAAAAGCGAATACTCAAATTGAATACTCGATTTGGCTACAATTTTTTACTCATACAACATATTTTTTTTTATTATATATATAATACAACAACATGGGGTTTGTTGAGCAAATTAATTCATATGACTATTATGCCCCTATTTAATATCTATATAATATTTATTTACATTTATTCTCACAATTAATATTTATTAGTTACTATTAATACCTATACAATATTTATGACTCACAATTAATATATATTAATTGATGCATCATTAATATGCTTTATCATTATGTATTATATATATACATTAATATAGTAAAATTTATTTAACTAAATCATCATTTGTTAAAATTTATTAATTTTGCATGATTAGTATACACATAGATACATATTCGTACATACATATATACATAAATACATATACACATGTGCATATGTACTAATTTGAACAAGACTAGGGGGTCAAAAGCGAATACTCGACTGTACTATAAATTTTTACTCATAAATCACATTTTTGACACACAAAATAATTAACCGCCTTAATAATACAAACACTTAAAATAATCTCAAAAAATCAACGAATTATATATTTTTTCATGTCCGTGCATAATTTAATAATATTTGTTTTACACTTATTCCCTCAATTAACGCATCATTAATATTTATATTTTCAAATGTCAGTGAAATATAAAAAAATACTCATTTTTTATTTAGATTCATGATTAAGAAATATGTCTACATATATTTTTTCAATAAAAATGATAATAATTGTCATAATCATAATAATATATCATCAAATAATTATACGTGAGAAATATATCAAACATAAATTTAATTCAAACTAAGTTTTTTTTATATTTCAGTGAAATTTAAAATTCTTAATATTAACATTTACAATTCACTGATTTATATTGTTAATTTGATAATTAATAACATATGAGTTAGATGTCAACAAAAAAAAATATGTATCGAGTATTGAATTATTTATGCCTCTAATTAGATAAATTATATATAATATTGTCATACTTTAATTATTACATTTTTATGATAGAAATAAATTCAAATTCATACAAAGGTTACGGAATTTTCATCTATATAAGTACAATACATACTTGTAAGTGTTGTATGACTTATAAATCACATTTTTAACAGAGCAAATACACTGACATATTTCTAACATATAAACAAATAAAATAATTATGAACAAAACAATATATTATACATATTTAGAGAATGCTCATGCATCACAGTGGCTAAAGATTGTGTTATGTATAAATAATGGACCTCCAAGAATATTTTGTTATTATTTTTTCATTCATCTCGAGTGAGTTATATATCATTCTATTTCTCAGGTGTTGTTTTCTTTGAGATGTAAGGTATAAAATGAACACATACACAAATATAATTTTTTGCTAATAGTCTTCATTAAACAAATGATCATGTTGGTTTATATTGATGTTTAGTTGTGGCTTTACACGTCACAACTTGAAAAAGTAGCGACTGAAGTAAATAATCTTAGTAATGTTTCTGTATCAAATGAAATTAAAAGGAGTCCGACATGTTCATAACTACGTATTTGTTAATATTGAATGAAGGATGTGAAAAGTTACTAAGGTCAGGAATAAATATTCAAATTATTAATCAAAATAGAATTATAAGCATACAAACTACTATATTCTGCAATATCTTAAACAGTCACAAACACTTTTACAGGATCACCCTTAGCAGTTGACAACAAAAAATACCACAAACATTTCTACAACAACTCCCATAGATCGCCATTAACAGTGGAAAACAAGAAATACCACTTCCGACCGCTATTATTTCAACTTAATGCCAAATTTTCAAGAACACTTTCAAGACACGTATCACCACATCCCAAAAATAACTCATATAGACAAACAAATACGTGCTCAATCGACCCGGCAATGACATATATATACTGTCAATAATTGCGATTAAAACAAAGACTCGCAACAATATTGTATCCACACCACAGATACTCATGCTCATATATACAAATAAATACATCATTTATCCATCAAATAAGAACAACAATATAAATATAACGTTAATAATTATAGTTGAAAAATAAAATTTAATTTATGCAATATAGAACATGTTCGTGCAACTATATATGTAGTTACAATTATTAATAGTACTAGCTTATAACTCGTGCGATGCACGAGCTAACTAGAATGTTTTGAATTTTTTTTGTTAATAATATTATTTTTCAAATAATAGTTAGAGTTATGTAATTTTATTAATTTATGATATGTTTCCATATTAGTTATTATGAAAATTATTTGTTGATTTTATATAAAATTAAAATTTAAAAGGTCTAAAAGTTTTATGAGAAATTTTAATTTGAAGTGGCATTGCTATCATGATTTGTTTGATAAAGTTAATTTGTTTCATTCAGTTATTCCACTTTTTTTATGAAACTCGTGTTGTGTTTGCTCTACACATGACATTTAAGGTGCAAGAGTAGTTTTTGCAACATTTAGCCAACAAAACAAAACCTATCCGTTATACAGAACCAAAATAAAAAACAGTCAATTTTATTTATCAAGCACTTTTTTTGGTTGCTCAGCACAATACATTGAACTATTGTTCAGAACATATCATTAGATCAAAAAAATTTGTTCGCTAAACGCAGTTGAAACCTTATGGTACGTTCATACATTTCTCTACACGAAGTTTGTAGACTTTTCTCCTGGAAAGGATGGTTGTAGCTACTCTCCTGGCAACCCTACCCATTGCATAGAAAATTTACAGAATATTGCAGAAAATCGTACTTCAGGTCCTCCTCCATTGTTGCCACGACAAGTATATCTGCAGGTTATGACACAATTCGGTGCTGCTAGCTAATAATCAATTAGCACAACATTAATAATTTGTCACTTATATCGAAAAGGGCTAATAATGTTATATATAGAAAATTATAGCTTAAGTCAAACTTATCAGGTAGTTAACCATATTAATACATAACCAAAGTTTATAATTAGCCTTGCCTACCTATCATATATCGCAGGCTTTAGTCTTGACAATTACTTATTAAGTGTTATCAATAAATGTGAAATACATGTTGTCTTCGACAGTTTGGATGAAGAGTTTCATTAAAATTATGAAGAATCTTAGAGAAAATATTTCATGCTTTCATCACACTGACCTGGAAGTGACCACAATAGCTACTTGATTTATCCCTTGGTTATTCATATTGGATCATGATAAAATGAGCATATGTCACAAACAATTAATTGATCATTAGTGGAGTATATCTACTAAATTCATATTCTCCATTTTGGTGTCCATCTTATGAAGCTTCATTTAAAAACTTATGATGTAGTGAAACTTTCGAAAAGAAAAATGTGAGATTTTATTTAAATTGTTTGGTAAAGAGAAGCAAACGTGTGGAATGGAGATCGTGAAAAAGAAGGCTTATAGAGTGATATTAGAGGACATTTTTCGAATATCCCAAAGTTTTATGGTATGATCTCGAGATAAGATGACATATATCTCTTCGGCTATCAATAAATGACACACCTTCTAAATGCCCATCAAGATCCCGGATGCTTGTTTTAAAAAAAAGTCTATCCCATACCTGTAAATGTTAGAAACTTAACTACGAACCTTATTGCAGAAATACCAATAACTACAAAAATACTGGCATAGACTTTCTGAAATCCATAAACCAGCTAATAGCTTCTGTTGGAATAAAGAATAATGCATATTATACCTTGTAGAGGTCCTCATCACCTCCAGAATATTTAATTTGGCCATTTTCATCAGCAAAGCACTCTGTTGATACAGGATACTGAAGTAAAATGCAAATAAGATCTAAATCAGTTTCATTGGAGCAAGCAAAGACATGCTTTGCATTTTTCGAGTCAGTTAAGAAAGTTGGCTCTTGCACCGAGCTAGCTACATATAATAACAATTTTTCACAGAATAATTACTTTAATAGATGTATCATGTTCATATACAATTTTATTTGTCATCTACTACTGAACAATCCGTTAAAATGGTAGAGCTAACTACAGCTTCTCACCACTTGGTGCTTTACTATGACCCCAAGTCCTAACTGAGGGGAAAAGGGTGTACATAACAATTTACAATCATTGTAAATTGTGACACACACACACTAATGTTGCACAAAAACACCTAAGACTTTAGAGAAGTTATTTTTCTGGTAGCCATTAAACATGAGGTCAGTGGAACTTAGATCGTGACAAATGCTTTATATATATAGTTTTAGTCATGCCTATCCTTTCACTGCATTCATATTTATTCCCATAGTCCGTGGTGTGTCTAAACTCTTGGTACTTTTTATTTACCTTTTAAGAATTTTACATTTTAATGTTGGTATAGGTTGCTCAAAGGCCGCAGTTTTCCTGGAAAAGTTTTAATAGCCAGGATAACATACCTGATTGATTACCCAATATTGTTGTCCCCAGACATTAGGAGTCCTACAGATAATAACTGTGGACCCAGTAATTACATGGATGATTCCGTTGAGGTATTGTTAATAGTATTTCTTTAGTACATTATAACAGATATATT
The DNA here is from genome assembly GCF_009905375.1 of Apium graveolens. NCBI lineage: Eukaryota > Viridiplantae > Streptophyta > Magnoliopsida > Apiales > Apiaceae > Apium > Apium graveolens. The sequence continues at coordinate 227,549,192 of NC_133656.1, read as the reverse complement.
ATAAAGAAGCTAATACAGATTTTTATATGCTTATCAAAGCAATCTAGGTTGTATCATTTATATTGTACGTCTGTATAACTGTTTAATGTAGAAAGAAACTCACACTAGAAGTCAGACAAACACTGATTCAGATTATAGTAAATTGAAAACGTCAACTTCAACTAATGAGAGTGCAACCAAAAAGGTCCAGAAGTCTACAATGGGTGCCGGAGTTACTGATTCCGCTAGGATACCGAAGTTTACTAAAGAGTTATCTGCACCATCTGTCATTTTAGGTATCTTATTGCTTATAATTTCATTATTTTAAGTCATGAGTTTGTATTTAGTTATTTAAAATATATATGTATGTATAAGTGAGCAATTTTTTGTGAGTGATGTCGTAAAACTCTGCAGAGTTGCATGTTTTGACAGTTTATGAGGTATATTTCTAGTCTAACTGAAATATATGTATATCCTTCGTACTTTTTAACTTACGAAAGAGCTCAAACTCTTGAATGAGTTTCTTATTTTGTTACTCTCTAAGAGAATAAAATGCGACACGATATCTAATCATGTGGATTGCACAACATTGCAGATTATAGACTGCGGAGTAGCATCTAAACTGCAGGGAACAAATGAACAAAGTGAAAGACCTGTATGTATGGAGTGATGCGTATGTTATGCGTATGGAGCGGTAGCGGTGCACTGCAGAGAGAGTCTCTAAATGCGAAACCAGATACAATATAACGAATGTACAATGTTATTGAGGGAATTCTTCAAAAGGAAGAAGTGTCGTCTTGTGATTTTTTTAATATCTTTATAGTTTATTATGCTTTCTTTAAGATTAATAAGTGAGCATGATTAGCATAGCAGGTACCAGACATGGATAAAGAGCAATGTGACTGTACCATATATATAGTAGACCTGTGAATCAGCTTCCATTATTGAATTCTTTCTAACATCTGCTGGCATGTGATGTTTGGACATAGAATCGAGTCCTTGTGAATGGGCAACCTTAGTTTCTGTTTAATTACTCGATATTCCTATCCTGACATTGAGCTTTATCATAGCAATTTTCCATATTTTTGTAAAATATATTAAGGCTTTGTACCTCCAGTGATACAACTTCGTAATACATACATACCAATTCCTATAATATAACATAAATTGAAATTTGGACCTAATCACAAAGTTATAATGTAAATAATCACAAGAGATACACGTCACTTCCTAAATACCGAGTAATTAAATAAAGATTGATTATAATTATAAAATCTGAATCTAATTGCAAAACCATAATGCAAAAGATTGATCAACACCTACAAATGAACTGCAGAGAGAGTCTCTGACGTTCGTGGCCTGTGTATTGTTTGTATTGTCGGGAAGTCTGCATTCTCTAAATTGTCTGTTTTTTGCTTATTAATATTATTATTTGCACTTATTTATTTATAATATAATAATTTAAAAAGAATAACCGAAATGAGTGTTAACCAAATTACAAATTATACTCTTTTTTGGCCATTATAGTTTAGTATATAAACCATTTTAGTTTTATAATTTTCATTGACCAGAACTCAAAAAAATACAACCGGTAATGAAGTTGGGGAAAATAATACGTAGGGTCTAACCGTGAAACAATTCTCTGATCTCCAAATTTACATCCTCCTGTTCTATTTCTCCCCAATTTTATTACCATCCCTCTGTTGCATCTCCCCCACCCTTGATCACCTCTACGCATAACTGCAATTCATCTCTCTCTCTCTCTCTCTCTCTCTCTCTCTCTCTCTCTCTCTCTCCCTCTCTCTCTCTCTCACACTTGACAGCAATTATCACATCTGAAATACAAATCCTCAGCTCACTCTACGATTCATTCACAAACTCTTCAGTTTTGCGTGTGTAAGATTTTCAAACTTATGTAAGTATTGTTTATTTTTCATGATTAAATTATATATGTGATTGTCTTTGTATGATCAATTCTCTTCATTATAAATAAATAAATGTATCATTTTGTCAAGTATTGCAATTTGCAACTTAGAGTTCTATCTGACCATAATCTAGATTTAAGTCGTGTAATGCCTTAAGCTAGAGGCCTGATCTGAAAATGCGAGCTAATTTGATTCTCGATAGCACCAGTAGATTTATGCTTACTGTGAAATTTTGTTTATAAAGGCATTTAAACTTAACCGATATGATAGCATGGGATGCTAGGATCATCCCATGTTCCTACCTAATTGGGTCAAACACATTTCAGTTAATGCCCTCGTCGAGCCCACAAGCAAATTAGCAAATTCCGGAAGGTGTGCAAAAACACTTCTTGTTGGTTCGGCTTTAATATCATGCAACAATTTGGGTCAAAATTTTAATAAATGTAAGGTTTAGCCTAGTGGATTCCCCTCGAGGGTTCAAGCCCCTATGAAGACATGGTTGCATGAGTATTCAAAATTCTATAATTGACCATATCCAAAATTCTGATCCCTAATTGAAAACCTAGGTGTTTTCCAAATTAAGAATAAGCCCGAGTCCGCTAGCCAAAAGCAACCATCAAATCATGATATTTTAGTGGCATGTCCTGGTCTTTGTGAATTATATAAATTGGTTGCAATTGAATTAGTGGACTCGATTTTATTCTGAATTTGGATTAAGGATAGACCTAGATATTTGATTTAGCTTATGATTTGACCCGGGTTAGGCACATAAGTAGGACTTAATGTCCCTTTTCAGTTTTAAAGTTAAATTGCCATTTAAACTTGATACATACATCATTAATTGAATATAATACGTTACCATGTCCTTGGTGAATCCAATGAAATCACCTACCTTATGAGTACTTCATTCAACTTCGAGAATTAAATTTTGAGTAAAAACTACAATATTCCGGCCTGGGTGATGATTTTTGTCATATATTGTTTGCGTGCACCCTAAAAATCTCATGAAAATAGATTTATGTTAGGAAATACTGTTTATATATTTTATACGTGTGTATTCTAGTTCATGAAAAAAAAGGTTATGTTTTGAGTTATTGGTTAGTCAACCATCATCTTGACCATAAAATATTCAGAAGAGTGTTAAACATGTTAACAATGAATCATTGATAAAATTATATTAATTCTGGATTGGCAATAAAAGTTTTCTTAGCGTTCTCTTTACTAGCGGTGATGTTGCTACATTTATCTTTGCATCGAGGAGTTAAAAAAACACTATTACATTGCTAAAATATAAGTTGGTGTGTAGATTAAATGTATTATCGTTATCACTATTAAAATGGTCCCAACTATAAAATTTGAATCAATTCTTTTTAGTTAAATTTATTATTCAACCTGTAGAATAATTAGAATGAAAAAAAAATTGTGCCTTTCTTTCTCCTTTTTAATATTGCGCATGACATTACTGATCAACACATATTTTAGTTTTGTTTGTGGTAAAGGTCAATTACAGAAATTTGAATACACACGCCCCCTCCCCCCTCCCCCCTCCCCCCTCCCCCCTCCCCGCGCTAGCCTAATCCTTGCAGATATCTAGGCAATTCATTCTCTAAAGACATATGAGGGTAATTTAGACCCCTTTTTTATTTTTGAGCATGCACAAATTCACTGGTAATTTAGACCCTCTTTTTAAATTTTGAGCATGCACAAATTCAATTAGAGCAAAACGGAAAATACCAGCACAGGTTGCTAAAGAATAGGTTGAGACAGATGATATGTGTGGTTCTTTATGGGTTTCTCTCTCTTTGTAATGGGCCTAATGGCTATGAGACTTGTGATGCGGATTATTAAATATGTATTTATTTCTTGTTATTTTTTAAGAGTAAACTTACAGTTATTATAGTGATATTCAATCATATTATGTAGATTCTTACATATTTTCAACTTAATGGTAGTAAACTTACAGTTATTATTAGAAAATTTAGGGTTAGTGGTAAACCAAACCCTTATCCACCCAATCTTATCTTTTTATTGTTTTCCTTTTATTTAATGTTCAACCTTAATTTACCTAAATAGTTCTTGTTTTACAATGTGTAGTTGGCAATCAGCAGGATATGGAAGCCAAAATATTGTTACGAGGTTCCAGTTACTATATATTGGCCGTGCTTGCTGTTTTGTAAAATATGGAGGAAACTTTACTTGAATTTTCGAAAACAACATATATTTTTCAGGGACTGATACCAGTACCACACTCTTCAATGTTTGAGCACCGACGATCTCATCGTCCAAGCATATCTTACAGACCAATAAGGCCATCTGATTTAGAGGTTATTGAGAAAATACATGCTGAATTATTTCCAATAAGGTTGGAGAATCCAAACATGCTATTTTATTACATTAGAAGCAGTAAAATCACGCCTGTAGACCTTTATCAGAAACAGTTTTATTTGTTGCTAGGTATGAGTCTGAGTTTTTTCTCAATGTCGTTAATGGTCGTGATATAGTGTCGTGGGGAGCTGTTGACCGGAATCGGCATAATGGTAAGAGCGATGAACTTATCGGATTTGTCACCGCAAGGATTAATATGGCAAGAGAAAGTGAGGTGAGTCTGTAGCCTTCTCTCGAGTAATTGATAAAATATTTATCTTTCATTGAAGAAAAACTTAGTTTTTGAACAATGCTTCGTAAAAATATTCTCTTTGCCTCTTAGTTTCTGAGTGATGAAGCTTTTAACTTTCATATTAGGTTTAAATATCTCATTTTAGTGTTTACAAAATCTTGAAGTGTTGTTATTTTTTAAGATTTAGCATAAGAAATTCGCAGTTAATGTTTATTTATTAAATTTCTTTGTAAATTGTGTGTGTGTGCGTGTGTTTATTTTTAAGTGCAGCATGTTGATATTAATCATTCTAAAAGTTAATCACCGGGGTATAAAAAGATTTTTCTTTAGTTAGCATTGCAAATTATTGAAGGATATGGTAGTTTGTATATTTTAATGCATGGATTATAATCTATGATAGTGAAATTAGTGAAATTTCTTGCATGCTAACTTTATTCATCTTAATTACCATAATATTTCTCTTGCAGGTAGAAGATTTGCTAAGATTTGAAAGACCACAAGTGGACGAAACACTAGTTTATATATTGACACTTGGAGTAGTAGATTCTTATAGAAATCATGGAATAGGTTAGCTTTTATCTCTTTAGTCCAGTTTTTTTTCTTCCCTGGTTTCTAACATCCTTACAAAATTTACAATAATTGGCGTGACCTCCTGACTCCCAGCTACTTCACTAATTCGAGAGGTCATCAAATATGCTTCAAATATCCCAACTTGCCAGGCAGTTTACCTGCATGTCATTTCCTACAATAACTCTGCAATCCACTTGTACAACAAAATGTCCTTTCAGTGTGTGCGGAGGTTGCATGCCTTTTATTTCATAAACGGTCAGCATTATGATTCATACTTGTTCATTTACTATGTAAATGGTGGTCGATCTCCTTGCTCACCTTTGTAAGTGTGCCTCTTTCTTAATCTATTTTTCTAGTCTTACCTGAAAAAAATGCTACAATTTCTAGTTTTTTTTTTTTTTTTGCATATAAGAATGCCATATGTTGACAGAAACAAAGGATTGAGTATGCTGCGAAGTAATTTTTTGTTTGTTTCCAGTATAACTTCAGTACTTTGTTTTAATGATGTCCTTTTCACGGTGCTGGAGCGGATTGACAACTGGCGTCTTTGTTATAAACAACCTTGATAGAAATATATGATTTCACTATTGCAAAATATGACTTCTAGCGATTTTCCGCGGTGCGCTAAACTTACAGAACGAACATGGGATGCTTTCCTTAGACCACATTTCACTTTCCCTATTTTAGGCTGAACACCTTTTTGGTAGCTAATTGCACCTCCAATTTATGTCTTGTGATAAGTTATTGTCAAGATTATATTGCCAAAGCATACGAATGTCCAGAGTATGCCTCTCCCCACCCTGTCTTTTCCTATTGAAGTCATTCAGGACAACCCTTTAAAAAAACTAAAGAGTCATGGGTTCAAAATTATTATAGGCTCTGGAAAGTGGAAGCCTAATACTAGAAGGATTCTAGAATAATCTATTTATTATAATAAGTGATTATGTTTTTTGAAATAGGAAATTTATCTTTCTATAGTCGTGTTTCAATTAGTTAAGGTAATTTAATGCGAATTATAACTGAGGATTTGTTTTTGTAACTCAAGTAGATTATTGATACTGAATTATATTGAGATTTTTTAATCTCCGCATGAGAATTTTTATTGGGGTTAGTCACAATACCTTATTAACTAAACCCTTGTCTCTCCCCATCAGCAATTAGTATTTTAATATTTAGTCTTTATATATGTCAAGAGATACAGTACAGTAATACTTTTATAAATTGAAGAGGAGACGGTTACATATTAACAACTTGCAACATGTCTATTATATGTCAATGAGAACTACAAATCTTAATTTATGTGTCATTGCTAAATTAAGATCTCAACTTCACCTCAATAGCATTATTATATGTCGCTTTATATGCTTGTATGCCAAATGGAAAGGTATATTGATAGGTATATAGAGTTTGAAGACGCAAGTGAAAGACAATTGTATTATGCGTATGTTTGTTTTAACATTAAATAGTATGAAACATAGATGAATTTTAAATGCCTGGTCACTCTGTTCTGCAGAGAGCTTGCCACACTTTTGGTGGCTTATGTAAGAAGTGGTTTTAGATTAGCAGCATCCCGACTATGGTGGAAAAAAGGGACTGAGGTCCCCAGGTGGATGAAATGTAAAGAAAGCAGCAGCTGCCTTATTCCAATGACACAGAATAAAAGAATGTTGACAACTACTGCTACTGGATGTCAGTTTGCCTGATCTCTTAATTATCTTGATTTTGTTGTAAAAACTTTCAATTTGTATCTTCTACTTGGTGGTCTCTGTCGTTTGGTTCCTTTTCTTTTATATCTTCTGTAAGCCTTTTCATAATATTTTCTCCTCGTGTTCATATTTCTGTCTTTTGGTTCCTTTTCTTTAATATCTTCTGTAAGCCATTTCGTGATATTTTCTCCCTGTGTTATTATATTTTACATACAGTTCTTTGTTTCCCTCATCTCCTTAAGTCGAAAATGATGCGTGTGTGCATGGTCTTTTCATGATGTGTGCTGGCTAGAATTTGGAATATGTGCTGACAATAAGAATTTGAAATCTAGCGCGAGGAAAAACTTTTGACAGTAGCATTATTTATTATCTTCTGGAGAAGAAGTACAGAATTGCAGTTATTAGGACTTGTACTAGATACGGACTTTTATTAAAAGTTGAAACACAGAGACCGTAGTATACTGATCATAACATAACCGACGCAACAAGCATTTAGTTGGTTTTGGCAAGAACATGAGTGTTAGCAATGGTCATGGTAGCCATTAGAGTGTCAATAGAAACCAAAGAAGCATTAGCAGCAGAGTCTTCCTTGAGTTCATACTCAATTGTGGCTTTTGTAATGCAGCTTTTTTCATCTTTCTCTATGATCTCGAACCGAATAACATACCGTTCAAATCCCATTTCAAGATAACCTCCTTCTACAACTAAAGATTCTTTTATCCTTTTCTCGTCATCCATCTTAATAACTTTCTCCTTGAAGGACGGAAATCCTACACCTGCATAATAAAAAAATCAATTCATTTAATAGATTTCTAAACACTTCAAGGTTGTGGGAGGGACGGACGGTAGTATCATTTTGAAGTCTCGAATTTATGCGTTTTCCCTTTAAGATCTAATAACAGGAACTAATATTAGGGATTTACGATTACTCCACTACAGCATCCAATTTTTGGATATAGCTGGATATATGTAGAGTAGAAGTATTCATACCTGGTCGAAAAACGATATGAAATACGGAACCAAGAACACCATCACCTTCCACAAGTTCAAGTTTCTCAAGAACATCAGTGAACCCTTTCTCAACAACAGCAGCTAGCTGAGGAGAACGGTACAACTCCCACACTGCGCTTGCCGGTGCACTCGCCTCTAGTTCACCACTAAGTGTTCCAAACATCTTTCTTTCTGTTACAGTACTTGATATATATGTTTACTATTCTGTAGATGCAGTGTGTATGAGTATATTTATGTCTACACGCACTATATTATATACAAGGGAAGGCTTGTGATTCGTTTGAGTAGTAGTTTTAGTAGGTCCTGGCGGCTAGCTGATGTAGAATTTGTCTTAGTAGTAGCTTCTTGAATTCCAAGACACAGGGCTAGCTGGTGGACCATTCGTTTTAGTACTACTTTCTTGAATTCCAAGAATTGTTGAATCATTGCACTATAGTTGTACATTTGCTTTCATTGCCACGAGAATCAGAGGTGCATCTTAAGATTTTTGCTAGAGAGTTTTAACATTTAGAAATACTCAATTCTAAAGGTTCAGGCCTAACTGTCGAATTTTGTAACGATGGACGTGATTCTAGTTTTGATTCTCAGATTACCGGTGGCTTGACTACGGAAGCCAAGTCCAAGTCAAAGTGGAGTGATAGGGATTAGTTTTAGTCTAGTTTGGATTCCCAGATTACTGATGGCTTGACTATGAAGGCCAAGTCCAAGTCAAAGTGAATTTATTGAACAAATAGGGAGCAAAGTGTGCTTAATTTTGTAGATTATCATGTTGAGTGTTGGTTAAGTGGAATGTAGATAGTTAGTATGAGAATTGAAAATGAATCATGTAATATGAGATTGAATGAGTGTACTTGTCCTGTTTATGGTGTTGGTTGATCAATTGTCATGATGATTGTGTTACTACCTAATATACTTCTAGTCAAAAGGTTATGTGAACAACCTACCCTGTTAACTACCATATGAATTTGTATTGGACACAGTTTATATCTTTTCAAAAGGTTCACACAAATTTAGAAACTCATCTCTTTATAGTGTATGTTTATATATATGTTTGTGAAGCGTATTGGAAACTGACTAATTCAGTCGTCAGAGATCTGGCACGGGAAGGCGATTGGTTTGCTATTTTAGAACGATCGACAGTAGCAATTTTTCCCGAAAAAAGAGCAAGATTGACTTTAATAGGACTTGTAGATACAGAGTTTTATTGACAGTAGTTTGGAACATGAGACAATTTGATATGATCATCTTTCAGACCAGCTAACAAAGTTACAGTACAGTGCAGCCAACATTTTGATGTTGCATGTATAAAAGCCGAATAAGAACTTGAAAGATTCAAATAGGAGTAAGTAGCAAATCAGGTAGTGTTGGCAAGAATGTGAGTGTTAGCAATGTTCATGATAGCTATTAGACTATCAATTGAAACCATAGAAACATTAGCAGCAGACTCTTCCTTGAGTTCATACTCAATGGTTGCTTTTGTAATGCAGCTTTTTTCATCTTTTTCTTTGATCTCGAACTGAACATAATACCGTTCGAATCCCATTTCAAGGTAACCTCCTTCCACAACTAAAGTCTCTTTGATCCTTTTTTCGTTGTCAATCGTGATGAACTTCTCCTTGTATGAAGGAAATGGCATTATACCTGCATCCAAAATACAAGTTCATTACACTGACTTTTGACACCTTAAACTCTGTCTGAAGAACCAGAGTTCTTCAGACATCAGACTACAGATGTTGTAATTAGCTACTACAACATCCTTCACATAACAGGATGGTTCATGGATTTAAAGTGAAAGCACATATACCTGGTTGAAAAACAAGGTTAAGAACGGTGCCAACAGAGCCATCACCTTCCGCAACCTCAATTTTTTCAACAACATCAACGAACCCTTTCTCGACAACAGCAGCTAGCTGAAGAGAACCGTACACTTCCCATACTGCGCTTGCTGGTGCATTCACCTCGAGTTCACTACTAAGTGTTCCAAACATCTTTAACTTCTGTTACAGCACTTGATATACGTTTACTATTCTGTAGATGTAGTGTGTTTGCACACACACGCTTACACTATTATATATATACGAGACCTTGTAAATAACGAAGGACAAAGGGGCGAAAGCTTGGAATATCAAGAAAATGTCTACAGAAGATTCGTTTGTATTACTCAAAGGAAGATGCAGACGGCTAGCTGGTGGAGCATTAGTTTAACATATCTTTTTATACCAAGACAATTGAATCATTGCAGTGTTGTTATTTGTTTTCATCACCTCGACAATCAGACGTGTGTTTATAGGCTTAATGACCTTCTGACCTGAAAAGTATGTAGCGTTATATTCATTAATTCTAAAGTTTGAATTCGACCTTTTAATCCGAAGGTATGAGATTTCGTATCCTTGAGCCATTTTTACTGTTATCGGTATAAATTAGAGAGGTAAAAAAGACATTTTACCACTTATAACTTTAGGGTTAAAAGGTATATTTTTTATACCCGAGAGTTAAAAGATACACCATAACATACTTTAAGGGCTAATAGATATAATAAATAGGTAAGAAATGTACTTTTACATCCTAAAGGTACGAGAATGTACCTTTTGACTCATAACGATACAAGTTGGAGATTAAATGTCTTTTTTGCCGCTCCGATTTATACCGGATTTATACCGATAACGGTAAAAAAGTTAAAAGGTACGAAATCTTATACATTAGAGATTAAAAGGTACGAGTTTAGATATTTGAGACTGATAGAAATAACCCTACTTTAAGGGTTAAAAGGTCGTTTAGATGTGTTTATATATTCGAAGTATTTAAGCTCATATATAATATTGAATAGTGCTAGAGGTAGCAAATTGAGTACCAAAATTTGGTACCAAATGACGTGGTACTGATGAGTTGACAATTTGGAAGGATATTATTGGGGGAATTTATGTGAATGAGGAGGTCCACAATTATTAATTGATTTGTATCCCATCAAATCATGACAAATGTTATTTGGGAATCATTTTGGTTACTAATTTGTTACCTCTAGAATTATTCTATAATATGTAGCCGGTGGTTATATACTATGAACTATTCTTATTCTTTTAAATCTTTTCACAAGAGCTTTGAAAAATTTCAATTTGGTATCTTGTACTTGGTCTATTGATTCCCATTTTTATCTTTTTACATCCAACTCTACATCTCATGTAAACCTTTTCATGATTCCTAGCTTTTACTGTACTCATAAAATTTACGCGTTTTCTTCTTCGTCTCCCAAGTCCATTAATCTTTAATATTTTAGGTTCTGGTTCTCAGATTAGTGGTGGCTGGACTCGAGGGGCAAGTCAAGTCAAGGCGGAGTGATAGAGAAAGGAATTTCAGAGGTTGTTCGAAATGTAATACAGCATCTGAATAGAGTTAATACGACTTGATATTATGATTTATGTAGATCTTGATCAGATCAGGTGCACCTACCCTGTTACACACCATTTTAATTTTGTATAAAACACAGACTGTGTGTTTCTTTTCTTGAAGGTTCTCACATAGAATTTAAAACTCATTTTTACGTTTATATGAACTCCTGCGACGCGTCCTGGAAACCATATAATTCAACTAGTAAAAATTTTAAACCGGGAAGGTGATTGATTTGATAGTTTAAATTCTCGACAGCTGCATTTTTATTCTCTTTTTGAAAAAGAAGAGCAAAGTCGCGTTCATACTTGAGTACTAGATACGGACTTTTCCTTAAAAGTTTAAAACATGAGACCATGATCATCTTTCAGACCGGTTCACAAAGTTATGATGCAACTCAACAACCATTTAGTTAGTTCTGGCAGACTTTTATTAAACTTTGAAACATGCACCATTTGATACTGATCATCTTTGAGATCAGTTAGCAAACTTACAATGTAACGTAAGATTTTAGTTGGTTTTGGCAAGAAAGTGACTGTTATCAATGTTTATGGTATTGAAACCAAAAAAGCTGTTAACCAGTCCATATACAACCTTTTAGAGGAAGACCCTTTTCACGATCTTATATTAGTATTCTAAGAGAAGCTGCAGCAGCAGACTCTTCCTTAAGTTCATCACTAAGAGTTCCAAACATATTTGCTTCTGTTACAATGCTTGACATAGGTTTACTATTCTGCAGATGCAGTGTGTATGAGTTCATTATATTATATAAAAGGGAGGCATGAGATTTGTTTTAGGTCAAGTTAACCAAATTACACCAAAGTGAAACAATCCATTACAATTTGCAAATGTGAAAGTATTACAAGGACTTGGAAAATTCAAATGCATAATGTAAATTTCAACTAATTACTTTGGATGTGAATGGCAGCAAAGTTCATAATAGTGATGAAAGGATCAATTGAAACCAAGGAAGCATTAGCAGCATATTCTTCCTTGATGTCATACTCAATTGTGGTCTTTGTAATGCAGCTCTTTTCATCTTTCTCTATAACCTCTACCCGAACTAAATAGCGATCAAACCCTATATCAAGATAACCTCCTTCTACAACAATCACGTCTTTCACCCTCTTCTCGTGATCAATCATGATAAACTTTTCCTTGTAGTAAGAAAATCCAACTAAACCTGCATTCAAGATATTAATTCATTTAGTGGCCTTCTCCAATGGTGTTAAGAGACATACTCATGCAGCATGGAATATGGCATCAGAGTCTGTCTCTGAGCGTGTCCATAGTTCAAAGATGTCTGCAGTGATGATTATTCAGTGATCTGCTCTCCGGTCCCAAATAACAAGAAACATGTTGAATTCTAAAAATGTCCTACAATAACCAACTTTCTGATTCTAGAACAGATTTTCAGGTAAAGAACAATGTAAAATTTAACGGGGGAGGGTCCCTGGCAACGGTTTGCCAGGGAGCCCTTATACAACAAACAGTTTTTTGTCCGTTAGATCAACTATTCAGCGACTATAATTAAAAAAATACCTATAGGGACCGCGGGCATTGTCATTACGGAGAGACGGACCGCAGACATTGTCCGCGGTTGAGACCTGGAATAAATTTTTATTTACCAAGTGAAAATGGAATCCTGCATTAACATCAAGTCTTAACCGCAAACAATGTCCGCGGCGGTCCGTGACAAGAGGGCAAAAATGTAATTTCTCCGGACAATAGACAATGTTCGCGATCCCTATAGTTATTTTTTTTAAGTAAAGCCGTTGAATGGTTCATCTAACGGCCAGAAAACCGTTTGTTATATAACTCGTCTGGGGCAAACGGTTGCCACGCACCGAACCCCAAATATAATATTGGGAGAAATATGATGAACCTTGTTTCAAGGTTAATTCTATGTCTGAATGCAGTAGGGTATAACGAAGTTAGATATACCTGGTCGAAAAATGAGCTTAAGAACAGTACCAACAGAACCATCGCCTTCCACAACCTCAATTTTTTCAATAACATCACTAAGCCCCTTTTCCACAATAGCAGCTAGCTGAAGAGTACTATACACTTCCCATACCAGGCTTGCTGGTGCATTCACCTCTACTTCACCACTGACTGTCCCAAACATCTTTCCTTTCTAATGTACGCGTAATGTTTACTACTATTATGCAGATGGAGTGTCTGTATATTTATACTCCCCCCCTCCCTCTTTGACGTGACAAAGGACAAGGACTCAAGGACAAGAGGAGGTTTGCAAGAGATCCCCTGGCCGGTAGGATCGTTATTTATAATTAATATTCACACAGGCCAACTACATCATTGTACTATATTATCCAACCTATTCGATTATATCATTGTACTATATTATTAGTTCTCGTAGCCACAAGAATCCAACCTTTGACGGAGTGATAATGTATAGCGCTGTCCAAAAACGATGAACCAGTTAAAATAAAATAGTTTACTTTCCAATCCCTTGGTAGTCTTGCATTATCTATGAACAACAAATCCACAAATTCATATGACAAGTACTTTGGTACAAGAACTAGCAAGTTACAACATAGTGCAGACAAAAAAGCTCCGTAAGACCTTAAAGATTCAATAAGGTAAAGAATTACACTTCTTAGTTACTTTTGACTGCAACATGATTAACAACAAGGTTCATAATAGCCATAAGTGGGTCAATGGAAACAAAGGAAGCATTATCAGTGAATTCTTCTTTGAGTTCATACTCAATTGTGGCTTTGGTGATGCAGCTTTCTTCATCTTTTTCAATAACCTCAAAACGAACGAGATATTTGTTAAATCCAATTTCAAGATAACCTCCTTCTACAACCTCGGCTTCTTTCACCCTCGTCTCATTGTCGACCTTTGTATACTTCTCCTTGTAATAAGGAAAAGCAAATCCACCTGATCATTTATCAACCGATCGGAGAAATATGTTTAGATAAGTATAGTCTATGATAGTTAGATGTGCATGCACAGTTGCATAAAAAAGAGCATAAAGAATTGTGAGAAGTAACCGAGAAGTAGAATACCTGATTGAAAAACAAGATTAAGAACTGTACCAGCAGAACCATCACCTTGGACAACCTCAATTCTTTGAATTATATGAGCAAGTCCCTTTTCGACAACAGAAGCTAGCTCAAGAGTTCCATACACTTCCCACACTATGCTTGCTGGTGCTTTCACCTCTATTTCACCACTAAGTGTCCCAAACATCTTTCTTATATCTTCTGATAATGTTTGCTAAACTTTTGTAAAGTACATATACAATGGAATGTACAAGAAGAATATCAACAAGAATCCAAATTGCATATCAGTATAGCACACATGTCCTTCCAGATATGTTTGTCTAGCACATGTGAACATTTTCCATTGTCTAAACTGTGTTCTTTTCCAACCACAAACATCAATGTCTACGGATAAGATGGCATTTTATTTGACCTCTAATTCAAGTTCTAATATCTTAAGTATTATCATCACTTTCGATCTTGGTTAATAGTTTTTTTTTTAAATGTGACCGCTAAATATTTAAAAAGTAAAATACTCATAAAGAAAACTGTTGCAGTAGGCTTGATGCTATTTCGTGTGTTGCTATGATCATAGATTCATAGTCCTTTCCTCGCCTGAGAAATTATGTTACAGTGTATGTGTGCACATTTCTGGATACTCTTTACGATACTTAAAATTTAGACATGCGTGACACGTCCTAAAGATTTGAACACTAGGGGAAAGACTACTCTGCATTTTTGTACTCAGAAAAAAGATGTTCATCAGGAGAAAATAAGAACATTTCAATCATTAACACCTTTTCGATAAACTATATTGAGAATGGTACCAACAGAACCGTCGCCTTCTTTGACCTCAACTCTTTGTACAACATTAGCGAACCCCTTTTCATGACAACAGGTATACCAGGAGTAGAATCTGTTAGAATATTAATATAAGATCCGGGGAAGGGCCTTTATCTATCACCTTGAGGTTTTAGAGTGACTGGTTCCTTAACAGAATCACTTTCCACACTGAGCTTGTTGGTGCATTTATCTGTATCCCACAACTCAGATATTGTTTGGTATTAAAAACGCAGGCCAACTTTATTGTCTCTGGTATTCATGATGACAATCAATAGAAATATAACACAAAAATCAAGCAACTGCCTAGTTACAATATAGTCTTGAAGACTTATCAGACTGAACTCAAGGAAAAACTATTAGCTGCGACGACATCAGAGACCGATTTGTTAGTTGTTCTTGTTAATGACTTTGTTAGCAGCAATGTTCATAACAAGCATCATCTGATCAACTGAAACTAAGGAAGCAAGTTTAGGATCAGCATCTTCCTTAAGCTCATACTGAGTTGTGGCTTTTGTAATGCAGCATTTCTCATCCTTGTCGACAATCTCGAACCGAATAAGGTATTTGCTGAATCCCAAATCACAATAACCCCCTTCAAATACCTCGGTTTCTTTCACTCTGTTCTCGTGATCAACCTTGGTAAACCTCTCTTTGTTGTAAGAAAAAGGAACTGCACCTGATAATCCAAACAAAGCTAAAAGTTCGGTCCAAGTTTTCATTACATATATAAATTCCAAAGGGGAACAATTTTCTAACATGACTTTTTATGAGGCAAAAAGATGAGGTACTTTTTATGATTATGAATTACTCTGGTCTTTACTACAAAATCAAAATTTTCGAATTGGCATATCTTTGTGGTCTGTACTATGGTAACAAGAAGTTAAAATTTCAAGGCTCCTGTTGAAGAATATAAGATCGTGTTGGAGTTTTTCTCTATCACCTTAAGTTTTTAAAGCAACCTGTTACACCCTAGTAATAAAGACTGGGGGTTTGCAACTCGGCAAATCTACTAATACATACGTGAGTATTTAAATTTCCGCCAACGTTAACTAAATGAAGAAAAAGTGACGATGATAAATGTAAATCATTACGGAAATAATACCTGGTTTAAACTTGATATCCAGAACGGTACCAACAGAACCATCACCGACAGCATCGATTTTTTCAATAAGATCGGTGAGACCTTCTTGAAGAGTAGCAGCTAACTCAAGGCCTTTATACAGATCCCACACCAAGCTTGCTGGTGCATTTACCTCTAATTCACAACTAACTGAACCAGCCATCTTTGTTCAATAGTATTGATATGTGCACGACTAGGTTGAGTAAATTTTTGTGAATGTTTCGTAAAATGCGTAGATTATATATAGTAAAATTCTATGTTGAGTATTCAAATTATGGGAATAAATGTATATTTTAATGTTGTAGCATGTAGCTCATTTCAGTGGCAGGCGGCTTCTAGATTTTAGATCATTGACTTGTAAAGAAGATTCGGCAGCTGTCTTTGTTAATTATTATTTTAATTTAAATAATCATTGCATTCCAATTTATTTGTTCTATTTTCTTTTTTGTAATCAAATTAATCTAATTTTGATCAAAATTTTTATATAATTGATAATTAGAGAAAATATAAAATTATATTATTAAAAAATATATGTAATCTACTTTAAAATATTTTTTCAGTTTTAAAATAACAAAAAATTGATATTAAATATACAGACAAAATGTAATTAATTTGATAATAGTAACATAACATAGTAACGCGAGGACGTGAAGTGAACTATGCTCATGCGTTGAAGATATGGATGGATGGATATATGCAAAGTTTTCTTTTCTTTTAATCATCACATTTTGCATCCCTACTTCGAAATGTTTTTTTAAATTTTAGTGATATAAGTACCTTATGTCCTTATCTAGTTATATGTACCTAAATAAACATTTAATATGTGTACCAAAAGATGCCGACGCCGGTACTATATATTCCCTCCGTCCCTAAAAACGTTTCCTCTTTGTGTTGGATACGTTTGTCAATGCATACTTTTGATCGTTAATATCTTTAAATTCGTATTAGTATTAAATATAAAATTTCACTTTATTAAAGTACTGATAAATATGAATCCAGCAAAATCACTCATGACTATGTTTGATATTATAGATTAAACGTAAATTAGTAGTCAATCGCTTACCGTGAACAGTACCGAAAATCAAAAGAGGAAACGTATATTAGGACGGAGGGAGTACCAAATTGCTTCCCTCCACCTAAGATATACCCGATTGACATCTGGGCTTGATTGGAGATATTCTTATATCAGTTATGAATTTCGTTCATTTTGATCTTATATTTAATATTTAGTTTATAATTTTTTTTCTCCAAACTCATTTCTTAATACCCAAAATATGAGTTTTTAATATTCAAGGGAAGATGTGAGTATGGGAAAGGGGTATGTGGCATGGGGAATCAATTTTATTTATACTATTTCAACTTTATTTAAGTAATCAAATGTAAATGTTTAATACAGAAATAATTTAAAGAACTAAAATTTATTAAAATAATAATTAAAATAATATTTAAATTAAATAAAATTAATAACTTAAAAAATATTTTAAATCTAAAATATTCATTTCAGCACTTAACCAAACACATGATATCATAAATTATACATCATCATAGCACATTAACCTGATTCCTGATTACAACCTCATATCACTTCTCGAACCAAACTGTGACGGCCTCAACCCCGGGGTCAGGAGTTGACGTCATCACTAACAACAATAACAACTTAATATAATCCAACTCAACATTATTATATAAACACAACCCCTTTTTCCAAGATCTTTTCCAGCTTTAAGCATGACTTAGGTTACAACCATCACAAAACCAACTTACTAAAGACAATCCAAACAATACTATCTTTGTTCAGCTACTCAACAGACCCACTTGGGTCCAACACAACTACCTCATAGGAGCCTGACACGGAAGGAACTGGAACTCTGCCCTGACTATCACGGACGAATCCCCTAGGCATCTGCAATACATATATAAAACATTTTGCAAGGGTGAGCAATCAATTGCTCAACAGTACCACTATATTAATAATAATCAAAAACAGTTTATGATAAATAGTTATAGGAGCATAAATCATAACTTGCTAGAAAACAAGTAAAACATGTATGAACTGGATATCAAAACTAGCATGCTCTGTAAAACCAAATCATTAGTTGTGTGCTCTGCATAAATATCAATTTCAATTTTTTTTAGCATGCTTCTTTCATTTTCAAATCTTCCGTCCCATCGCAGGACCATAAAACCATTTGTCCCGTTACGGGGACCCAAAATCATTTGTTCCGTTACGGGAACCAAAAAACTTATCCAATCGCAGGATCTATATAACTTGTCCCATCACAGGATCTATAAAATTTGTTCCTCTCCGGGAACCTCAAAAACACTTGCTCAGATATAAAAGTATTGGATGATCCCTGGTGAGACAGCTGATCAGGCTATCTCCATAGGATAACTCTAGCCTGGCTATCCTATAAAAACTTGTTCCGGAACTCAGAGACTAGCTAGGTCCCTGTCACGCTGGGCTGGTGGTTATAATAGGGTACGCAACCATTTTGCCTCTTACGCTAACTTTCAGGCCGTTACGGGCCTCCTGCGCACACTCATCCAATTATCTGATCATTTTTATCCAAATTTCCAAATCACTTACCTATCTCTTGTTAAAACAATTATATCACAGCACACTTTCCAAAACATTTTCATTTTATTTAAAATTTAGAGATAGGCATTTTCCGAAGTTACTTTTCCCCTAAAACACAAGTTAACAAAACAATTTGAAAACCCAGGGGATACGTAACTTAAATCGTTATGTTCCAGTATGTAATTTAAATCAACAATTATTCATATATACTGAACCGTAAAAGATTTGTCCAGGGGTACTTGCCTTGCAGAGCTTTACAAATATTATCGATTGACCTTGTACCGACACGGATGCTCAGGCTGTAACGTATAACCACTAGATTACCCTGGATTCGACTTAACACTCAGGTCCTTCGATTGGAACCTTACTGAGCTCGTCGACTGTCCACTAGGCTATCCAACGCCAACTCTTGGGCTTTCCGACTAGCACCTACAAAGTCGAAATACCCTAATTTAGACCTTCGATTATGCTTGACATATCCTCGCTAACAATCTACCCGAACGTTAACAAAACCCGACTCGTAATACTTCATATAATAATACACGTATCAATTAGGGTTCACGTCTTCGAAAGTCGGTTCGGTGTTCATTTTCAGAAAATAGGTATATTTATCCTTTTATGAAATTAGGGTTATCGATTTTCGTAAAGTATTTCATCACAACACATAATCAGATTTCGTACAAAATAGTTACATATAATCGATCGACGTTCCGATAACCATTGGGTACGGCCTCGTATTTCCGTAATTAAATTTTCCGGAAATCGGGCAGTACCTCCTTTGATTATCGGCTAACCCGTCGAACATCCCGACGTCCAAACAAACACAACTACAATCAATCGCAATCCAAAACCCAACCACCGATTTCAGCCATCAATATCAGTCCCAAAATTCTCAATTATCAATTAAATACAATTATTAATTATTAGTCGTATTTTTATGCTTTATATCGTATTTTGTATTTTTAAAACCGTAGGATTCAGAACAACGTCATCATCGTCCACCGTCCGCTCGTAAAACTTCATCGCGGACGGCGACAAAATTCCGCGGGTACCCGAGTAATTTCCCGGGTTTTTAACGCGAATTTCGCCAATTAAATGAAATGTTTTACGCAAAAAATCCATTTCTTTTTATATCATGGATATTAATCAATCACAACCTGCCAAAAATAATAAAATAATGAAATGAATTGCAATAGTAATCGAACCGACAACAAGACAGTCACCAACACCACACGCGCTACACGCGCCACCGACACACACTCCACCCACACACAGGCACACACGCAATACACTACACACACAGTCATACACACATAATCACACATATGCACAGGCACACATACACAGAAATATACATATACATATATGTATTGGAACGAAACCGAATAGGAAGCCGAGATACCGGAAAAAGGGAGGGGGCGATGGCCGGAATCGCGGAAATAGAAGGCGAGGAGGGAAAGAACAAAGAGAGAGAGAGAGAGAGAGAGAGAGAGAGAGTGAGAGAGAGGAAAGAGGAATATAAAGAGAGGGTTACAGAGAGGGAGAGTGTAAGAGAAGTGAGAGAGAGACAGAGAGATGCAAGACTGAGAGAAAAGATTTACCCGAGAGATGAAGTTGAGAGAAAGAAAAATGGCAGGGCTGAGATTTGGGAACAAAATAATTGATTCTCTTTTTGTGCAGGAGATAAGAACAATTGCTATTATCCGATTTTATCACTATATCTCTAATTTCTGACACCGTAATTTAAAGAATTAATCGAGCATTTAGCGGGTAAAACTATTCGAAAACTCATGAAAATAATTTTAAAAATCCCGAAGTAATTAGGAGTTAATAGAATAAAATTTCTGAAAATTTTCAAATCATTTCCACTGCGCACACCGGACCCGCACTTTACAATTAAACAAAACCACGCGCGAGTTAAATAAATCCCAAAAATCTCCGAACAAATTTTAAAATTCTCGAAATATTCCAAACTAAATAAAATATGAATTTTCATAATTTTTAAAGAATTTTGGAATTTAAATACGAATTTAACAAATAATTACAATCACAAAATTATATATGGCTAAATAATTGATGAAATATTGATTTCTCAATTTTAAAAACTCCTAAAAATAATTAATAAAATTATGAAGCCATAAAAATAATTTTAGGGATAACCCAAGTATTTATGAAAATAAATCCTGAATAAAATCACCTTTAAATACAAAAGTGACACAACACAGCTTCACAACGAATTACACAATTAATACACGAACACCAACGATCACACATAATTAATTAAAATATTAACAAAAATAATATCCAGTTGACAGAACCCACAAACCTATTTTATTTATGAAATTATTTAATAATTACACATTTAAACAATATAAAAATATACAAGTCATTTTAATCTTCCCCCCCTTAAAAAGATTCTGTCCTCAGAATCTGATCTAATTAAACAAATAAGGATATTTGTCAAGCATATATGACTATAACTCTCAAGTAGATTCTTCTACTCGAGGATTCATTCAAAGCATACTCATTAAAGATATAAATTCATTCCTAAGGATTCGCTCATAACGATCTAGGATATGAGTCGATCATTCCATGCAGAACAATTTGGACAAGAGCCCATCAGTTCCTACTCAACGATTTAATTTGAATCAAGAACATATCGCTTTAACAATGACATGCAGGACACACTATAAATTGCTGCAACTGCAATGACAATGCTAACTCATGAGCACTTCACCTATCTTCCTCAATACCTCCAACGGTTACATATATTTAGGGCTCAACTCGCCCCTTCTAACTAAACCTAACCAATTTCTTTCAAGGTGAAATTTTGTCAATACTCACGATCCTACTTTTATATCCATACTCTTTCGATGCAAATCCGTCTTCTTTCTTTGTCCATCCCAAGCTGTGTCAACTCTTTTTCGAATCAACACCACTACGTCCTTCGTGCGCTGAATTTACTCAGGATTTAACAACATTTTTACTCCCACTTTCTCTCAATAGAGGGGAACTCACACTTATGCTCACACAGGCTTCGCAAAGTAGCATTCCCTACTAATATGATAATCATTAACATAGAGGACTCAATCAATGGTAGGTGATTACCACAGTTTCCTTTTAGATTCAAACAATCTACTCTCAATATCTCTTATATTGTCTGAATCGTCCTTTCACTTTGACCCTTCATTTACGAATGATAGGCGGTGCTCACTTTCAATTTAGTTTCCAAACATTCGAACACCTCTTGCTTCTCACCATCAGTTAAGACTGGAAAGTAATCTCATATCTTCACCTCTTCTCACCTTCAAATATTTGCACTTCACATTCCACCTTTTCCCTATTCCTTTATTAACTCTTTAGCGATTTTAATCACATTCAATCATTTCCTTCTATACAGGGCATCTGTTACTACACTGACTTTGCTTAGGTGATTATTAATGGAATAATCATAATCTTTTGTTAATCTCAACCCATAATTCATACTTGAAAACTTAATATGCCATTGCTTCCCTTCTAATCTTCAGAGGGGAAATCCTTGGAAATTCAATATAGACTTTCTAAACCTTGAACAGCTGAGGAGGTTATCATTAAATACAATTACACTTATACGAGTGCTACTTATACACTATGTTCACTGACTAATACACTTGTTAATCCCAATAACATTACCAAAAATTGTGATGCCATATTTTGTTTTAACTACAGCTTTCGATACGTTCTCAGGCTGGATCTTAAGTTATTCCCCGAGAAATAACACACTCCTTGAATTAAGTCACCTAAATAATCAATTCATAATAGGGTTATGTTAGGTCCCAATGTGTTTGTAGAAGGGGGGGTTGAATACAAACTATACCGAATAATCGAATTTAGTGCGGAATAAAAAATTGAAATAAAATTCAAGTTAAATAAGAATATTATTAAACTTGAAAGGTGTTACAACAATGGTATCGATTACAAGGGATTAATCTCAAATTAATTATCACAAATCTAGAATAAATTCAACATGAACTTTTTCTATTTTTGCAATAAAAAGAATCAAATGCTAAACGCAATTTGAGATTAAGTTCTAGGGATTTTGATCCGCTACATAGTTACACAAGAACAAGAGAATGATTTCTAGTTGTTTGGATTTAACTTTAAAACTAGAAATGGTTGATCTTGAATTTAGCAGAGAAGAGATGATATGTTTTCAGCTTCTGCTTTTCTTTTTGTTCTTGAACTGGTTGACTTCTGTTGGATGGATTTCTTTTGTCTTCTGCTGCTTCTATTTTATATTTCAATCAACAGAATAGAATTGAACTGGCAAGACAATCGGTTGAACTAGCAAGACAGTCCTTCTTCCAGTATAACTTTCGGTATGACAATCAGTTTAAGCTAGTATGACTTTCGGCAAAGACTATTGAATGAACTAGCATGACAATCTGCTGAACTAGCAAGACAATCTGCTGAACCAGTAGAACTTTCGGTGAGACAATTGAAATGACCTGGCATGACAATCGGTATGACAATCCAGATTGTCATGCCAATTCAAGTTTTAGTTGTCTTATTAAATTAAACTGATTTTAATTCAATTACACTTCTGAAAATCAATAATATTAATTCGAAATTAATTAATCAATTAATTCAATTAATCAATAAATTAATCTTTGCAGATATAGTTTATTTTCTTAATTAAATTATATGACTTAATTAATTAATAGAGAATTAATACTACTCTTGAACTGCAACCATTCTTCTGAAGATCTTCTGAAAATCACTGAAAATAATGAATCAATTCCACCACTTCAATGTTGACACTCGATGTACTGTCTGGTTCATGAGTGACTAACTTCCGTGATGTTTCTTCATGTCTTAACTTTGATACTTGATTTTCTTCAGATTAAATCCTTGTAATTCTCTGATACCCTAACAAGATCTCTGTCACTTGATTAAATCCACAATCTTGATTTGTATCACTGAGGCTTGATCAATTTCTTGAACTTCTTCCAGTGAATTAATTCCTCAAGTCTGTATATGAACGTTGTTTCTGAATCCTTTGACAAATGTTACTTTGAGAGATCTCTTTGACGGTAGATCCACTATTTACTTGTTACATTCTTATTTGAGTTGAGTTAAATCCTCGAATAAACAAATAGGCTATGATATATGCCTTACAATCTCCCCCTATTTGTTTATTAGACAATAACAACAAATACCTAGAGGATAACTCAACTAACAAATAAGAAAAAGATGTAACCATAAATGCAAAGTAAATAGCAGAAAAGTTCTGGATAACATTTAACATTTTCTAGATTCCAAATAGATGTTCCTCTAGACTGAACATATCTTCAAGTAGTTTCATTCTTCATTTGTACAACCACATTTCCTGTTGAGAAGCGCATATCTCTCTTGCTTCTCCCCCTATGAGAATCAACTGATTAAAGAAGATCACATTCGTTTACCACATCTCCCGTACAATAGGATCCGTAGATAAAAATCAATGGTACTCCCCTTTTGGAAAACAACTTCTTCCCTTACTAGAAAATCACCTTGTGTTTACCACCTCTCCCGTACAATAGGATCCGTAGTTACAAATAACAATGGTGTGGTGTAGTGTACATATGTAGGATCTTTTTCTTCCTCCCTGCTATTTCTCCCCCTTAGTTGAGGAATCCTCCAAACTATTACTCAAGCTTTTATCTCCCCCTTAGAGAAGGAATGTATGCCGTTGTCTGAAGGAGTTCTCATATTTCACTTGGTTGGAAAAGAAATAACAAGTAGTTCCTCTTTCTTCCTCACTGTGAGTGTGTGATTCTGTTTTAGTGTACCTCACATGTGTTTCACTCTTCTCTCCACTCGTGTTTACACTCATTCTCAAAAGTGTTTCACTCCTCTCATAGCTCCAAAATTCAGTTGTACCTGCAAGGTAAATCACCTTAGCCATCCTTAAGGAGGTCACAGGTGGTGCAATGGGAGTTCACAAATCCCCATCCTTGTTAAACTCGTTAGATGAATCTGAGTCATAATCTACAAGTTGCTAGTTTCCCTTTTAGGGTTCCAGATTTGAATTCTGGGAAGGTAAACAATGATCCAACGAATTTAGATAAAGATCAAAGTTCCCTTCTAATGTCTGTGAAGACATTTCCTTGTGACTCATCAGGTAATATCTGAATTATTGTCAACAAGTTACCGATCTGCACCTATGTCAGATCCACTATCCGCAGATGCATCCAGGGAATTTAAGCGTGGGGAGGTAGACACTGATCACTGACATATGGCCTTTGGATCAGTATCATCTCCTAACACCTGTAAAGGCAATTGGTCCATTAAAGAACCTTGAACAATCGAATCTGACCTTAAAATGGTCGAAACTCTTATTTCTGTCAACTCATCCTTTGTGTGTGTAACCTTTCCTTGTGCATCAAGAATTGTTTATGTTTGAGGTGGTGACACTACAACGGATACCCTGGCCGACAGGCAAATTTTAATAGACGCACCCTGTTGAGAGAATGAATCTAGTAACTGTTTTTATGCCTTTTCAGCCATTACATCTTTTTGAGAAGATGTATGGGGGCTAGCAGTTGTCTCGGTTTAAATACTACTCATCTATATAGGAGACAGAGCTGCTGGGTTGACTTCAGAACCTTTCTTATGTGGTGCACTAAGGCACTATCTCCCTCACGCTCATTCATACTTCTTTTTAGTGGTAAGAGAGTGTTGGTTGGTTCTGTTTTTGTGTTTGTCTTTACAGTCTGGGATAGATGTTGTGGGTTTTCAACCTCATGACTGTCAATGAAAGAAAGCCATTGGAGACTGAACCTGTATCACAGAACATATGGCAATATAGAGATAAAATGTACTTAAGATCTTTAAGGAATAAAAATTATACATTTAATCTTTTGAGAGAAATGATGTACACTAGTGATTTTAAAAGATTTTAATGAAATAAGAAATCACTAATGTAGAAAGAAGTTTGATTTTCTCCTAAAACTCACTGCACATATTAAACAATATGTTTGTGCCTAGTAATAAGAGAGTTATTGTTAGTCCCTTAACAATATAGCAAGAATTACAGAAGGGGGATTGAATGGAATTCTTGAACCTTTTTCTCAAAATAAAAATGTTCAACTCGAATATAGATATAAATGTTTTGATTAGCACAATGCGGAATAGAAACGTAATTGAATCAAAACATAAGTAATTAAAAACAAGAGTCTTTAAAAACTTTCTGGTGGATTTAAACAATTCCACCAGAGATATATATTATATATCGAGAGGACTCTGTATGCAAGAATGCTCACAGCTGCTTACAAATCGAACTACTAAGAATACCGGGAAATGCTAATGATTCTGCTTACAAAGATTTCTCTGTTTTTGTATCTCAACACATTTTTTTTCTATTTGCTACGTTCTTGGTTTATATATTACCAAGATTACAAAGTCAAAAAGACTGAATAAATATAAAAACTATCAGTCTTAAGTTTTGCTACTTTTCGTCCTCTATTACCCAGTTAATGGGCTTCCACAGTAGATTTGTATACATCTCGACGGCTGTGCTCAGCTTTCACTGTTCAACTGTTGTTTAAATTCTTTATATGATCATCCGTTGGATTTTATGAACATCCGTTGGATATATGATCATCCGTCGACTTTCTGAACATCCGTTGATGGCTTCATTGATCATCTGTCGACTGCTACACTAAGCATCCGTTGATAGTCATTTGATCATCCGTCGATCGCTTTGTTAATCATCCGTCGGTAGCTATTTTGGCACTTGACTTCATTTCACTTATGCAGAATTACAAGACATCACTTATATACAATTAATCAACCTATTCTGTATATCTAGTTAAAGTTAGCATGACTTATAGGCTACTACAGAATTTATACAAAGATGTATACAAAACTGTGATACAGACTTATTATTACATAAGCTACTCACTCGATGGATAATAAGTTAACATCCGTCGGGACTATAATGAGTTATCCGTCGGGACTATAATTCTTATCCGTCGAGTGCTACATTATTCCACTAAGTAAAATCTACTTAGATGTTTTGTTTATGAAATCATCAAGTACACAACATATGCAAAACAATCTCCCCCAATTTATGTCTACTGGAATTGTAGCCATAAATTAAGAGATACTTGATGATAACAAAACATCCTAAACATACAGCTTTAAAGATAAGCAGATAATACTGAAAGTGCTTCAAATAATCAAAATGTATAAGGTTTGGCTCACAGTCATTTTCAAGATGCTCCTCTAGCCTGAGCAGATTTTTCTAGTTTCTTGAAGGTCTGGATCTTCTTCCAAGCTTTCTGTTGTTTTCATCAATCTGATTTTGGAGTTGCTGTGGAATTCCAGTTCATCAGATTCTGAGGGATCTAGCTTTTCTTGCATTTCCAAGAGAGTCTCATTGCTAGAGATACTCAATTGGTCTTCTAACCTAAAGAATCTTCTCACACCTTTGTCATCTATGAACTCCATCAGCCAGTAGGGCCTTAGATGCACTATTCTCCCTGTGTATGGGATGATTAGAGTCTTTGGGAGTGCATCTTTAGCTCTAATACTCATTAGTTCTTCAATCTTCTTCAATACTAGTCTTCTTACAGTTACATTGAACCCAAAGTTCTTCTTGAAGGATGAATAAACTTTAATCAATACAGCTTGGCTTTCTTGAAGAATCCTGTGAAGAGGCCACACAATCTCCTTTCCTCCTTTGTACTTGAACACTATCTTTTCAGGTAGGTTCCTGTATGCATCAATTCCCCTCACTTCATCCAGTTCATCCAGATAGAGGTTTAGATCTGAAAATTCTTTGATGTCACACAAGTACAAGTAGTCTCCCTTGTTGACTTTGGATTGAGCTTTAACTACTGATTTGGATTTGAGTGGTGACAGCTTCACTTTCTTGACTGCCCTTGACTTTGTTCTTTTTGGCTTGCTAAGGATAGGTAAACTGAAGTCAGGAATTGGTATTTTATTCCACTCTATTGGCTCATCCTTGGGCACAATAGGTTCACCATAAATATTCATGTAGGGATCCACCACCCTTATATCTTCAAATACCACAGAGGGCCTTGATGCTTGAATTGTAGCTGGTGTGGATACCTTAGGAAATTGATCTTCCAATCCTTTGTCAACAATATCCAGTTTCCTTTTTGTTCTTCTAGCCAATTCTTTTTTTCTTGGAGATTTCTTCTGTTCTTCAATTTTCTTCTTTGATTCAGCAGCTTCAGATGGTTGAGAGGGAATTTGTTGAGATGAATTCACAGCCTGTAGCTTGGCCAAGATAGCAATCTGCTCTTTCTTTTGTTTAGTCTTCTTTGTATCTAGAGCAGCTTGCTTCTTTTCCTGCTTTAATATGGCTTTTTCTTCTCTCTTTGCTTGAGCAAATTGTGGATGTCCAGCTACCACACAAATTTCCTTTCCATTTCTGAATATCTTAGCAATTCTCCTTTTTGAGGCTGAATCAGCTGGATCTTTGTAGAAGATAATTGATCTTGACAGAAGCTTCTTCTCATCAGGCTTAGGTGTCTCATACACAGTGTCCAAGGGGTTCTTCAAAGATGATTTTGGATAGTTTGCCCTTGGTTTAAGAATTATTTCAGCCTTTGTAGACTTGATGCAGGAAGATTGTCCTCTTTCCAGATAATTCATGCTCATCTCATTCACACTGATTTGCTTGAGTTGAGAGTGATGGATGGCTGACTTAACTGGCTCCTTGACAAGCTCAAACTTTTTCTGTATCTCCTCATCAATCTTATTCCAGTTGATCAAACTCAACTTTCCTTTCTCAGCAACTTTCAAATTTGCTGTTGCTGCTTTAATTAGATCTATACCATCTGCAACTGGTGGCTTGGAGACAGTAATTGAAGGTACAATTACTTTGATGATTTGAACTTGAAGTTTCTCCCCCTCACTTGGTTCTCTCTCCCCCTTTTTGTTATCATCAAGTTGAGGAGTTAGACCTTGTGCTTTAGCCAGTTGCATGAGAAGATTTGTCTGAGTCTGTTGATTTTGAAGAAGGGTAGCCACTGAATTCTCAATAACCTGAACTCTATCTTCCAGCTTGGCCAGCTTCTTTTCAGAATCTGATTCTCTCCTCAGTCTCAGTAATAGATCTTGCATGGTACCATATGGCATGACTGAATCCAGCTTCTCAGAATTGTAAGTCTTCAAGTCAGCTATATCCTTTTTGAGTTCATCCACACTCAGATTCTGTCTTAATTGCTGGATCTTCATGAGATGTAGAGAGTCTAGGTGAGCTTAAAGAATAGCCTTGGTACCAGCATCTGAAGTTTCCTGAAGGGCCTTTTGAATAGCCATAACCTGCTTAAATTAAAGAAACACCAAATTGTCCTGGTGTAGATTCCTTTGTCCATGCCCATTCAGGTAAATTTGAAACAGAACTTGGGCCTTCATCTCCCCCTAAGTTCATGCTTCCATCCAAAGAAACAGAGTCATCATCATTAGAATTTACTTCAAATTCTTCAGATGGCTCACCAGCTTGAGAAGGCATCCTATTAACAACAGCTTTATCTCTTTGAAGAGATTCTGAGGTGTGTACTAAGTTCAAAGTCTGTTATGCCTCCACATTGCCCTGAGCAGCCAACAGTTGATAGGCTGACACAGGGTGAGTAAAAGTGTCAGCATCGAAGGAAATGTTATCAATTACAGCTTTGTAATGTTGCTGAAATTGTCTTTCCTTTTCAGCATCATCCACAATCCTTGACTCACTAGCAATGGTTGGATCCACCCTTATGGCTTTTGTACCTGCTTTTCTCTCAAAATCTCTCTTTTGTTGCATCAGGGTCTCACCCTGGCTCCCCACCCTCACCTTCATCTACTAAGGTGGGACTCCTCTCACTCACTTTTGCCAATCCTGAATAAATAGATTGCTGATTTTCACTCTTTTCCTCTCCTTTTGCCCGGGAACAACCCAGCCTCTCACTCAATACACTCTCCTCTCTCAGTCCTAGGAGTGACTGTACAACCACTAAATCTTCTGCACTTGAAATAATTGAAGTTTGAAGCTGTGCATAGATACTCGACGGATAAATGATATCCGTCGAGTGAGTGGTAATGCTATCCGACGGATAACTGCTGTTAGGCTTATCCGTCGGGATACAATCACTACTCGACGGATGAGCAATATCCATCGAGAGAGTAGAAATGAATGAGGTGGGAAGAGAAACTATTGTTGACTCTGTGTTGATTGAAGATATTTGGGGCACAAATGTCACAATAGAATCTGAAAGATTTGGCAAGTGAGCCAACAAATCATCTAAAAGATGATGCTCACTTGCACTAGATTTTAGCTTCCCCAACAGAGTTAAAGAAGGGGAATCAGGAATTGAAGTGTTTATCATATCCACTTCCAGAGAGTTTGTTGGTGAGTATGGTGTTTCAGATACTTCTATAAATAGAGATTTTGGCTGTGACTCCACATTTATTGGAGCCACATCAAGCTGAATTTGAGAGAGTGCGGGGACTGTGTCTTTAGCACCAGTTTGCACTGTGTGTATGTCCTGTGCATCCCCAGAGGTTTTAGATTTCTTCTTTCTTGTGTAAGTTTGGGGTGAGCTTGTGTCCCTAACCCTTTTGGCATGTGCTCTTGCCTGAGTGCTTTGTTCAATAACTGCATCCTTTTGGGAGGATGTAGCTAGAAGTGAGTTTTTATCCTTTTTAAGCACTGCAGTTTGTTGGGAAACTACAGTGTGGCTAGGCTGGGGTTCACTCAACTCTCCATCCTTATTCTTGGGGTTTCTTTGATGTTCACCCCTTCCCTCACCTAACTTACCCTCCTTCACACTCCCCTCTTTTGTTTTGGTGGATTTTTCAACTGGTACCTTTTGAGAGATACCAGAGGGGGTTTTCTTTGATTTGGATTTAGAAATAACAGTAGTTTTGGCAACTTTGGTAGGCAATTGTTTGGTCATTGTCACAGTTGCCATAACTACTCCTGAACCCAAAGAAATTGAGTAGGTTGGAACAGTTGTAGGAATGGATGAACTTACCTCACTTACCTGAGGTGCCTGCATTACAGGAAAATAGAACATTGGCACATCCCTGTGATGGTTGGCTCTGTTCAAATCTGCAATGAGTCTTCTCTCTTGAACCCAACAAGCCAGTTTGTTGTTTGAGTTCTCAAGTACAATCTCTTGACATAGATGGTTAGTTAATAACGTGAAAAATCTAGCATAATACACAGTCTTTCCTCTTTTAGCTAACTCACCTAGTTTAAAACCTAACTCAAACAAGACAAGGTCACTGAAATTGTAAAATTTATCTGTAACTAGCATGTATAGCATGGAAATGTTCACAGAATCAAAATTACTAACTTTTCCAGAGAAAACCTTAGTAACTACATCACACATGAAACTCCACTCCTTCCTAAGACCCATTCTTCTAATATCACTCAGTTTAGAAGTAGGAAGTGCATAATGCATGGAATTAAGCATATTGATAATATCAGTGTCAGTGTGTGGTGAAGTCACATTATTATCAGGAATTTTGAAACATGCTTTTATCACATCACTATTGATACAGAATTCATTACCTTTGATGGTTAGAGTGATGGTCTTGTCAGTAGAGTTGTAGATTGCAGTGGTCCACATCTCTTCAACAACTTCACAGAAGATTGTGGGTGATTCCAGCATGGCGTAATTTAGCTTGCAGTCCTTCACAAAGTCCATCATCTTGTGATAGTCCTCTGATTGCTGAATACCCTTATTGACCAATGCAGTAAAGTTGTTCTTCTCATAAATGAACCCAGTTTGAGGCATAATCTTTACTACATGAGCCATTGTTAGAGAATGAAAGCTTGAAGAGAAAGAGAATATTTGCTTGAGAGAGAATGAAATAAAAGCAGTTGAATTTGAGAATGATAAAAGAAAATAATTGGAATGAAATAAGCTTTTATACTATCTCAAAAATAACTGACAACAATAATAAAGAAAAGTAAATTAACCAATAGAAATTGCCTAAAATAGCCGTTTAAAAAATAAACTGTAAAAATTCCACCCATTATCCGTCGTGTAATGCTTACAAACTGTAAGTATACTCGATGGATAATGTTCAGGGAATTAACGACTGAGATTTAGACAATTCGACAGATGGGGATAAACTGATATCCGTCGAGTTATAAAGTATTCCAGAAAAATAATTGACCTTTATTAGCAAGTAGTATATCGACGGATGACTAAACTCGATGGATAAGGGTCATCCGTCGAGATGCAAATTTTGACTTAGCCAAAATTTCATCTAAGACTTAAAAATCAACTAAATTTCTGGCTACATTACAACTTGCAAAATAACTCGGATAAATTTAAGAGTAATTAAGCATACCTAACTCACTTACCAACCTTGAAAAGGTGGATTCATCCAGTGGCTTGGTAAAGATATCTGCAAGTTGCTTCTCACTTGGAACAAAATGTAACTCCACAGTACCATTAATTACATGTTCCCTTATGAAATGGTACTTGATATCTATGTGCTTTGTCCTTGAATGTTGCACTGGATTTTCAGTGATGGCAATTACACTTGTGTTATCACAGAAAATAGGAATCCTTTCAACTTGCAAACCATAATCTAGCAATTGATTTTTCATCCATAAAATATATGCACAGCAACTGCCAGCAGCAATATATTCAGCTTCAGCTTTAAAAGTAGAAACTGAATTTTGCTTTTTACTGAACCAGGACACAAGCTTGTTTCCTAGAAATTGACAAGTTCATGTTGTGCTCTTTCTATCAATTCTACAACCTGCATAATCTGCATGTGAATAACCAGTTAGATCAAAGCCAGAATCTCTAGGGTACCAAATGCCAAGTTTTGGTGTTCCCTTGAGATATCTGAAAATTCTTTTAATAGCTATCAAGTGAGATTCTCTAGGATCAGCCTGAAATCTAGCACATAAACAAGTAGCAAACATTATATCTGGCCTACTAGTTGTCAAGTACAGAAGTGAGCCAACCATGCCCCTATAACTTGAAATATCCACAGACTTTTCAGTAGTGTTTAATTCAAGCTTAGTTGCTGTGGTCATGGGAGTTTTTGCAGATGTGCAATCCATTAGATCAAACTTCTTTAAGAGATCAAAAATATATTTAGTTTGACTAATGAATATTCCATCACTAACTTGCTTAACTTGCAAACCAAGAAAGTAAGTTATTTCTCTCATCATACTCATTTCATACTTACTTTGCATCAATTTGGAAAACTTTTTGCAAAGTTTCTCATCTGTAGAGCCAAAAATAATATCATCTACATAAATTTGAACAAGTATACTAGAGCCATTAACATTTCTGAAAATTAAAGTTTTATCTACAGTACCTCTTGTGAAATGATTTTCCAAAAGGAACTTTGATAAAGTGTCATACCAGGCTCTAGGTGCTTGCTTCAGTCCATATAGTGCTTTCAGTAGATAATAGACATATTCTGGAAAATTTGGATCTGCAAAATCAGGAGGTTGACTAACATACACTTCTTCCTCCAAATCTCCATTTAGAAAGGCATTTTTGACATCCATTTGATAGACCTTGAAATTGGCATGGGCTGCATAGGCTAAGAAGATTCTGATGGCTTCAAGTCTTGCAACAGGAGCAAAAGTTTCATCAAAATCTATTCCTTCTGGCTGAAAAAGCCCTTAGCAACCAATCTAGCTTTATTCCTGATTACTATGCCATTTTCATCCATCTTGTTTCTGAATACCCACTTGGTGTCTATTGGATTCTTTCCTTAGGCTTGGGTACCAGCTTCCATACATTATTCCTTTCAAATTGGTTTAGCTCCTCCTGCATAGCTAAGATCCAATCAGGATCCAACAAAGCTTCTTCTACCTTCTTTGGTTCTTCCTTTGATAGAAAGCTGTTGTATAGACATTCTTCCTGAGTTGTTCTTCTTGTTTAAACTCTAGAAGAAACATCACCAATGATAAGCTCAAAGGGGTGATCTTTTGTCCATTTCCTTTGCTGAGGTAGATTAGCTCTAGATGAAGATGCCTCATGATTGTCTTGATGTGTGATTGAGATTTGATTGCTAGAAACTCCCCCTGAGTTTGTGGATCTTTGATTTGAGAAAGGAGAATTTTCTGTAGGTGATCTGTCTTGACCTCCTGCTCCATTTGATAACCCGACGGATGGTGAATTTTGAGTACCGACGGATGAGGCAGGTTGTCTTCCGACGGATAACACAGATTGCCTTCCGACGGATGAAGCATTATGCAACTCGACGGATGTTGAGTTTTGTACTTCATTGATGGTAGATTTGTCTGCATTATCCTTAGACACTGTTTCTTGATCACTCTCATCATCACCTTCATCACTAACCATCTCAATATTGTCAAATTTGAGGCTCTCATGGTAATCTCCATCTTCCAGTCCTTCAATCTTTTTATCATCAAACACAACATGTATAGATTCCACAACAATGTTGGTTCTTAGATTGTAGACTCTATATGCTTTACCAACAGCTTATCCAACAAAAATTCCTTCATCTGCTTTAGCATCAAACTTCCCATTTTGACCAGTTTGATTTCTCAGGATATAGCATTTGCAGCCAAAGACATGAAGAAAGTTTAGAGTTGGCTTCTTGTTCTTGAACAATTGATAGGGAGTCATTCATCTTGCTTGATTAATCAGAGAATGTTCTGAGTGTAGCATGCAGTATTTACAGCTTCAGCCCAGAAATATGTTGGTAGTTTAGATTCTTCAAGCATTGTCCTTGAAGCTTCAATAAGTGATATGTTCTTCCTTTCCACTACTTCATTCAGTTGTGGAGTCCTTGCTGCTGAAAACTCATGCAGTATCCCATTTTCTTCACAGAATGCTCCCATGACAGAGTTATTAAACTCAGTTCCATTGTCACTCCTGATTATTCTAACTTTGAAATCAGGATGATTGTTGACTTGCCTTATGTGATTGATGATGATTTCACTAGCCTCATCTTTAGACTTTAAAAAATTTGTCCACGAGAACTTTGAAAAATCATCTACAATTACTAGGCAAAATCTTTTCCTTGAGATTGACAATACATTGACTGGTCCAAACAAGTCCATGTGAAGCAGTTGTAAAGGCTCTTCAATTGCGGAATCAAGTTTCTTCCTGAATGATGCTTTGATCTGCTTCCCCTTTTGGCAGGCATCACACAGTTCATCCTTTGAAAAGTCCACTAGAGGAATACCTCTTACCAATTCTTTCTTTACCAGCTCATTCATGATCTTGAAGTTTAAATGAGATAGCTTCTTGTGCCATAGCCAACTCTCATCCTGACTTGCTTTACTGAGAAGACAAGTTACAGATTCTACTTTAGTTGAGTTGAAATCAGCTAGGTACACATTTCCTCTTCTCACATCAGTGAGAACCACTTTGTTGCTTTGATTATTAGTCACAACACAGGCTTCTTTGTTGAAGGTTACTGAATTGCCTTTGTCACAAAGCTGGCTGATACTCAACAGATTGTGTTTGAGACCATCCACTAAGGCAACCTCCTCAATGATGACATTGTCTTTTGAAATCAAGCCATATCCCACAGTATAACCCTTGCTGTCATCTCCAAAAGTAATACTTGGGCCAGCTCTCTCCTTAAACTCTGGTGAGCAGGGTAGAATCACCAGTCATGTGTCTTGAACAACCACTGTCCAAGTACCAAAGATTCCTTTTGTTTCCCTGCACACATTAAAATCAAATCAAGTTAATTTTGGTACCCAAGTTTCCTTGGGTCCTGTCCTGTTAGCTTTCTTCTTCTGTTTCTTAGGTCTTAACTCATTTGACTTAGGAATTTCAGATTCTTCCTTAGTCATTTGGGTTGGGCCTTTGAAACCATTTAATGCAACAGAATTATCATGCATATTATGGCTACCAGGAAATGGCATGCTTGGTGTAAACATGTTATTCCAGTAGGGCATGCTAAATGGCATTTGAGGCATACTGTATGCAGCATAATATGGATTAAGTGCAAATGGCATATTAGAAAACTGTGCATTCATGTTCAGTGTAGGCATAGCATTAACAGGCATGGAAGGCATTGCATTCATGTTGGGAAATTGAGACTAAACAGACATGGGAGTAGGCATGGCAGATTTGCAATTAACAGACAAATGATTTACACTACCACACTTGACACAGATTTTTCTAGGAGCATATTTATCAGGTGTGTAGTTATTGTGTTTGTTAATCCCTACTTTACCATTCCTGTTGTTTTTCCTTTTAGTCTCTGTTTTTATCTCAATTTTCTCAAGTCTGTCACTTAGTTGTTTGACAGTCATGTGACCAACATTACCCTTTTTTCCTTTCTTAACTTGACTCTCCTGAAACAAAGTTCTTGGAAACAGACCCATACTTCTCATTTAGCTTGATTAGTTTGGCTTTGCTAATGGGCTTGCTCACAGCCGACGGATGAGGATTTTCATCTTTCGACGGATAACACTTTTTGTTATCCGACGGATAGTCCTCATCATCCGTCGAGTCTACATCTGTCAGCAAACCATCTACCAAATTAGGTTCTAGTTTCTCTTTATTCTTTTTCCAGGCTTCATCACAAAAAGACTCAATTCCTTGAACTTTGGTGATTTGAGCATGGACATCCCTGGATGTTTTCAATGCTTTAATCACCTTTTGTTCACGCTCGAGCTGCTTCTTTAAAATCTCTTCCTTTTTCAAGGACTCAGTTAATTCCTCCTTGGCAATCTTACACTCAATCCTTAGTTTCTCAAAATCAACAAACTGAGACTCAAGCACATTATTCCTCTCACTTAAAAACAAGTTATTTTCTTTGATTTTAACATTTTCTTTAGTAAGAGACTTAAGTGTAACACGCAAATGATATAATTCTGTAGACATGTCATTTATGGCATCATTACACTCAGCTTTAGATAAATGTGCAAGGTTTGTAGTGATTACCTGATTGCTTGAGGAACTTGTCTCTGTTTCATCAGACTTGGCCATTAGGGCTAGATTGACATAGCTGACATCTTCATCTTCATCCAAACCATCTGCTGCCCAGTCATTCTTTTGTATAATAAAAGCCCTTTCCTTTTGTTTGAGTAGATCAAAGTATTTTTGCTTATAATCCACAGACTCAAACCTTTTCTTACTGGAATCTGACTTTCTACACTCATTTGCAAAATGCCCTGCCAAGCCACATTTGAAACATTTGAATTTTGACTTATCCACCATGTTTCTATTTGGCTTGGCTGCTCCAAAGTTCTTCTTAAACTTGAGCTTGGCAAATCTCCTGGAAAGAAATGTTAGGTGCTTATCAATGTCCTCCATGTCATCTTGACTCAATGAATCTTCACTTTCTACTGCAATCCCCTTGCCCTTGCTTTCACAGACCTTAGAAGTTGACTCAACAGCTTCCATCTTCACTTCCTTCTCCTTTTCCAAATCAACAACTAGTGCAATGGATCCTCCTTTCTTCTTTCCTCTCTCCATCCTTTCATCCTGCTCTATCTCAAGCTCATAGGTCTTCAGGATGCCATACAGTCTCTCCAAAATAAACTCTTTATAATCTTGTGAGTTTCTTAATGAGACTGTCATTGGTTTCCATTCCTTTGGAAGAGATCTAAGGAATTTCAGATTAGAGTCTTTAGTCTGATAGACTCTTCCATGCAACTTAAGAGCATTTAGTAGTTTTTGGAATCTACTAAAAATGTCAGTGAGTGACTCACTTTCCTCATTGTGAAAATGCTCATATTGTTGAATTAAGAGCTGTATTTTATTTTCTCTAACTTGCTCGGTACCATCATAGATTATCTGTATAGTATCCCAGACTTCCTTGGCAGTTTTGCAGTTAATAATATTGTCAAACATGTCTGCATCAACTCCATTGAACAGAATGTTCAGACCATTCGTGCCTTGGCTTGGGAACTGATGGCTCGTTTCCTGTTGCAGCTCTCATTGGAACATGAGGACCTTTTTCTATGCAATTCACATAGGCCTCATCTTGAGAAAGCATATGAAGATGCATCTTTACCTTCCAATGATGGTAATTATCTTTATCTAGAAAGGGAATCTTGACTCCAACGTCTTTCTTGTTCATCTTGCTGAATTGTTTTGATCTTTAAACTCTTTGTAGATTAAGAGCTTGCTCTGATACCAATTGTGAGTCCCTTAACAATATAGCAAGAATTACAGAAGGGGGGTTGAATGGAATTCTTGAACCTTTTTCTTGAAATAAAAATGTTCAACTCGAATATAGATATAAGTGTTTTGATTAGCACAATGCGGAATAGAAACTTAATTGAATCAAAACATAAGTAATTAAAAACAAGAGTCTTTAAAAACTTTCTGGTGGATTTAAACAATTCCACCATAGATATATATTATATATTGAGAGGACTCTGTGCAAGAATGCTCACAACTGCTTACAAATCGAACTACTGAGAATACAGGGAAATGCTAATGATTCTGCTTACAAAGATTTCTCTGTTTTTGTATCTCAACACATTTTTTTTCTATTTGCTACGTTCTTGGTTTATATATTACCAAGATTACAAAGTCAAAAAGACTGAATAAATATAAAAACTATCAGTCTTAAGTTTTGCTGCTTTTCGTCCTCTATTACCCAGTTAATGGGTTTCCACAGTAGATTTGTATACATCTCGACGGTTGTGCTCAGCTTTCACTGTCAACTGTTGTTTGAATTCTTTATATGATCATCCGTTGGATTTTATGAACATCCGTTGGATATATGATCATCCGTCGACTTTCTGAACATCCGTTGATGGCTTCATTGATCATCCGTCGACTGCTACACTAAACATCCGTTGATAGTCATTTGATCATCCGTCGATGGCTTTGTTAATCATCCGGCGGTAGCTATTTTGGCACTTGACTTCATTTCACTTATGCAGAATTACAAGACATCACTTATATACAATTAATCAACCTATTCTGCATATCTAGTTAAAGTCAACATGACTTATAGTCTACTACAGAATCTATACAAAGATGTATACAGAACTGTGCTACAGACTTATTATTACATAAGCTACTCACTCGATGGATAATAAGTTAACATCCGTCGGGACTATAATGAGTTATCCGTCGGGACTATAATTCTTATATGTCGAGTGCTACATTATTCCACTAAGTAAAATCTACTTAGATGTTTTATTTATGAAATCATCAAGTACACAACATATGCACAACAGTTATTAATATGACGACTCTACTAGTTCATATTAAACTGTAACTTCAGTTAGAGTGTCATACCATGTTCTTGATGATTGCTTGAGTAGTACACTAGTTCATACCAACCTGAAGTGAGATTGTGAAGAAGAGATTGCATAGTCCAATAGATCTGCAACTGCAAAGTCCATGAACTGTGGTGCATTGACTTCCTCTTTTGACTTACCAACCAGGAGTACACTTGTACACATCTTACTAGAGTCCAATTCCAAGTGTAATGTGCATCAGGTTCCTGATATGTTGTAATATTCTCAAGTCTCGTCACTGGTGCTATATGTTAGATACTGCTTCCTGATAATAACCTAGCACAATATACACATTTTCAATGATAACATTTCCAGCTTGCAAACAGCCATATCCCTCAGTTAAACCTTTGTTGTTATCTCCACAGGTAACCAGTGGGCCAGCTTTCTCAACCACATTTGATAGCAGGGCTCTATCTCTGGTCACATGTCTTGACGATCCACTGTCAAGAATCCACACTACCGGTTCCACCTGTTTACTGCCCTGCACTACAAATGGATTAGACCTTCTTCGGAACCCAAACTTAGTTGGGCCCGGCATACTTGTAGAATTGACCTTTATCAGGCAAAACAACATTCTTAACTTTAATGGTCTCAACTTTCTCAATGACTGAACATTTGACCTTGTAAACAGCCTTAACAAATTTCTGTTTAGGCTTAAGCACAAATGTCTCCTTTCTAGCCTTAGAAGGACTAGCAGTCTTAGACCTATCATGCTTCATATTATTCACATGCTGACGAGGAGTAGTCTTATCACTAGAAAAATGCTTACCATTAAAATAAGCATACATCAAATTAAAAGCACAAGACATATAATTAGCAACACCACATGCTTTATGAGAGGGATTAACAGCAGACAATTTATGCATGGTAGACATGGCATTTTTGTTATCCAACTCATGTGTGTCTGAGTTAGTCTCAGTTGCTTTCATAACTTTGACTGGAACTTTCGACACACTTGACTTGGAAACAACCTTCTCATTAGCATGATCTTCAGCACGTATTTCTTCTTGAATAATAGAGGAGGTCGCATCAAATGGTTCAGCAATTGATGCTTTATAGAGGGTTTATCAACACCCTTAAGCACATGTGGTACTTCCCTACCTTTAGCACAGACGTGAGGAGGGGAGTTTATGCCTAATTCTCCAATAGCAGCATTGTAATCATAACCTATACCAGATGTTTGATTAACATCTTGCTTACTGTAGAACTCTTTAGCCTTCGAACAAGAATTGAAGTAGGCTTTAACCTTAGTCTCAAGACCGGTGATCTTGTCTTTGAGAATAGTTTTGAGTTGTCTATAACAGTTAACTCTATTCTCTAGAAAAGATACTTGTTCTTTTAACTTGTCTTGATTAATGTGCACAAGTCTTAATTCATTGACCTCTTTCTCAAGGTCTTTGATCTGTTGACTTAACAATTCATTATCACGACGAGCACAATCTAAGGAACCTCCTAGATGATAAACTAATTCAGCATCAGTAAATTTTTCCTCTTTTCTTGACGATGAAGCTTTTCCATCAATAGCCATAAGAGCAAGATTCTCATCTTCTTCATCTTCACTATCAGTATCATCCTAACTTCTTCCCTTTGCCAGATAAGCCCTTTCAGAATTACTCTTCTGATTTGAATCATAAGAGTTCTTCCTTACTTGCTTTGGCTTCCTGCATTCTATGGCAAAGTGTCCTAACTCATTGCAGTTATAGCATCTAATGGTGCTCCGATCAATCATCCATGTTTTGTATCCACCACTACTGGTGTTAGAGGATGAAGATCCACCTGTCTGGTATATGTTGTAGTTGGACTTGTACTTGAACTTGGGATTTCTCTTAAATCTGACATTGGAGAATCTCTTGACAATTTGGGTCATTGACTCATCTTCCAATTGCTCCAGCTCTTCCAATGAGTAAAAATCATCACTGGATTGATTTGTAGTAGGAGGATCATATTCTGCTACTAATACATTTTCCTCAGCCTTGGAATACTGTACCATTCTCTCTGACTGTTGAGATTGTTGTTGTTGTTGTTGACCTTCAGCTACTAGAGCAGTAGATGTGTTGACCACTCTATCTTTCCCGTAGACTTCCTTCTGCCGAATCTGCTCCAACTCATAGGTTTTTAACACACCATAGAGTATATCCAAAGAAATCTCACTCAGATCTCTAGCTTCTCTTATGGCAGTGATTTTATGTTCAAGATGAGTTGACAGTGTTAAAAGGAACTTTTTGTTGACCTCCCTGATTGAATAATATTTTCCATTTATGTTCAGGTTGTTGATCAATGCATTGTACTTCAGTAATTCCTTCTCCTGGATTGGATTTAAAATGTTCATACTCAGAGGTTAAGATCTCTAACTTGTTCTCCCTAATTTCCTCTGTGCCTTCATTGATCACCTCAATAGTTTCCCACATGTGTTTGGAATTTTTACAGTTCATCACATGTCTGTTCATCAAGGGATCAAGGGAATCAATTAAAATTAATTGAAGGCTGGCATCCAAGGAGGTTTCTTCTTTTTCAGCAGGAGAAAAATCCTCAGGCTCTTTAGCATAGGTTCTAGCTTTGGTAATCACAACATCATCTACTATCACCTCTGGTTCAATAACCATCGGAGTTTTTGGACCCTTCTTTAACAAGTTCAGATATTTGGGATTTGCAACTTGTAAAAACAAGAGCATCTTCTTCTTCCACATAATATAATTTTCTTTATCAAATAGTGGAATTTTAACGGTTCCAACTTTTTGTGAAGTCATTATGAAATCGGTATGACAATCCAGATTGTCATGCCAGTTCAAGTTTTAA
This sequence comes from Apium graveolens, assembly GCF_009905375.1. NCBI lineage: Eukaryota > Viridiplantae > Streptophyta > Magnoliopsida > Apiales > Apiaceae > Apium > Apium graveolens. Next base: position 227,507,446 of record NC_133656.1, on the reverse strand, counting down.
TTGTCTTATTGAATTAAACTGATTTTAATTCAATTGCACTTCTGAAAATCAATAATATTAATTCGAAATTAATTAATCAATTAATTCAATTAATCAATAAATTAATCTTTGCAGATATAATTTATTTTCTTAATTAAATTATATGACTTAATTAATAGAGAATTAATACTACTCTTGAACTGCAACCATTCTTCTGAAGATCTTCTGAAAATCACTGAAAATAATGAATCAATTCCACCACTTCAATGTTGACACTCGATGTACTGTCTGGTTCATGAGTGACTAACTTTCGTGACGTTTCTTCATGTCTTGACTTTGATACTTGATTTTCTTCAGATTAAATCCTTGTAATTCTCTGATACCCTAACAAGATCTCTGTCACTTGATTAAATCCACAATCTTGATTTGTATCACTGAGGCTTGATCAATTTCTTGAACTTCTTCCAGTGAATTAATTCCTCAAGTCTGTAGATGAACGTTGTTTCTGAATCCTTTGACAGATGTTATTTGAGAGATCTCTTTGACGGTAGATCCACTATTTACTTGTTACATTCTTATTTGAGTTGAGTTAAATCCTCGAATAAACAAATATGCTATGATATATGCCTTACAGGTTACTTATTCTTATTCATCGTTTTGTTAAACCCCTGATAATCATTACATACACTCATAATTTCATCATTCTTTTCAGCAACATTTCTGGTGTAAACCAAAGGACTATATCTGGTATGCTCACTTTCCTTACTAATATCTTTTACAATTATCGAACTAATTATTTCGTCCCACTGGCCTTCAAAGAAACTCCAGGGCAATTATATATTACTCAACTTCCTTCAGCTTAAGTACTTTATTCTTTGTATCTTTACACAAAGTGGATCTACTTTATCTCCTTAGCTTAATAACTTCTTTCTCCGCACGATTGGAAGGGCTTCTTATCTTGCTCCTTCCTTTAGCAACTCACCCTACTACTGGCTTTCATACACTTTACTATTCGCTTCTCCTGAATTAATCTTTGCCTTATGAAAGGACAACCAATTTGTTACTAAAATCATCTAAAACTCCTCTAGCGCAAAGGGTGTCAAATCAGCTGCACTACGTACGAATTCTAAACACTCGATCTTTTGGTCACTCTGGTAGTTCTGCCTCTAACTATGCTGGATGTTGACCTTTGGGATGTAGTACCTTGAGTAACCGTTCCACAACTCCTTACAATACGCCCAACCTTCCCATATTTGTAACAAGTAACTCTTGGATTTTCTGGATTGCACTCTGACGCATAATGACCTTTATGATCACATGTGACACATCGAACGTTCTTTGTTTCCAGGTCTGAAAATCACGTTAGAAATTAACTTACTATAATTGGAACCGACTTCTATCTAACTAACCATTAGTTGGTACAATTAACCAACTCTCTCTTTTAATTGATCAATTGGAGTATCAACAGAAACATCAGTAACACACAAAAGTATAAGTTGTATCCATAAAGGTAGGGTATTTTCCAAAAAATTGGGCAACATTCCCTCTATGTTATTAACTACCAGTCGGACTTAAGCCGACACCAACAATCAACCAACAACCATATCAACCCATCAACATCAACCAAACCACCAACAAGTATCCTAACCATCTTTCACCACTCAACTCCACGGTTCACAATATTGTGACACATAACATGTTAGTAACCATATGTATCACTAACCAACATAATAAAATGGGGTTGGCTATTTCAGCCATAACTACCAACAAGCAACCTCACAGACTAGGTCAATTTCAGGAACTCCAAACTTTAATGTATTACTATTCCAATTTTCAACCCACCACTCTTCTAAAGGTGGTTTCCTATCATTTGCCATAAACTCGCGTACCACTGAATTAACTTTTTTAAGACAAAAACCTTCTCCAATGGATCGCCAATCCCTTCTGCTTTCGTTATTCCAAAATAACAACTGGATATAGAACTTTTACTTCTCCTGACGGTCAATTCTTTGTTTACTTTCCATAACTAGGACGATCTGACCACAGTGGTTACCGAAGGAAATTCATTGCCATAAAATACCAAGTAAAATTTCAAAGTCAAGATAATTCATTCTAAAAGAAACGTGAAGGAAATGTGGATATGACTGGGAGCAACCATACAAGTATGTAAGATGGCCAGTCTTAGTACTATACAGTTTACAACACATAATTCGGTGGCGTCCCACCAGACCCTTTGTCACATAGACAAATAGTCACATCATATTTATTATTTGCCCCAATCAACCGATAGAGCCTCCGAGGAAAGAATTATAAGGGTTCAAGGTATAAACCTCAGTACTGATCCACATTCACTATGAGACTCGGCTGTCATGGCAGCCGCTGACTATTACCCTTCCACCTGAACTTTCACGGTCAGATTCGCTTGCTCGAGAAAGAAAACTAGAAACCTCTACCAGACATTGCCAGTAATACCTATATACAAGGGAGACTTACTACAAGCTAGGGCAGTTCCATTCAATCATCAATATACATCAGGGTTACGCCTCCGAAACCCTGATTGAACTCATAGACTCGCTCCTCTGACTGAGTTGCTGACTCACATCTATATATAAACCTTCCTGCACTCTTTTGACTCTATTCTTAACCTAAATCAGGGACCCAAACCTGTAGCTCTGATAACAACTGTGACGGCCTCAACCCTGGGGTCAGGAGTTGACGTCATCACTAATAACAATAACAACTTAATATAATCCAACTCAACATTATTATATAAACACAACCCCTTTTTCCAAGATCTTTTCCAGGTTTAAGTATGACTTAGGTTACAACCATCACAAAACCAACTTACTAAAGACAATCCAAACAATACTATCTTTGTTCAGCAACTCAACAGACCCGCTTGGGTCCAACACAACTACCTCAGAGGAGCCTGACACGGAAGGAACTGGAACTCAACCCTGACTATCACGGAAGAATCCCCTAGGCATTTGCAATACATATATAAAACATTTTGCAAGGGTGAACAATCAGTTGCTCAACAATACCACTATATGAATAATAATAAAAAACAGTTTATGATAAATAGTTATAGGAGCATAAATCATAACTTGCTAGAAAACAAGTAAAACATGTATGAACTGGATATTAAAACTAGCATGCTCTGTAAAACCAAATCATTAGTTGTGTGATGTGCATAAATATCAATTTCAATTTTTTTAGCATGCTTCTTTCATTTTCAAATCTTCTGTCCCATCGCAGGACCCATAAAACCATTTGTCCCATTACGAGGACCCAAAATCATTTGTTCCATTACGGGAACCATAAAACTTATCTCATCGCAGGATCTATAAAACTTGTCCCATCACAGGACCTATAAAACTTGTTCCTCTCCGGGAACCTCAAAAACACTTGCTCATATATAAAAGTATTGGATGATCCCTGGTGAGACAGCTGATCAGGCTATCTCCATAGGATAACTCTAGCCTGGCTATCCTATGGAAACTTGTTCCGGAACTCAGAGACTAGCTAGGTCCCTGTCACGCTGGGCTGGTGGTTATAATAGGGTGCGCAACCACTTTGCCTCTAACGCTAACTTTCAGGCCGTTACGGGCCTCCTGCGCACACTCATCCAATTATCTGATTATTTTTATCCAGTTTTCCAAATCACTTACCTATCTCTTGTTAAAACAATTATATCACAACACACTTTCCAAAATATTTTCATTTTATTTAAAATTTAGAGATAGGCATTTTCCGAAGTTACTTTTCCCCTAAAACACAAGTTAACAAAACAATTTGAAACCCAGGGGATACGTAACTTAAATCGTTATGTTCCAGTATGTAATTTAAATCAACAATTATTCATATATACTGAACCGTAAAAGATTTGTTCAGGGGTACTTGCCTTACAGAGCTTTACAAATATTATCGATTGACCTTGAATCGACACGAATGCTCAGGCTTTAACGTCTAACCACTAGATTACCCTGGATTCGACTTAACACTCAGGTCCTTCGATTGGAACCTTACTGAGCTCGTCGACTGTCTACTAGGCTATCCAACGCCAACTCTTGGGCTTTCCGACTAGCACCTACAAAGTTGAAATACCCTAATTTAGACCTTCGATTATGCTTGACATATCCTCGCTAACAATCTACTCGAACGTTAACAAAACCCGACTCGTAATACTTCATATAATAATACACGTATCAATTAGGGTTCACGTCTTCGAAAGTCGGTTCGGTGTTCATTTTCAGAAAATAGGTATATTTATCCTTTTATGAAATTAGGGTTATCGATTTTCGTAAAGTATTTCATCACAACACATAATCAGACTTCGTACAAAATAGTTACATATTATCGATCGACGTTCTGATAGCCATTGGGTACGGCCTTGTATTTCCGTAATTAAATTTTCCGGAAATCGGGCAGCACCTCCTTTGATTATCGGCTAACCCGTCGAACATCCCGACGTCCAAACAAACACAACGACAATCAATTGCAATCCAAAACCCAACCACCGATTTCAGCCATCAATATCAGTCCCAAAAATTTAATTATCAATTAAATACAATTATTAATTATTAGTCGTGTTTTTATGCTTTATATCGTATTTTGTATTTTTTAAACAGTAGGACTCAGAACAACGTCATCACCGTCCACCGTCCGCTCGTAAAACTTCATCGCGGACGGCGACAAAATTCCGCGGGTACCCGAGTAATTTCCCGTGTTTCCAACGCGAATTTCGCCAATTAATCGAAATTTTTTTCCGCATAAAATCCATTTCTTTTTATATCACAGATATTAATCAATCACAACCTGCCAAAAATAATAAAATAATGAAATGAATTGCAACAGTAATCGAACCAACAACAAGACAGTCACCAACACCACACGCGCTAAACGCGCCACCAACACACACTCCACCCGCACACACGCAGTACACTACACACACAGTCATACACACATAATCACACATATGCACAGACACACATACACAGAAATATACATATACATATATGTATTGGAACGAAACCGAATAGGAAGCCGAGATACCGGAAAAATGGAGGGGGGTGGCCGGAATCGCGGAAATAGAAGGCGGGGAGGGAAATAACAAAGAGAGAGAGGAAAGAGGAATATATAGAGAGTTATAGAGAGGGAGAGTGTAAGAGAAGTGTGAGAGAGACGGAGAGATGCAAGACTGAGAGAGAGAGATTGACCCGAGAGATTTCCGAGAGATGAAGTTGAGAGAAAGAAAAATGGCAGGGCTGAGATTTGGGACAAAAGAATTGATTCTCTTTTTGTGCAGGAGTTAAGAACAATTGCAATTATCTGATTTTATCGCTATATTTCTAATTTCTGACACCGTAATTTAAAGAATTAATCGAGCATTTAGCGGGTAAAAGTATTCGAAAACTCATGAAAATAATTTTAAAAATCCTGAAGTAATTAGGAGTTAATAGAATAAAATTTCTGGAAATTTTCAAATCATTTCCACTGCGCACACCGGACCCGCACTTTACAATTAAACAAAACCACGGGCGAGTTAAATAAATCTCAAAAATCTCCGAACAAATTTTAAAATTCTCGAAATATTCCAAACTAAATAAAATATGAATTTTCATAATTTTTAAAGAATTTTGGAATTTAAATACGGATTTAACAAATAATTACAATCAAAAAATCATATATGGCTAAATAATTGATGAAATATTGATTTCTAAATTTTTAAAACTCCTAAAAATATTTAATAAAATTATGAAGCCATAAAAATGATTTTAGGGATAACCCAAGTATTTATGGAAATAAATTCTGAATAAAATCACCTTTAAATACAAAAGTGACACAACACAGCTTCACAACGAATTACACAATTAATACACGAACACCAAAGATCACACATAATTAATTAAAATACTAACAAAAATAATATCCAGCTGACAGAACCCACAAACCTATATTATTTATGAAATTATTTAATAATTACACCTTTAAACAATATAAAAATATACAAGTCGTTATAAAAACGACCCCTTAAAGGGATCTCGTGCGAGTGGACCCGCTAAAATATGTATGAATTCACAAAATTGAATCCAAATTTATTAAACTAACATGCGATATGAGATTTAAATTACATAATTCTATAATTATACGAAAATCAATTTAAATAAATTTAAAAGTTATCGAAATTTAAAATTTAACCAAAAAATATCTGAAATACTAGATCCAAATATAACTTAAAACCGATCAAAACCAAATAATATATTATTCGAATCGAATATTATCTGCAATAAGCCAAATTCATGCCGAAAACAATTTGGGATTTTTTCATAAACGTAAATCTATGTTTATGATAACATAATTATTCATAATATTTTTGTAAAAGTACATTTTATTATATTCAAAATACTATATTTAATAAAAAGATACTTTTTAAGTCTCGCAAATTGTATAAATGAATAAGTTATGATATGAAAATATTCAAACCGAATTTAATTCGAACTGAATTTCGTATGATCTTAATTCAAATTTCATTCGAATTATACTCACACTGAAACACATGTGATCCGATCTGATCTGAATGGTTTCCAAATATATCATAATCCGAAAATGATGATCCGAAATTAATATGATTTCTGGATATTTGAATTGTCATTTCTACTTGTGAGTGACAAACGATATATGCAATATACGATTATTTTAAAACTTAATACTCATAAATATGTACTCACATATTTAGGTATAATATAAAGTATTTTTAATATGAATGTACGATTGACATTTTTGTAATTCCATAATTTATTTAAAAAATTACAATTATGTCATTAAAGTACACTACGTACTCAGTTTACTTCCCTCGCGGCTAGGGCTATAATTCGAATCGGGCAGCTCACGAGCTCGCCCTACTCGAACTTGTTTAAGTGAACTCGACTCGGTTCCTTTAGTTAAACGAGTCAAATTCGGGTAAAGATTTAGATTTGATTAGTTAAATAAGCCGGCTCGCTCGATCCGCTTAATCTCGACTCGAATTATATACGGCTCAAAATTCTCATCGCTCGGCCCAAATTAAAGTCCTACTCACGGCGTTTGGGAATTTTTCTCGTTATTATGACATATCATATCATAAAAAAAAATTCCTATAATTTGATCTGTATACCTTGATTACGAATTTTTTTCGCATATATCCAAATAATGTAAATATCTAAAGATATAAATATCCTGAAATTTTGGCACACAAATCAGGTAAAAGTCGAACTAAAATAATCTAAAGAAGCATCATATGTGCGATATTTTGAGAGATATTTTTTCCCTTGTAATAAATTGTTCATTTCCAACTTTTAGCACAATTATAATAAATTGTTCATTTCCAATTTTTAAAGCAAATATATGGACATTTTTTTATACTATTCTTTTTAAAAATGAATAAAATTTAATGAGATGTGAGTTGGAGACTCAGAGTATTTATATTTCTATAAAAAAATATGATGAATATAAGTAAAAAAATTTATTAAATTAGAATTTATTATTATGCATAATTTTGTAAAAAAAATTATTGTATTGTACGATTGAGGGAGTCGTGAAGACTCTCGCGGCGTTAAAGAAATACCATTGGGCTGTGCCTGTACGTACGTAAATAATTGTTAAACAATTCCCGTTATTTTCCCAGATGGGCCTGAGCTTTTTCTTTTTTTTTGCAAAAGGATGGGCCTTAGCTGTGCGCGAGGCTGCCACTTTATTTTTTACCAGTGTCTATAGTAGAGTCATCTTGTTCATCTTGTTGAATCATCAATCACGTTCCTAGTTATGAAGAGGTTCGCCCGTACCTGCTTCAACAAATTCAACTCCCCAACTCTTTTACACCGTTACTCTGCACGCGTAATCTCTCTCTCTCTCTCTCTCTCTCTCTCTCTCTCTCTCTCTCTCTCTCTCTCTCTCTCTCCCTCTCTCTCTCGCTCCCTCCCTCCATCCCCCTCTCTCCCCATGTTTTAATATGTACATGTAGTTTTAAATTGAAATGCCTTTGTCGTTGGAAACTAAAATAATTTTAAAATATTTGTTGTATCTAAACAAACGCCTAATCTAAAATCCTCTAATGTAACTCATATTGCAATTTGTTTAAGCTGGATCCTCCAGAACCTAGGGATTAGTAGTAATTAACTGGAAACCTAATACTCCCGCCGTTTCAAATTAGTTGTCCAATTTGACTTGGTGCACGTATTTAAAGCTGCATTGAACAAATAATCTCGGAAATTCAATTTTGAACATTTTTTGTAAATTAAATGTTAAGAGTTATGTTCACATTTAGATCAAATTGCTGTAGTTAACTGAAAAACTTTGACATTAATTCAAACCGGCCGGCTGCCCCAACGGAACAAAAATGGGGCTTGTGACACCTAAACATTATTAGGACACTTGGACAAGCAGTGTTTCTATTAAAAGGAGTTTAATGTACTATGTTAATTTGCAAAATTGTAAAATTTCATTATTACGTGACTGACTTGTGAACTTTGATTTAATGAGAAGTCAATCTTTAATGCTAGAGGAGTGATTTTTTAGTTTTCTCTATGTACCTTGTGGCTTACTCTGTTTAACTAGCAGCCATGTTTTCATATTATCAGCTCATTGCTCGTAATTTCATTCACATTCTTCGGATACTTTGACTTTGCAGAATATAATTTCCTCCTCGGAAAAGGATGCAGTTAGGAATGCTACAAGGTGATTTGTTTTATATAGTAAGATTTACTCCTTTACTACTAGAAATACTTATAAGCTTGATATATGTCTGCTTGCTTCTGAATTTTCAATAGACCAGTTATACAAAAGCTGTGCTGGCTTATTTTAATATGATTGTACAAAAAATATGACACGTGTATATTCAGTTTCAACCTGCATGTGATCATTAAGTTTACATGAAAACTATAGGATTGGCCTATATCAGGTTTGTATCCATGCTATAGCAGGTATGGGATGACAGAGAATCACTGCATATAACTAGGACATTTGGACACGAGACTTATTCCGTGTCTGATCCTTTACTCGAATGTGGACACTTTGACCAATTGAGAAATGACATATTGATTAACATAGAAGAAACGATTGAACTGCAAAAATGTGTGTTCTGTTTCCCATTGAGAAGTGCACCATTATGCAGTAGGAGTCCTAGCTAATTGCAGGCAAGTTAGAGGCTAAATACTAACTAATCACATGCTAATAACAAGTTGTACTTTTATATACACCTAATTAGTTCTGTCAATTGTGTCACCGATATATGCATCAATAAAGACACTATATATGCTTCCAAATCTTCAAATAATTCTTTGACACATAGGAGTTGGATGTATGATGGATAAGGAAAATATGAGAAGATAAAAGAAGCAAATATGAGAGATAAGAAAAGAAGAGGAGAAGAAGACACCTAAGTTTTAAAGACCTTTACAAATTCATGTTATTTGGCTTTTATAATTATTTCTCACATGGTTTCTTATTTTACTTGATGATTAATCAATTATACGGTGTCACTAGGATATGTGTCTGTGTTTGACACCTTGTTCCGGAGTTCGAGTAGCACACACTCTGACACACACACACACACATATAAGCTACATTATACATATCACTTCCTTAATTTTCCATTTTATTAATTGTAGGGAAGGTCCTGAATTATCTAATGGACTTAACTGGGGCCTGTCAGGAAAAGGCGTTATTGTGAAGGAGAAAGTATTTCAAAACTTAACAGCTCTGGAACTTCTGCAGAAGGGTGCGACCGGTATAGGAAAGGCATTTGTCATAACATAATATTATAATTTCAAAAAAAAAAAATCTCTGTTCTTGTACTAAATTTCTACATTTTTGGACTGCAGAGCATTTTGTAACTGTTCCATTTCTTGCTAGAGGGCATGTTGGCTCAGGGAACTTAAAAATTACTAGAGCACAATTCACGAAACTTCTAAAGCAGGCATCCCCCCCCTGGCCCTTTATGAGATATTTAGTTCGTAGTTGCGGTAAATATGTGGAGGACTGAAAATAACCACCTTAAAATTATTGATGAATCTTTTATTTCTAGGTGTCGTCGCATATTTCGTCAATCTCAGAGTTATATGTCCATGACGGGGCTATTAGTTCATTGCTAAAATGTAATGCCAAAGTTCGCGTCATAAGTGACAGTCCATCTTCTGTACTGTCACTTTCCAAGTTGCTCTGGAGAACCTCTAGTCGTGCAGTTTCTCATGATACTTGTCCTTTAACTGTTTATGTCGCCTCATCGATAAGGTATCATAATAAATCACATAGTAAACGGTGTAGTGTCTTTTCTCTGAGCACTTGGGAATATTTGTCATTATGTCTGTAATGCTTGCAGATCTAAGTAATGTAGAGTTCGTAGAGGCATATGCAATAAAATATAGAACATCAATTACAATAAATATTGCAATTGTTTTTTTAACAACTATTGAGGTTTGAATTTTTAAAAAGACTTGATCTTGTCATTCTCCTCATAAACATATGCAAGTCCAGTAAAAATACTAGAAAAATGCACACATATTTTGGTTGATATTTGAAAGAATGATTACCATATTTAAGAAACTAAAAACCCTATTTCTGATATGCTTGACAGGAAGGAATATTTTATACATATCATATTTAAACTCCCCTATTGTATGGGAGCTTCTTTTGCTCTTCATGTTGCATGCTTTCCTCTCCAAGGGTCCTCTAACTTTTGTGGTTGGAATTTTTTTGTTTGTATATGTCGTGTCTTTCTTTTATAGTCGAGGGAAATTCTCTATGTTTGCAATTTAGACTTGAGGGAGCGCCACCCCTGCTCGTTATAGGTTCTGACTTCTGTAATACATATTAAATACTACAGGATATATACACTGAATCACTATCCCTTTTTTTTTATTAGTAGATAATTAATTTTCCGTATGCAATTTGAGTAGTATTTTATTATTTGAATATACAAAACTGTTTTTTTCCAGATAATATAGGTTTCTGTTAATTTAGTGCGTACTTTTAAAAGCAGTTTAACATGCATACACCCACAAATATGAAATTTAAAGGGATTAGTCTAAATAATGTAAGGAAGACCAGTACTGGTATATATATATAGTTTTAGCCCATTGCTGCTATGGCTGAATTCTAATGTTATTTATTTGTCATTCTGATTGTTCAGTTCAAGTATTGGAGAGTCTCTTGGTATTAAAGGTGATATTGGATTTATTGCTACTGATACTGAACGTTCATCTCTAATCTTATGTGGCAAGTCTTTTGCTGATGCAAATGGAATAAGGGAAGCAATAACTGCCTTATCTGAACATATTATCATTTCACGGGGAGGTCTTCCTCTTTCTGCTGGGTAAACAATTGTTCCCTTTTATTGACTTGCAGTTATTGAATGTGTATTTATTCATATTATTCTTGTAAAATGCAGTCTTCTAGTTTCCAGCAACTTGGTGATGCTTTTGTTTGCTCCAGAAGACATTCTTCGAAATTTCTCAGATATATTAGTATCACCTGAAGCTGGTGTTGTTATTTCTTCTGAAGGTGTTTCACCACTTTTTCAGATCGGGAACTCAGGACAGTGTGTTTGGAAACTACCATCAGTTGTCATCTTTGCATCTTCTGATAGGTACTAAACTGAGTTGAAGGAACTCTAACTCTAGATATGTAATTGTTTAGAAACTATATCACTCCACACTAATCCTTGTAGCTAAGATTTGCAATCTGTAATTTTTATTGCATCTGTCATTGATTAATGTATTTGACAGCCAATATAAAAAAAACTTATAGGATATGGCTTACTTATTTTGCAAAAATGCAAATTTGTAAAGATAAGGAGTTAAAATTACTGTATCCCATATTTATTTAGGCAAGGAAAATACTTGCTTGCACGTTGCATATGGAATCATAGAGTTGTAAAATACTGCAGATGTAGATTTACATTCACAAGGACTAGCCTGGTTGTCAGAGTTAAGAAAGTACTTGCATTTACTGTCTAGTGATGCTACAACCTTCTTATTACTTGTCTGAGCATATTTAACCTAAAAGAAAATGATTCTTTAGATATCAAGCATTGAATGTGACTTCTGTTGCAAGTTATAGTGAAACCAATTTTTTTTACTCCTTTTTGTAATGCAATATATACTCGCATTACTTTCAAATCAAAATTTTATTGACTGCTTCTTTACATGTCATCATTCAGTCTTTACTTGCTTATGGCTAAAGCTGCAACATGACACTGTTATATCAACCCATAGCACTAATTTACATATAGTTTACGTCAAATGCAATATTGCCATACTTTAGGTAGATAATCTTGGATCAGCCCACATGGCTGTTGTCGATGTTTAGCTCTCCTTCCTCTAATTTATTTTTTTTTGAATTAAATTTGTTGTGCGTGGTAAATTTTTTATATGTATGTCTACTGAGTTTTTTTTGGTGCTTTTTAATTTGCATTTGATGGAATAATCATTTATTGTGACGACTCCATTATAATTTGAATGGCTGTTAACCAGAAAGTGGTTATTTCTTTTTTCATATTGGAGCAGTTCAGGAACGATTCCATCCATTTCAAAGCTTACACCTGGCCAAGCAGCTTACCACTTTCTTGCAGGATATCAGGATGGTAAGTTCACGCCCGCATATAGCAAGAACTCTTCTGTTGATCCTCTAGAGCTGGCGAAAGGTCTTCTGTCTAAGGTATTTGAAGTGTACTATTTTATTGATTTTGTACTGTACTAAGCTTCATACTTGTGTTTGACTGTCTATATTTATTTTGCAGTTACAGGAGAACCAAATTTCATCATTCTTGATTAATGTGAATGGAGGGCAAACGTTAAAAACAGGTGAGCAAAGTTCAGAAAGTTTTTTTTGGTCCTCGGGGAGGATAATATAGGTGCTCTCCTTATGAGCTAGATATTTTTAACAGCAGGCAAGTAAATGAGCTCCTCGTATACAAGTGTATTATGTATATGGTAATACAGTGAAAAGCAAGTAGATTGAATTGTCTACTGTTTGAAGACAAATAATCCTGATATCAGTAATAAACTTCATCATTGTTTTACTTTGTAATGCTCGGTAGAGCCATATTTATGCTTGCTATTGTTTTTTCTCAGGCACGAATCTTGTAAATTTGGTTCAGTCAGCCCTACAAGAGAACAGCCCGCCCTTTAAAGTTAAAGGTAACCTACCTAGTACCTATCATCTGTACTATTTCAATAGAATGTTTCCATTTTAAATCAAGTAACTCACTGCATCAAATGCAAACATCTTGTAGGTGGAGATCTGAAAAGAAAGTATAAGAGCTTCTTATCGCACAAATATAAAGAGCTGCCAAAGGAATTTTTGTTTTAACTTGAGGCATCAATTTCCTTTTGACAGCCAAGGTACAACATGGTCTATATTGCAATCAAGTGTTCAGCCATATTTCCAGAACCTTGGCCCAATTTAACATCTATCTCTCCTCTGAGCCCCCACTCCAACCACTCCTGTAATCTGACTCTTTTTTGTACCCTGCTGTAATCTACTACATGTACGTCATTTAAACTTTTGACTTGGATCAATGATAATTATCTTTTCTCTCTCTTTTTCTATATATATATATATATACAGATCTTTGTGTATTCTGAATTTATTAAGAACAATAACAAAGAGATTCACAATGATATCTTTGCGTCTTTGGGTGGATTAATGTTATATATCTTCGTGGTATAAATATCAATATTTGCTTAACAGCATGATTATGATATTTTCTCTTGTAATATATACGTTACAGGTTCTAACCCAAACATATCCTATCAACAAATAATCAAATAAGGGGACCTATCCAGAACAATAAGAACCCTACTATTGGATATTGGATAGGACTTCAGTTTCTCATCCAGACCTGAGACCTCACCATCTCTGAGCACCTGAAATGTATGCAAGCCATGTTCAATGGTGATTTCCTGGTGTCCAGGGCCACTTCTTACACAACCTTCCATACATACGGCAGTAACATTTTTCAAGCTTTTTACAAGGAAACAAAAAAAAAATAACACCATTCGGGCATACGAGTAACTGTTGATTCGTTTGAATATTATGTTATCACAGAAAACATAATTCTATTTTACCAGACGGGCGGTATCATTACAAGTTTATCTAAAACCACATAGATATACACACAAGATTACAAGGCCGCATGTGCCAGAAAATTTAATAGGAGATGCAGTAATAGACTACTAATTACATTGCGGATGATGAAACAACATAGTTCAGCTACATTTTCAAGCACTCAAGGACATGGAAATTATTGAAGATAGTTTGATTTTTCTAACTTTTGTAGAATTTTGAGGCTGAAATAATGCCTCGGTACTCGATCTGACCGTTGCTTCTTTCCAATCAGAACCTGATGCCCCCTCAGTTCGATAGTCCCGGGGAGAATAGAGAACTTGGAGCGTTGAATGAGCTGCAGTTAGATGAACACATAAGTTTGATACCATTGTACTAAAAGTGAACAGAGGAAGGAAGTACATGCACATACTCCCACACTATGAAACGACTCCAAATAATTACCAACGAAATCAAATTTGGGTGGAACAAGAAATTGTGGACCAGGGAAACCACAGAATCCCTTCATCCAGTTTAAATAGTTTCTAGATTAATAAAAACACCAAATTTAATAAGAGAAATTGACACTAATCACACTATAACAGCAATCAGACACCTATGAACTGATAACCACAACCCTGTCATGTAGCAATGTTAAATGGTGGCACAAGACTGGTCACACTAGGCTTTCCTTAGTCATAAAAGTTAACTAATAACGGAATCATAAGGATTAAGGCCTCGAACAGAGTTCCACTGATGGCCTGGAAGGTTCTGCTGGTTGTAAAACAGCATGAAGTGTTTGGCCCAAACAACATTTGTATTTAATTAATGCTGTAATAAAATGGAACTGGATACAGATTCCTGATACATCTACCTACAATATACTTAGAAAGGTATTTATTCTTTGCTAATATCTATTTAACATTCAAAATAATAATTAAGTACCAAAGAAAAATAAGGAAATTCCTTCGTTCAACTCTAAAAACCTGATAGTTACCACTGATCTGCAGCAATCTCAGAACCAATCTACACAGCTTTCTTACAAAGGTCAAATGACTTAAATCGGTAATTTTGAACTTTAAAGATATAGTACTTACCTAAACCAAACATGCTGGTCTTTTGGATAATCAGACGATTAACTTTAGATCTCTTGATATTTCTCAAGGCCTGGATATCGTCCTGCTTTCCTTTAAAGTCAAGAAATTCTCCTAAGAGATGTTTCCCTTTAAGCTCCAACCTACAGGAAGACAGGATGCCTTGACAATTAGAACTTCCCATCTTTCCACAGAACCAATCTCAGTAAAATAATTAGAGCAATCTAAGAAACAAAGGCTATGCATGCAGATGTTGGACAAGCTATATATATGTCTAACGCAAATGATTATATAAGAAGGAACGGACCTATCCCACATAGGAGCCGTGCTGAGGATAAAATTGAGCTTCTGCTGCAGTTGTTCCTGTATTTCTTTTTTTCCACCACTGAATGCACCCTTCATCCATCCAGAAAACATGCTCTTAGACTCCTTTTTCATAAGTATCCACTGCTCATACGTGATGACCTCTGGGGGGAAGTTCGATAGAAGGGTACTGCATTAATAAGTACTTCCAGGTGACTAACCCTTCTTTTGACAGATTATAGTATAATTTACTGACTGTTAGACTACAAACAACGGAAAAAAGACAACTACAATAGTGATGACTGATGTGTACTAATTATTTGGCCACAGCTAGTTTAATACATGTATAGGTGATGCTTATATGGGTGAAGCAAAAGGTGAGATTTTGTGAGATATTCCAGCCTAAGGTTAGTGAGGTAGAAAGAATCCATCTCTGTAGAGGGCCAACTTTAACACAGCCTGGGATATTAATAAAATATGAACTTAATAATTAAATGACACTCCTAGCCCATAAAAAATCTGGCTGATTTGTATGCTGACAATGACACTAATACATGAGAGTAAGTACAGACTACAAGCATCAGTATGCCATGTAAATCTGCATACCTTCTTCCTGGGAAAAAATCTAATTCCTACAAATTCTGAAATCCATCAAGTAGAACAGAGTAATCATCTCTATCAACGCAAAACCATCACCTTTATCAAGGACATTACTGCTCTCTGTACTTTGAAACTATGGCATAATCTGCATAATGGCCTCACTTCCATTAACATAATATGTCCTGGAATGGGGTTTACAACTCAAGTTAAGAGTACATGATAGGCTTACCATTTACACCCACTTAATTAAATTGGATGAACATGGATTCACCACGCCTATTCTAATTTCTAAATAGTTGTGATACCCCTCTAATTCTATCAGAACAGCTTATGATGGTCACGTCAAAGTAGCAAAATCATACAAATTAATGAGGCCTTTTATAAGAGCGAATGTTTTTTAGACATCCACAAAATCAAAGTTCTAAAAAATGGAAATAGTCCAACTCAGTAAGGTCAAAGCATAACAACCAATCATGAGAATTAATCAGATTATTACTGGATAGTTTTAACTATTTAACTGCTTAAATTATTTGATTAGCGAACTTATGATCGTTTTATTACTTATCATATATAATATCCATCAATTATATCAATTCCGTACATGATTATGTTTAATTTGAAAGTAAAAAAACTTAAAAAATGATATTGTACAATGTTGTACTTTATTATTATCGTCCTAATCAGTCTATGCAGAAATCGAATCAGCTGAGGTCCTAATAACGAATAGTAGTAAGGAGTAATCCATCTTGTGAGGATCCTCAGAGCAATGCGTCAAAATAAATGAGGAAACTGGATAAACAGTAGCATGTGAATTTTAATTATAAGTTTCTATCAGTAAAATATTAAAATTATGACTTTCCAACCAAATAGGATTCAAAAATCATCTAGAAGAGGCCTTGAGCTTATTTAAAAACAGCTCTCCAAACTTTGATGTATAAGAACAATAAGAATTAAACAAAAATTAAAAGCAAATATTGTAAGTAAAGGAATAAGTCTAGTTCTTTGCCATATGTAAAGCTATAAACTATCAAGTATCGACAAGTTGACAAGTGACAACAGCAATGAAAGCAAAGGATTGCTTTTAGCAAAACGAAAGAGCTGTTATCTACCTGAATTTAGGGTTGGGACACACAACCCTGCAAGAAAAGTAACCTTCTGGAACAGAAACTCCCCTTTGTTCAAGATATGATTCAAGAATTGCAATCTGCTGTTTTGTCTCTGCTATCTAGAACATCATAGCAACATCAATTGTCAATGCACATAACCTGCTGCTTAAAATTAATAATAAAAAGAAAATCAGTAACTTACAGGGTCAGGATGGCGTTCCTCTTTGTGCTTACTCCCACCGACACAAACCCAACTCCCGTCCGCATTAATAGAAACAAACCCTCCAAACCTCTTAACCGAAACCACAACCGCCTCCCTACACATCAGACACATACATAAAACAACAAACCATCTACACTTTCCAATCCAATACAACACATTACAACCAATATCTTAAAACAATCAAAAACCGCATTACCTTTTAGTAACAAGAACTATATCAACATTCTTTTGAGTACC
The DNA here is from genome assembly GCF_009905375.1 of Apium graveolens. NCBI lineage: Eukaryota > Viridiplantae > Streptophyta > Magnoliopsida > Apiales > Apiaceae > Apium > Apium graveolens. Next base: position 227,489,822 of record NC_133656.1, on the reverse strand, counting down.
CGTATCGGCATCAGGAATTCTAAGACCCACATAAGTCTTTCCCCCATAAAGCTTCTCAAGCCTACATTCAGTAAACAAGTTCCAAACTTTCATTTACACAATATAAAACACAAACTCTCAGAGAAATTTCATCAAACAGTTGGTGCCCATTAAAAAAATCCAGAAAACAAGCACGAAACAAGGAAATAACAATCAAGAACATGAAATAAGTAGCACAATCAGCCGATAAATGCAAAAAGATTAAATCTTTGATCGGAAAAAATGAAACCTTTCAGCGACGGTGAAGAGGGCAGTGGAATCGGAGGATTCAACGGCAATATCATCATCGTCTTCGGAGAAAAAACGAGTAATAATCTTGTAAATTACAAGACCACATAGCAGCTCAACCCACATACTCTCTTTATTTATTTTTCTTGATTTCTCGATTTGCTCGTGGTTTATTCACAAATTTGTACATGTATGATGTGAATACGTTGTGAAATTGTGTAGTAATTTAATTACTAAAGATTATTCTATGTTTAAAATTGTATAGTAGATTTTATGATTTATGGACTGAAATTAAAATATTAATATTAATTGGTGCAGTAGTAGAATATTTAATAAGAAATTAAGTTAAAAAATATATAATAAGTAAAATTAATTAATTACGTAAAATCAGAAAACTAAAATAAGATAAATAAATTTTATATTCTATATTATTGTATGAGAAGTAAATCCGATTAAATCAATTGTTAACAATTATTTAATATGAGAGTGTGATACTATCACAATTTGTTACAAGAGTAAATCTATTATCTATTATATATGATAAGTAATTTAATTGATATCATGATTATACCCCTACATTAATATATATATATATATATATAATATTTAATTTATCTCATCATTTATTTATTAAAAACTATTAATTTTTTTATAATTAATATATGCATAAATACATTAATATATACATGCATACAATAAATCATTCATTTATTAAAAATTATTAATTATTGTACAATTAATATGTGCATACACACAAATATATATATATTTATATATATATATATTAATACACGCATACACACTCATACACACATAAGTTCAACACAAACATAGTACATTTCACCTCATCGTTCATTTATTAAAAATTATTATTTATTATAAAAATATTATTTATTATAAAATTAATATGTGCATTTATACATTAATACAAATATGCATACATACAATAAATCATTCATTTATTAAAAAATATTAATTATTGTACAATTAATATGTGCTTACATACATACATGGATACATAAATACAATAGATACACACACGCATATATACATATAATACATGCATGCATATATACTCATATTTACACATAGGTTCAACAAATACACACATACTCATATATTCTTATTTGTCTTAAATTTTAACATCGTCCACCAACAAAATAAAATAACCAAATATTGTATTAAAGTATATGAAATAAAAAAATAAAATAAATTTTTTATACACATATGTACGATTTATACTTTACTATTAATAATTATGTGACATATATCATATACTTATACCGTCCCATAGATTGTTAAAATCGTTAAGGGGGTTTGTTGATTAAACTAATTCATATGACAATTATAACACTGCATTAATATTTATATAATATTTAATTCATCTCGTCATTCATTTATTAAAAATTATCAATTATTGTAAAATTAATACGTGCATACATACATACATCCATGCAATAAATATATGCATATATATCTCTATATATATATTAATACAGGTGCGCACACACACATACATACATACTCGTATATTTTTATTTGTCATCAATCTAATCTCGTCCCAACATAATGAAATCGTGAAATATTATAATAAATTTAATGAAATAATAAATAAAATAAAATATTTTTACAGATATATACAATTTATATATTTCACTATTAATCATTTGATAACATGTATCATATACACCCATTATCTCATAGGTTGTTAACATCGTTGTTAGATACAGAGGTAAAAAAATAAATTATGTTGAAGAAAAATTAAGAAATAGGAGGTAAATTTTGGAGTAATTATAAAAATAATATACTATTTTAGGAAATGTTAACAATCTATCCCAAAATAGAAAGTTATTCGAACGGAGTAAACTTACAATCGTGACGTCAATTTCATATATAATATGACTCGTCAATCATATTTCTAACACATAATCACATTAAATAATTGAAAAACAAATTAATAATTATTATATATATATTGGTTGATATACACCAGGCACATATAATCACTTGCACGCATTTTATTTTCTAAATATTAACATATTACAAATATCATTTAATTATGACGTAACAAAAAATGTATATTATCATAATTTATTACTTTCTGCGAATGAATTATTGCAAACATACCTCAATCACTCGTGTTTCTATGCATAAATAAATAAATAAATATTCATTCATTGGGTAATAACATAGATATATCGTCATCAATTGACGCGAAAACAATTTCAATTAGCATAATTTAAAGTATATTCGTGCATTACTCGGGCGATGGAGCTAGTTAATTATAATAAGGAGTATAGATAAATAATATTAATTAATTAATTAATGACATGTTTATTATATTTTTATTTATTCCCGTAATTAATTGATAAAATTTGAAATTTTTCAAGAGCATTAGGATTGTAGTTAGTTAGTGGTGGACTAGTGATTTATCCGTGTTACGTATCGAACCACCGACCCAAAATTGTTGGTAGTCTTTAAAATAAAATAATATTAAAATATAAAATTAGAATACCAAATTATCCATTTATAATTTGTATAAATTGCATTAATATTATTAATAATACCTAAATTTAGGTACATAAATTTTAAAGGGGAAATTAATTCATTTGTCCTTTAACTATATATTTTTTTTGGTTTAGGTGTTTATTTTATAAAAATAAATATCTGATTCTTATACTTTTAAATTTTCTGATTATCGTCCCTCCGTTACAAATTTGACTAACGAACGTTAGTATATTCTAATATGAAAAATGAAAAAATAAAAAATAAAAATAAAGAAAAAATGGTGCAGTATCTCTTGTGGAGGATACATACATCTATATATGTAAAACTGGGAGATCACCCCAGTTTATCTTAAATAGATAAATGAGCATTATTAAAACCATGTATTTCCCAAATACTGATTTCTTAAATGCAAAACTGGGAGATAACGCCAGTTATACGTGGAGAAGTATTCTATCAGCTCAAGAGGTGCTAAAAAAAGGATGTCGTCGAAGTATTGGTACTGGGAAGGACACGTTTGTGTGGAAAATTCATTGGCTTCCATGCACGGAAAATGGATATCTAACAACAATTATGCCTCAAGAGTTGGAAGGTATTAGGGTGTGTGATCTAATGGAGGGGCAACAAAGAAGATGGGATGATGATATTCTGGAGGATCTGTTTAATAGTAGGGATGTCCGTTTATTAAAGAATGTTCCTTTATCAATAAGGGACATAAATGATTCCTGGCTATGGCTGTTTGATGAAAAGGATCAGTTCACAGTAAAGAGTTGTTACCGGAAATTGGTTGGGGAATGTGATACATTTAACGCAGTTTTCTGGAGAAAAATATGGGATTTAACACTGCCTGGGAAGGTGGGTTTTTTCCTGTGGCGAACATGTAGAGCTTGCTTACCAGCTGCTAGGGCGTTGGTAAATAAAGGAGTTAATATAGATGATAAGTGTGGCTGGTGTCAGGTGGAAAAGGAAGATGAAATGCATGTATTATTTGAATGTCAATTTGCAAGGAGGTGTGGGCATCAATTGGTATGCTGCTATGGGTGCATACCATAGCAGGGGAATCGATACTGGCTTTCTTCATCAGACTGTTTAGCACTGGAACGAAGGAGCATTGTGTCTTGCTGGCTGCGATAAGTTGGAGCCTGTAGAACCGACGAAATAAATGGTTGTGGAACAGAGTTGCAGTTTCGGTCTTTGGCACAACAAGTGCTGCAACGAATCTATTGGAAGATTGGAAAAAAGCTCAGCTGGAGAAGCCCAGGAGTAAGTCGAGACTATCTGCAACAATTAGAAGATGGCAGATACCACAGCGAGGATGGGTGAAAATAAATATGGATGCTGCTGTGTTCGAGGACATCAACACCATTGGTGTTGGAGGTGTAATTTGAGATGAAAATGGCAAGTTTTTGAAGGCGATAAGCGGGTGGAGGGTACGTGGTCACCAAGAGAGGCTGGGGCGTTGAGTTTCAAGGAAGTATTATCATGGGCAAAGGTATGTGGATTTACTCGATGTGTGTTTGAGACATATTCAAAGTTGTTGGTAGAAGCATGTAATGGGAGTGCAAGTTGCTCTTATTTCCATATCATTGTTAGGGAATGTGTTGATTTAATTATGCACTTTGAGCTAGTGCAATTTGTGCATAGATCTGCGACGCTCACATGTTAGCTCGAGTGTCTCGTTTTATGTTAGGTCCGCAGGAGTGGGAAAATGTCGCTCCTAACTTTTTATTGGATGTACTTTCATATGATTCAATTTAATGCAAGTATGATTATTGTCAAAAAAAAATATATACATTTTATCGTAACTTTCATCTATTTTTGTTAATCATAAACCTATCAAAAATTTATTTTAATGTTAAATGTAACCACATGATTAAATAACCCATATAATTCTCTACAAATAAAGATTAATTTCTTCAAAATCCAGTAACAGAAAATATTGGGATTTTCGGTCGAATTAGCCTTTAATTAAGGTAATTTGATGATAGAATGAGAATCCCAGTTTGATATTAAACTCTAATTCGATTATAAATCTTAATTGTCAAAGAAAATACCCAATCACCTTTTTTTCTTTATTTTTTCAATTTTCAAATCAGCAAAGACTAACCTCCGTAGTCAAATTTAGACGGAGGGAGGCTAATCATAAAATTTAAAAATACAGGGATCAAAATATTTTATTTTTATAGAACAGGAACCTAAACCACAAATAACATATAGTTAAACGACGAATGAATTGATTTTTTGAGTTATAAAAGATGTCAATGTATTATAAAATTCTATATTTTTTTATTAATTAGGTAAATTATCATTATTATCATTTATTAGATAGATTAGTCAATATTAACGTACTTATTATATAAATAATCATTAAATTAAATTAAAAACTAATTTTAAATCTTACACATGTAAATAATATACATATTTTTCTTTTTATCTTCCCGCTGATCCTCATCTTCCTGCCAATCTCGTTGGAAAATAATTAAAATTGTTTCATAATTTTTTCCCAATTTTTAAACTTCTAATCCGTCTTTTCTGTTTTTTTTTTCATTTTTGCGTGTATGCTTTGTTTTAAGTTTTTCTCGAGTTTTTTTTTTAATTTCGACTTGTATATTATTATTTATATATAGTGTTGTTCCTTAAATACTTGTTAGTGGTCATGATGATGGTGGAGACATGGTGATAGGTGGTCGCAAATAGCAATATAGTTTATGTTCTAGTTAGATTATGGTGATTTCAATATGTATAGTTGGTTACTGGAGTTTGTGATAGTTTAATTTTGATAATTTATGTTTGATTTTATTTTATTTTTACTCTAATGATTTACATATGATATCAAGGGGATATAGGTGATTGGTAAAAATGGTAATAAGGGGATATAGGTGATTGGTAAAAATGGTAATAAAGTTGATCAAAAGAAAGATAATAGAGCACTAGCGGATTTAAAAGATAATAAGGTAGTAGAAGTGGAATTATAAGACAGGAAGACGTAAAAGTAATTGTAAATTTATTGGAAATATTGTAGTTAAGATTAAAAATAGTTAAAAAAATTGTGTGAGCTAGATCGGGTTTCAGTTCTTCTTTCAAGTCGAATATCAATTTATTATAAAACTGTATAATTTTATATCCATCAGGAAAATTGTTATTATTATCATTTTTTAGATAGACTGTGCAATATTTGCCTATTTATTAAAAAGACTATTTATAAATATTTAATTGTATTTTTTAAAGTAATCGCAAATACTCATTTTCAATACTTCTCTTAAGTTGGAACACAAATTTTAGAACTTACATATAAAAAATGCATATTTTTATTTTTATCTTTTCCGTCAATTTTCATTTTTCCGTCGAACTCGTAGAATGAATTTTTATTGATACTTATGCTCAGTTAAAATCAGTGAACGAAGTGATTTATGATTGATTTTGGTCAAAATAACAATTTATTATAGAGAATTTTTTATAAAATGGAGGAAGAATATTTGAGAAACATTATGTTTATCAATATTGAAACATTGAGAGAGTGTATGCCTAAGATATTGATCCATATGAACTGATAAATAAATTTTATGCTCAAAAGAATAGCCGAGTACAACTCAAATAATATGAGTAAATCTTCTTTCACTTTATCTTGTAAATTAGTACTCTCTCCATCCCTCCCAAATGTTTACATTTGGGTTAGACACGGAATTTAAGAAAAATGACAAAATAGTGGAGGAAAATTAAAAAAATGAATAAAGTAGTGAGACCGATAAATATTATATGTATAAAGTGGGTGTAGTGGAGAGAATTAGTGAATTTAGTTATTTTAAAAATTATAAAAACTTTATTATTTTTAAAAAAAATTGAAATTTAAATAATTAAAAGGGACATCACAAAAAAAATTGTAAATAAATGGGAATGACAAAGAAAGTATCATTTTTAATTTAGTTTTTGCATATACTGAAATTTGAGAGTTTGCTTTTGCATCTATACACGGGTTGACTCATTTATTTTTATATTAAATTCACGAAATTTTTTTTACTCTAACCCAAGTAAATTTAAAATCCTGGGATAAATTTAGAATCCTAGTCCGCCCCGTATACGGGATACCTTTACTATCAACAAAAGAGAAACTGTATTTCTGTTGTCGGCGGAGCTTGTTACATTCTGATATAGTAACTGTTTTCCAGGAAAGATTCGCATTAGGACACGGATCGTTGCTTTGACCTCCGAGATCAAGAAGTCCAAAGTTATGTTTATTGTTCTCTTCATCAATATATGCAGAGAACGCATAGCATGAATTAGTACAAGAACTTTGAAAGAGGGTCATGTAATTACACACTCTCTTAAGCGGATCATGAGGAGGAAGATCAAGTATGCGTTTGGTTGAGGGATTCCATACCCAATATGTGGCTCTTGGCATGTCATTGGCGGCCAAGGATGATGATCTTTCAACTAGTATAAACCCCATACAACTAGATTCCAAATATCTGGTCCTTTCTTTAATCCCATGTCTATTAATAGTTCGAGTGTTAAAATCTGCAAAACTAACAGGGTAAAAAGTACGACATCCATCATGAGTCGCATGCATGCCTTCTCCACCCTATGAATTATTAGAAACAGAGAGATGCGGAAAAAAAGTATTGAATGTCAAAGACTGATGATTTGATATTCCCAAATTGGATTTGCATGAACAGAAAAAAAAATATAGTAAAAAGAGTAGCCAAAGAAAAAAAATTCTAAAGATGATACAAGCCTTTCAGTAAACTTCTTACCAGTTCTGCAGAACAAGAAATAGATAGCATGAAACTTAAGAAAGAACACAATCAGTGTAGAATGGAGCAATACATCTCTACTAAGACATAAAACAAGACTTATCTGCTCTTTTACTTTGGGTTGCTGGTACTCTTCTTTTTCAATAAGCTTCCGAATTTGTGAAGCAATGGCTTCTTCTTCTTGTGACTTTGTCCCTTTGTTGGTGGTGAGCTTCCACCATTCTCCGGATGTACTGTCGAAGGATCTTCTTTTAAAGACAATCCGTTAATCTGGCCCAGGCTATCATCCTCTGTCTTTGAGGCAACTTCCTCAACGGATTCCTTTTCTGCTGCCTCCAGGAAATCCTTATCTTCAAAGTTGCTGCTTTCCCACATCTTAGATTCAACTTCCATTGAATTATCATTTTCCTTTTCTTTGTTCTCGTCCTCTTTGGGCTTTCCATTTACGTCTTTAGTTTCAGTAACAGTTTCAACAGTCTTGACATCCATTTTATTGTTCTCTGTTAGAGAAATTTCCTTTACAAGTTCCTGAAGATGTGAGATCTGTGCTTTGGGATTTTCTTCCTTTTGATCGCCATTATGCTCGGTGAAGTCTACTACCTTGGGTAGCATATCACAATCTTTTTCGCTCTCGGTAAGTTCCACATTGTCCTCGGCTTGTTTTCTCATTGTAGCTTCCTCAAGCAACTTCGATAATTCTTTGACCTTTATCATAGACGCTGATTCTTTATTCTGAAGCTCCCCATTCTCTTCAATAACACTCTGCAGTTCATTTTCTTTATCCAATAAACTTTCCTTCAGTTTCATGCTTTCAGCTTTTGCTTCCCCAAGAACTTCCTTCAAATAGTCTATCTCAGACTCGGCTTCTGATAGGGTGTTCTTAAGCCGAGCTTCTTCTTCCTTCCCTGCCGAAGCTTCACACTCAGCTTCTTTGAGTGAATTAACCAGTTTGCTAAGTTCTTTTGCCATTGAAGAGCTTTCTTCTTCAGATTTATTAATGCAATCCATTAAATGAAGCTCTCTTTGTTCCCTCTCAGCCTTGGCAATCATCTGATCATGCTCGGTTTGTTGGATCAAATTAGTAAGAACATCAATCTCATGCTTAGCATCATCAAGCATACCCTCATACCTCTCATTTGATTCTCTCAAAACTAGCTTTAAGTTTTCCACTTGGGTTTCTAGATTTTGATGCTCGTCCTCACTAGATAATAGTTTCTGGTTGGCTTCTCTTGCTTCTGAAGAAGCTTCATGTAATGCTGAAGTAAGACTCTCCATAGCTTTCTTACTTTTCTCTTCTTCTATCCTGAAAGTTTCCAACTCATTTATGAGTTTGTTTTTCTCTTCTAGTAGAGACTGAACACTTTCAGCAGCAAACTTTTCATTGTTTAAAGCCTGAATTTTTTCATCCTTTAAAGTACCGAGCTCACACTTCAGATATTCAACCTCCTGTACCATCTCAGAAGCTTGTTCCTTGGCCATATAAAGACTACGCTCTGAAATCTCAAGATCAGCTCTCTGTGATCCTATTGACATTTCCAGTATCCCCACTTTTTCTTTAAGAGAAGCAATTTCAGATTCTGCATCATGCAATGAATCATTACTTTCCTCTAGTTGTTTCATGATCGAGTTCAAAGACTCTGATGCAGATTTTTCCAGATGGCTTGCTTTCTCGGCATGGATCTCTAATTCTTCAACCCTTTTTTGCCACTCCTCTAGTAGATTATGCGAATAAGATTCAGCCATTCTTGCAGCCTCCAGCTCTACACTAAGTTTCTCTAGTTCGGCTTCATTCTCCATTGACTTTTTCTGATGATCGTTTGCTTCCTCTAGTTGTTGTTTCAATGTTTCTACCTCTGATTTAAGCTCTACAACGATATTTTTGTAATTGATAGCCTCCACTTCATATTCTTTTACTTTCCCAAGTGCACAAGCTTCAGCAATTTTTGCAGTCTCCAGCTCAGCATTTAGTTGAGCTACAGAAACCTCTGTTTTTGCCAGCCTCTCTTCATAATTATCTGCTTTCTGAAGCTCTTGTTTCAATGTCTCTATCTCTAAACTGAGCTGCGTCACCATTTTGCTGTAATTTTTAGCCTCTGATTCAAAATCTTTTGCTCTGTCTAGCTCTTGTTTTAATGTCTCTACATCTGATTTCAGCTCCAAGACTAGACTGTCTTTATTGTTAGCCTCAGACGTATGTCTGCATTCAAGCAAAGATTTCAACCGGGACAACTCAGCAGACATAATCTCTACCTTCTCCACATGTATCTCAGCAATCTGAGTTGCTTCATCAGCATGGGAAAGAGCCTGATTTTTTGCATCAGAAGTCCTGGCTAGTTCTAGCTTCACCTTCTGGAGCTCCTGATTGGCAGCGAGAAGAGCAGAAACATCCAATGCATGTTGGTTTCTCACATCTTCAAGTTCCATCTGCCACTCTTCTTCCTTTTTTTGATTTGCATCAATACCCGCCTGTTCCAGTTCAACAGTACGGAACTTCTCAATTTCAGATTCCTCCTCTGCTCGCTTTTGAGCAACCAAAGCCTCTATAAGTTTCCCATTAGCTTCCTCTGCTAACTTCTGAGCTCCTATTAACTCACCAATTGCCTGCTCTTTCTCTTTCTCTACCTCAGCTAACTTCTCTTTTGCCTTCTTTAAGTCTTCCTGGACAAGATTTAGCTGAACTTGTAGGTCCGATCCCTTTGACAGCCGTGTCAGTTGCTTCTACATATTTGAAAATATAAATTCAAAATCAAGACTCCTACCAATTTCACAAGATCCAATGTAGCTACTACACTTGCAAGAAACATTATTTGACATTACTATAATTCCTCAAATAGACTTACGCCCCATATATACTGCGACCGCACTGATTAATCCGAATGCAATTGTCTATTCCTATTGATAATCACCAAAATACACTTAAAAACTTAATAGGAAATTAGTTAGAACTTACATCAGGAGTAGTGCCGAGTTTTGGAGATCGCCGATCCACTGAGGGCTTTGAAGGAACAGATCTTGGAGACCGATCAATGGAGAGGCGCGAACTTTGCAAGGGAGATGGCGAATCAGTCTCGGATTTCGTGATTCCCCTGCTCAACTTAGGAATCCTAGGAGTTGCTGGAGATATTTTGTTGTTGCTTACATTAAATGCTTTAGTAGTTGGAGTTAAATCAGAGGCTTTGTTATTGGGAGTTTCTGTGGATGCTTTACTGTTGGGAGTTTCGACTAAAGTAGATTTGTTCAAGTTCAATCTGTCATGATCACATCAACAATATACAAAATCCATTTAAAACAAATAATGCAAGATCTATACTCATCCATGTAATTACTAAACAAGCACAGACTGCAAAAAAAAAATCAAACTATCCTAAAGGTGGAAACTTTATTAGGAATTTGGAAATTAAAATATGCAACTGCTACAGATACAATGTAATAATGTATAACACTTGAAATTGGGTCAATATAGCTAGATCCACGCTACAAAATCAAAAAAGCACAATTTAAAACACAATTCACTACAAGGGTCATCAAGATTAAGCACAAGAATGATCAACTCAAACCCCATTGCATAAAATCATACACAATAGTATAAAGATCAACAATTTGACATAACATCAAAGAAAAGATCCTACCCACAAAACACAAAATGCACAAAAACTACTTAACAAAACAAACCAAAATGATAAATTAATAAAAAAACATAAACTTTAAAATGCAGATCAGGAGAGAGAGAGAGAGAGAGAGTTACTTGGATTTAGTAGACATAACTGCAGCAGAGAGAGGAGGAAATGCAGAGGATGAAAATAGTAACAGCAGAGAGATATGTATTTATATAATTATATAAAAATGTTGATAGACATTAACATTAAAATTGAAAGACAATGTAAGCCCAAGAAACTTTGTAGGGGGTGGTTTCACTTTAAAATATAAGTGATCTGAGTATAAATGTATAGACAGGAAGAGTGTAGATACAAATGAAGTTTGGTGTTCTTTCTTGTTTAAAGAGTGTAAACAGTAGACCACCACAACACACTTTAAAGTGTGTGTTTGCTATCTCTGTACTATGTCCCTGTCAACTTTAGTTGCAGAAGTAATTATTGTACCATACTACCCTCCAAGATTTGTTTGTTTAGGTTCTTTATATTTTTGGGTTTTAGAGTTTTTGTAGGGGTAGAAATAAGAATAAATTTAGTGTTTAAACAGTCTGGGACCTCAGAAAAAGGGAAGGTGTCATAAGGCTAGTTTGGTCAGAAGGGTAGTGAATAAACTAAAAATAAAGACAGAACTGGAAAAGACAATTATTCGAGCCTGGTTTAGATCTTCAATTTACATTTTTTGTTAAGAAACCGATGTAACTTGTTCTTGATGATATGTTTCATCATAAAATAAACCGGATTAATATTTGAAAATAAACTTTCCAAATAGTTTTCACATTGTCGATCAAATTTATCGATACCTTTATTCAGTAGTCTAATTTTCAATTTTTGACCTCAAATCATTAATGATAATATTTCAAAAGAGAAAATTGAGTCTCCGGATGTCGTCAGACAAATTACGTAAGTTTTAAATACCGGAGTTTTTAAAGGAGAAAATGGTGGGGAAATGACGAGCCAACCATAAGCTTCCCTTACTTTGATATCTAAGAAACTGGAAATGATAATGATCAGGAAAATATTAGGTGATAATGTTTCAAGAAGTAGACATTTTATCTTCTTCTACAAATTGCCTTGAGTCTTACACTAACATAACATTTAACCAAATTATCTCTTTCTAATAATGAAATATAATATTGTGATTTTATAAGAAGTTAAAATCTAGAAATTGTATACATGGTACAACATAAGTAGATATAAACAGTGAAATGACCCCGGCATGCAATTTATTACAGACCACTCATGACTTCTGTCTCACCTTTCTCTCTTTGTTGTCGTCCACAAACTTGAATACTTACTTGATCCTTCCTTGTACATCCCTATGATGTTTCCCTCCCAAAGCAAATCAAAAAAGAAACAATACTACGTGTTTACACCGCATTAGAACAGATTGGCTTAAATTTCCGGAGTTGACCATGTGTTCGTGATTATTTAAATTTCTAATAATTAACTTCATCAGATAAACAATTCCAGCATTAGAACAAATTGGCTTCAGAATTGAGACACTGCCTATATTTAATCTCAATAATCACTTGAGATAGCAAAAAAATTGTGTACCTGTCTGTCAAGAAAGCATGTAATTTTGGATAACACTAATTTAGACACAACTTTATGGTATTAGCATCTATAAAAACAGAGCACACACATGTGCATGAATACATTTACACAAGCACAGATACCTTCGCCTCACTGGCCAGCTCAGATTCATCATAAAGGGTCAACTTAGGAGAAGAAAAAAGAGGATTATAATATGCAGATGTATATGCACTTCAGCATTATAAACTATAGACATGAAATGCACATGGAGGGTGGCCTGTGGGATCATATTGAATGCATATGCAAAAGGTAGGACAGATCAGGCCAGCCTCAGAATCATTGGGTGAATGATTGGGCTGTGCTGTTAGTTAATACTGTAAGTATGCTTATACCTTTACAGTAATATATATACTCTCTCCGCTTGGAAGTTGATTTCAAAAAACTTCCTTCTTGCCAACTCCTCTCAAGGTCCATATTACTCTGACACTCAAATATTTCATCTCGAGATCTCGTGCTAATTGTGAATGCAAGAAGTTTTCAAGCACTATCTATCAATATCATGCAAGAGACAACAGAAGTGGAGTGCTGAATCAAAGCGCAAAAGTTTTAGATACTATATCACTATAAGCACAAAGAAATTAACTTAGTAAATGTAATCTCTACGGACAATAAAATGTTCAAAAAAATTGAAGCAATCCATAATTGACCAGTTAGTTTAGAAACTGTATGTCTATAACAACAAGAAAATTGACATAGTACATGCAAACTATTTTTTTACATAGTACATGCAAACTGTTTTTTTAACTCATGGGAAAGCTCAGCAAGTTAAAATCTCCATGGACAATAATTTTTCAAACTTTGTTTGAAGCAATCACATCCATACACAACTAGTATAACATCAACGAAACCTAAATAACAAATAACTTAAATAAAAAATACAGGTTAAGTTAACAATTCGTTTCATGCCAAGCAGATAAAATCATGTTATCATATGTTTTTTTTTTTTTGCCAGATGTTATCATATGTTTTTAAATTATGACGACAAAAAAAAAATTCTCACTGCAGACTTGTTACTTGTATATTCCTGGACAAGGATGGCACGGATAACTAATTTGAAAAGATAATTTCTAAAAAATGACACAAGCATCTAGTTATGTTCTTTCCAGTTTATAAAATAGGAAACGGAAAGCATGGAAGTATCAAAACACAATTCGGTTAACAGAACCCAATATACATTCCTATCCTTAAACAAATCAGTACTTATCTTATTATTTCTGGCTGCTAGTACCCTTCTTTTTCAATAAACTTCCGAACTTACGGAGCAGAGGATTTTTCTTCTTCTGACTTAACTCCTTTGTCGGTGAGCTTCCGCCACTCTCTAGATTTTCTGACAAGAATGATCCATTTATCTGGTCAAAGCTCTCATTTTCTGCCTTTGAGTCCAGCTCTTCATCAAATTCTTTCTCTGGCTCCAAAAAATCTCTATCTTCAATCTTGCAGCTTTCCCACATCTTAAACTCACCTTCTCCATTATCATCTTCCTTTTCCTTATTCTCATTCCAGTTTGGTTTTCCATTTAAATCCTTCGATTTACTAACAGCATCAACTCCCTTTACATACACAGCATTACTATCCTCTAGAGGAATTTCCTGCACAAGAACCTGGAAATCCAGATGTGGCAGCTCCGATTTGGAGTTCTCATTCTTCCCATTCCCATTTCGTTCAGAAAATTCTACTACTTTAGGAAGCATATCATAATCTTTTTCACTGTCTGTGAGCTCTGTGTTCTCCTCGGCTTGTTCTCTGGTCATAGCTTCTTCTAGCAACTTTGAAAATTCGTCAACCTTCTTAAGAGAAGCAACATCTTTACTTTGAAGCTCCTCATTCTCTTGAATAATGCTTTGCAACTCATTCTCTTTATCCAGCAAACTCTCCTTCAATCTCATGCTCTCAGCTTTCATTTCCCCAAGAATTTTGTTTAAATAATCTACCTCATGCTCAGCTTCTGCTAGGCTATTCTTTACCTGAGCTTCTTCCTTTTTTGTTGCACAAGCTTCATTCTCAGCATCCTTAAGTAAACTAACCAGCCTGCTAACTTCTTCTGTCAGTGATGTTTTCTCTTCTTCAGATTTATTAATAGAATCCATCAAATGAAGCTCATTTTGCTCCCAGTTAGCTTTAGCAGTCTGTTGATCATGCTTAGATTGTTCCAACAATTCATTGAGGACTTCAATTTCATGTTTTGCATCATCAAGCATTTCCTCGTACTTCTTGTTAGATGCCCTCAGTTCTAGCTCTAAGTTTTCTACCTTAGTTTTTAAATTCTCATGCTCATCTTGACTAGATAATAGTTTTTCTTTCACTTGTTTTGCTTCTGAAGAAACTTCATGTAATGCTGAAGCTAAGCTCTCCATTGCTTTCTTACTTTTCTCTTCTTCGTCCCTGGAAGTATCCAACTCAATTATAAGCTTGTTTTTCTCTTCTAGCAGAGTTTCAACACTGGCAGCAGCACGCTTCTCATTATTTAATGCCTGGGTTTTCTCGTCCTTTACAGTATCAAGCATGAGCTTCAAAGATTCAACCTCCTTTGCCAAGTCAGAAGCTTGTTTATTGGCTATATCTACACTACGCGCTGATTCCTCAAGATCAGTTTTCTGCAATCCTATTGACAATTCCAGTGACACCAACTTTTCTTTGAGAGAGGTGACTTCAGATTCTGCATCATGCAGCAGACCATTGCTTTCCTCTAGTTGTTTTGTTATTTTATTTAGAGATTCTGATGCAGATCTCTCTAACTGATTTGCTTGTTCACAATGAAATTCTAATTCGTCAACCCTCTTTTGACGCTCTTCGACTAGATAATGTGCATGAGATTCAGCGATTTTTGCAGCTTCCAGCTCTGCATTAAGATGCTCGAGAGCAAGTTTATTTGCCACTAACTTCTGCTCATAATCTTTAGCTTTTTCAAGTTTTTGTGTCAAAGTATCCACCTCTGATTTGAGTTCCATCTCAATTTCACTATATTTGGCAGCTTCTGTCCCATAATCTCTTGCCTTTGCACTCGCGCAGACTTCGGATATTTTTGCTGCCTCCAACTCAATACTCAGCTGCTCTACAACCGCTTCATTTTCTGCTAACTTCTGTTCATAACCATTTCCTTTCTGAAGTTCATGTTTTAATATCTCTATCTCTGATTCGAGCTCCATTACCATAACTCTAGATTTTCTGGCCTCATTTTCATAATCTTTTGCTTTCTCCAGCTCTTGTACAAGTGTTTGTACCTCTGATTTGAGCTTTGAGGCCAACTTATCACTATTTACCTCCGACTCATTCATGGATTCAAATGCAGCCCTCAAGCGAACCAATTCAACTGACATAATCTCCACCTTCTCTGCGTGAATCTCAGCAATCTTAGTAGCCTCATCAGCATGACAAAGCGCCTGGTTTTTTGCATCAAAAGTCATGGCTAGTTCTTGCTTCACCTTTTCGAGTTCATGAGTGGCAGAGAGAAGAGCCACAGAATGCTGATTCCTCAAATCTTCAATTTCCGTTTCCCGTTCCTCTTTCTTTTTCTGACTTAAATCAATGTCAACCTGTTCCATCTCCAAAGCATGAAACTTCTCGATCTCAGATTCCTCTTCAGCTCTTTTCTGAGCAACCAGGGCAGTGATAAGTTTTCCATTAGCTTCTTCTGCTATCCTCTGTGCTTCTTTTAATTCATCAAGTGCTTGTGTTTTTGCTTTCTCAACCTCAGCTAATTTCTCTTTTGTCTTCTTTAAGTCTTCCTGAACAATGTTAAGTTGAAACTGCAAATCAGATCCCTTTGACAGCCGGGCTGCCGGTTTCTGTAAATCCAAAGACAAAAACTTGTAAAGATGCAATATCAATTAAACCACATAGCTGGTTTGGAATGGTTATACTCACTACAAAGAGTACTTCACATCAAAGTGATCTTTGTAACTTGTATACATCCCATACCCCACAATGCCATTGTGTAACATAACGGATGCCCATTTACAATAGACTAGAGCTTGTAAGCTACAACAAATTAAACAAAAAAGGGTAACTAAAATCTTACATCAGGTGTTGTACTGAGCTTGGGAGACCTGCGATCCACAATAGGCTTTGAAGTAACAGAACCAGGGGAACGATCAACAGAGACGCGTGAACTTTGTAGGGGAGAAGCCAAACCATTCTCCGATTTCACCACTCCCCTGCTCAGTTTAGCAACCTTAGGAGTTGCCGGTGATACTTTAGTAATGGGAGTAACACTAGATACTTTGTCATTAGGAGCTACTTTAGATACTTTACTATTCGGGGTCGGAGTTTCCGATAATGTAGATTTATTCAAGTTCAATCTGTCATGCCCACATCACATATACAGAAAACCATTATAATCAAACAATGCAAGATTTATAACACAAAATATGAAATAAAAATCATGTTTTAAAACTAATAAATATGAATCCTAACCAAAGATGGAAACTTTCGGTGCAAGATTTATAAGTTATAACAAAATAGATATATACAACAAAAACATGTTTTTAAGCTAATAAGTATGATTCCTAACCAAAGATGGAAACTTTAAAAAAAACACAAAGAAACTAAAATACTCAAATATAAACACATTAAAACATAACAATCTAGTATGAATTGAAACAAGATCCACAATAAAAAACATCAAAAGCCCATTTAAAAATACTATTTTTACATTGACCTAAATCAAGAACAGAATATAGTCAAACCAAGAAACCAAAAATACAACACAAAACAGCATACATAATATCAAAATGACCCAGATAACAGAAGAGATAAATACATACAAACAGTTTAAAGATTTAAAAATCTATGAAATAAATCAGTAAAAGATCTGACCCATAAACAGTAATATACTGAAATGTAACCCAAGAATCAAAATCAAGCATTTAATAAACAAAAAAACAAGAACTATCAAAACTGAAACAAGATCGAGAGAGAGAGAGAGAGAGAGTTACTTGGATTTAGAAGACATGGTGGCGGGGGGAGAAAGATAGGGGATGGTAACTGAATAGTTAAGTTGTGTATGAACTTTGATTTCTATTTACTTGTTTTTTTTAAATAACGTAAGTGGTTTGTATATGTTAAAGAAAATCTCAAGGAGAATGTGAATGAAAATAAGTGGGGTCTGTCGGATTTATATCTTTCTGTTTTTTTATGTCTTCACATAAGTTTTTTGGTTCATTACATGTGTTTATATCTGTATATTTGGGTCATCGTTGTTTAAATTAAAACGTATAATCCGTATAAATCGATATGATAGTAAATCAACTTAAACCAAAATGATAATATAATTTCCGATTATAATTCAATTAATTTCAAAATTCACAGATTATATGTCGGTATCCATTTGATATTAACACAACATGCTTTTAATCCAAACTGTATTAACATATATAATTCGGTTTAGTTTTATCAGATTACGAGAATCATATTAATTTGAATATTTTAAAATGACAATAATACAGTTTAATTACGATTTGACATCTAACCAGGTTAAAATCGGGTGAAGGGCAAATTTAGCCTATTTTTACACAAAATTGACAAAAATAACTAATTTCTGAAAAGTTGGCCAACTTTAGCCGATGAGATACCCAACTGTCAGTGGAGTATCCACTTTATACAAGATACCCAACTGGCAGTGGAGTATCCACTTTATACAAGATTCTCATATATGAAATACCCAACTAACAGTGGAGTATCTTATACAAATTGGGATACCCAACTGACAGTGGAGTATTCAATCGGCCAAAATTGATCACTTTTCTCAGAATGGCTATTTTTGTTAATTTTTTTCAAAAATCAGTTATTTTTATCATTTTTTTGTTAAAATCGGAACTCATCGCACCTTTATGTATGTTGCAGATAAATAACAGGGCTAGCCCCGAGTCATCGGACCTGTGACCACAAACCCTGGTCTATGAATATGTTAATGGACAATATTGCCCTTTTATTTTCTTGGACCAAGCATGGGGTCCTGTGGTTGTGTCAGGCAGTCACGGTCAAGGTACTTTTTGGTAATTTAGGCCAAATGTAGTTTTTAATATTTAAACAACATATGGAACTGTCAGTCTCAGACCTCAATGCTCAAACAAGCGAGTCTTCCGTAAATGCTTTCATTTTTTTTTCTTGTCTTAATATTATATTCCCAGTTCTTTTCTTTATATTTTCCTTTTTGGGATGTGTCATTCAATTATTTATATTTCAAAATTTATTAAAAATAATTATTGGGTCCCACCACTTTCCCACTTTTCCTTCCTTTTCACACTACTTTTATTCCGCTATCTCGCTTTTATACATTAAAAATCAACGGTTTCACCACTTCACTCATTTTTCTTTCTTTTTTTCACTACTTTATACATACTTTTTAACTTCCGTACTCAAACCAAACGTAAAGAATTGGCTGGATGGAGAGAGTAGCAATTTTTCCAAAAAGAATAAAATTAAATGTGTTATCACAAAATAGAATAATTTTCAAAGTACCCTGGGTATAGAATGTAACCCCCCACTGAGATAAGAATAAGAGTATTTTGAGCTTAGAAAGGTTTTCACATTTATATGTTAATATTTTTTAATGTATGGGGGGTAATTTTATAGACATGTATAAATTTAGAGGATTCTACTGTATATAAGTTTATTTAAATAATTTAAGTTTATGAGCTTTTCATTAAGAAGAGCAATGTATTGATTAAATTAATTCAGCCATCAATATCGATATAAAAGAAGGTTTTATTCGTGATACAGACAACACTGCACACAAGACTACAATCCACCCCATCATTATCAATTCACTGTACCAATCCCTCTCATTCTCAACATTTCTTTGAAGAAAAAACACCAGGGTCGACTCTTATAAATATCCGACTAGAAAAAGAGATTAAAAAATGACATGTCAGTTTGTAGCGTGATATTTTAATTGATGTTATATATAATACAAAAAACTATTCTAGTTAAAATTTACCCCCACTCCGAAGATACCCCGGCTTAGTGCAATATGTGTGTGTGCGCGCGCGCGAGAATAAAAAGCAATACATGAGCCCATGGTTGTATTCACATGAGACTTACCCATAATGAAAATATCAGTCATCCCAGCTCAAAATTCAGTCTGACTCGCCTGACCCGCGGCGTTTAGACACTGAGTCATCACCAAGTTGCCACTGTTTGGATACGCTGATGCCACCAAAAGGTTGTCCTTCATTTGTAGTTCCTAGAACCGCCATTGCCCGCCTGAAACCATCATCGAAGAACTTGAATCGTCGTCGTTCAGTGGAGACTGTCGAGTGGAGCTTACGATTAATTTTGGGCTTGCTAAGCAGACCTAACTCCACATTAGTATGATATTGACCGCTTTGGGCCGAGCCCACACAGATCTGTTTTCGGGAACATCCCAAAAAACCTCTTACTAATTGGAGTTATCTAGATGTTTATATTTTAGCAATCTGTCCCTCGCACAAATGATGTGAGACAACTCCCAATAATCTCCCCATTTTAACATCTGGCTCGACACATGTCGGATTTCCCCCCTTCATTGTGATCAGGCTCCCACCTTGACACATACTAGAAGTCCATCTGGCTCTGGCTCCCTCTTGGCCCATTCTGGAAGATCCATCTACCGCTTCATAGTAGGAGCCCATTGAGATTGTTATGGACCGTTACAACCTGAAATTTTGATACCACTTGTTGGACTTAGCTTCATAGTAGGAGCCCATTGAGATTGTTTGGACTGTTACAACCATAACTCTGATACCAGTTGTTGGGCCTGCTAAGCAGGTTTCATTCCACATTAATATGATATTTTTCGCTTTGGACCCCACACACGTATTTATTTTTGGGCGCATTCCGAAAAACCTCGTACTAATTCGAGTTTGTTAGATATATTTGATAATGTCATGGCTAATATGATTTATGTTTAGTTTTCAGATCTTACGTAAACAGGATAAATCAGTACTTACTGGAAGTCAGGACTTAAGGATATCAGTACTTATATTATCAGGAGATAATCATCAGAAGATCGATATCAGAACTTAAGTGTTGAATGACGTTCAGATAAGGACAGTAGCTGATTAAAGGAAAGAAGATCGAGATAAACATAAGAAGAGATATGCATGAAGAAGG
The DNA here is from genome assembly GCF_009905375.1 of Apium graveolens. NCBI lineage: Eukaryota > Viridiplantae > Streptophyta > Magnoliopsida > Apiales > Apiaceae > Apium > Apium graveolens. Next base: position 227,468,962 of record NC_133656.1, on the reverse strand, counting down.
AGTTCTGTGAAGAATGGAATACTTGGAAGAAAAGATATCTGATTGATATATTTTAGGAAGCAGAATTATATTCCATATCAATTAGCGATTATCTTGTAATTGTGTAGTATATAAACACAGACATAGGGTTTACACTATAAGTGTTATCATATTCGAGAAGATTATTCATTGTAACCCTGGCAGCTCTCGTGATATTTGTTCATCACTGAGAGGTAACAGTTCTATACTGTAACAGAGTTTATTATTTCAATAAAGTTTGTTTTCTGTTACTTGTGATATTAAAGTTCGATTTGATTGTACTTTACACTGTATTCATCCCCTCTACAGTGTATGTGACCTAACAAGTGGTATCAGAGCCTATCTGTTAACACACGTACAGTTAAAGATCCAAACACAATCATGTTTGACACAGAAACTCCAACTAAGCCTACCAAAACTGAAGAACCTCCAAAGACACAAATTCAAAGTCGGTATGAAACCATCAGAGTTCCCATACTGAGACCATCTGAATATGCCATATGGAAGGTGAGGATGACCATGTTTCTGGAAGCTACAAATCCAGAATATATTGATAGAATCAAGGAAGGGCCTCACAAACCAACCAAGCTCGCTGTTGCAGTTGCAGGTGAAGCAGCAAAGACCGTACCAAAGGAGAAGGGTGATTATACTGCTGAAGATATCGCATCAATTGCTAAGGATGCTAAGGTACGACACTTACTGCATAGTACCATTGATAATGTAATGTCAAACAGGGTAATTAACTGCAAGACTGCTAAGGAGATATGGGATGCTCTGGAAACAAGGTGTCGGGGAACTAATACAATTAAGAAGAACAGGAAGACAATACTCACTCAAGAGTATGAACACTTAGACTCAAGGGCTAATGAGTCATTGACTGATTTATATGATAGTGTTAGGTCACACACACACACTGTAGAGGGGGTGAATACAATGTATAGTACACTCAAATCTAGTACACTCAAATCGAACTTAAAGAACTTGAGTAACAGAAAACAAACTTTATTGAAACAATAAACTCTGTTACAATATGGAACTGTTACCTCTCAGTGATGAACAAATATCACGAGAGCTGCTAGGGTTATATAGAATAATAACTCCGATAATGATAACACTTCTAGTGTAAATCCTATGCTTGTGTTTATATACTACACAGTTACAAGATAATCGCTAATTGATATGGAATATAATTCTGCTTCCTAAAATATATCAATCAGATATCTTCTATTCCAAGTATTCCATTCTTCACGGAATTCCTTCTTCATGCATATCTCTTCTTATGTTTTATCTCTATCTTCTTTCCTTTAATCAGCTACTGTCCTTATCTGATCGTCCTTCAGCACTTAAGTTCTGATATCTATCTTCTGATGATTATCTCCTGATAATATAAGTACTGATATCCTTAAGTCCTGACTTCCAGTATAAGTACTGATCAACAGTTAAGTACTGATCTATCCAGTTCACACAAGATCTGAAAGCTAAACATAAGACATATTAGCCATGACATTATCAAATATATCTAACAATCTCCCCCAACTTGTAAATTAACAAAATATACAAGTTAAACAGATATTTGATGATGTCAAAAACATTAAGTACAAATGCATGAGAAATAGACTAGATAACTACAACTTACAGTCCTTAAAGTTTTACCAATTTCAACTTCTGATAACAACTTCAATCTGCATAAATATCAAAATTTAAGCAGTTGTAGATCTTCGACTTGGCTTCATCAACTTCTGATCTCTCTGATGTCAGGAGTTGTTCTGAGATAGTTCTTCAACAAACATTTCTCAGCATATCTTAGTTCATCAATCTTCACCAGTTTGAAAGATTGCAGCTCTGAGATCATTAATCTTTGCTTTCCTTAACTCCTGGTCTAGTCTTATGACATAAGCTTTGTCAGATTCAAGATTGAATTCAAGTCCCTTAATACCAAGATACGTTCTGATCTGTGCAGTATTAGGCTTCATATCAACAATATCCCCATTGTGATCTCTGTACTTTGGAACATATCTGCTGTCAGACTTAACAGAATAAAGCCTTTTATGTCTCTGAATCTGTTCTTTTAAGTAGTTTGCAGCAGTCTCTGTTATTCTGTCATCCACTTGAAGTAAGAAAAGTACATGCTCCAATTCTTCAAAATACTTCAAAGGAATGGCATTTTGTCTTATATGATAAATCCTACCATCTGTCATGAAATACAACATGATGTATTCTTTCAAGTAGGTATGATAAACCATCTGTACAGATTCTAGTTGATTCAATCTCTCAGGAGTTGCTCCAATACCTGGTTCACTCATGGAAGTTGGATCATCGGTAGTGTTGTGTACTCTTCTTTCATCAGCACTTCCCAATCCAGTTTTATCTCTAGCTTCCTTTCCAGTAACTACTCTTGCTTCAAAACCACTTGGAGTAGTCTTCAAAGATTGAGTCTGTTTTGCTTTAGTGAATCCTGGTAGGAGTGTTTTAGATCTATTTTCTGATATCAAGTTAACTTGAGCACTGTCAGAGGTTACTTGCTTCTTCTGAATATCAGAACTTACAATTTCTTGACTCTGAACAACTTGAGCCATGTCAGAGGTTGTTTTAAGAACTTTTCTAGAAGTCAGAGCAAGATCATCTTTTCCATCAGTAATTTCTTTTTCCTCAGGAGGTACATAAGGCTTGATAGGTTCACCAACCTTTTCTTTACCCTTGGATCTTGGATCTATCTGTGGTTGTGATCTAGCCAAAGTTTCTTCAGTATGTATCATTTCTTTGATCACAATGCCTTTAGGTTTTGGAAGTAACTTTTTACCAGAAGCTTCAGATTTAGATGTGACTTTCTCTGATTTAAGTCTGGCTTCTTCTTCCTTTAAACTTTCCAAGTCCATCCCTGGATTTTCTTGAAGAAATAACTGTCTTGACATTTCCTCATCAAGATCTAGAAGTTCATCAGAACTTATCCTTTTACCAGCAGCAGAACTTATTCTTTTCCCAGTATCAGAACTTGTTCTGTGACTATCTTGTCTTGATGTAAACCTTCTACCTTGACTATGACCACTACCCATTCCAGAGTTTCCTTGGTCATCTTTTCCATCATCCTTTCCTTGCAGTGTCTTGTTGGTTTTGTATTTGGACTTAATTACCTTCTCCCCCTTTTTGGCATCAGCAGGTAATAAAAGAAAGATAAGTAGTTCCACTGAGGTCTGGATTTCAGTAAGTTGCGATTGCTGAGAAGCTTGATTTGTCAAATTTTATCAATCTGAGCTTGTTGCTTCTCTTGAGTTTTCTCAATATAAGCAACCCTGTCAATGGTAGGTTGGAAGAACTTTTTCTTATCAATTTTCCAAACTTGTTCCTGTTTGATAAAGTTCTCCTGAATCTTGTGTAGCTCTGCATGAGTGTTAGAATGAAGACCTTGTAGATGTTTAGTACTCAATGTAGTGACTCTAAGCTGGGTTTTAAAATCATCAGAATGTAACATTTCATCAGCTTTAGTCAAGTGCTCAGCAAGATGTAAAGCATTTGGAACACAGGAAACTGAGTTCCATTTCTTAGTCCACTCCTGACCTGCAGGAGTTTCACTCCAAGGTACTGGTGCATCCCTGATAACAAACTCCTTTACCAGTTCAGACTTAGGAAGAGTCAGTGGAGGAGTATGTCCTGAAGGACCTGCTTCATCAGCATCTACAGTTGTAGCAGCCTCACCAGTATCTCCAACATTTGCAGCATCAGAACTTAGAGAATCAGTATCTTCTGATAAGACAACAGTGTGAGTAGCAATGGAGGCTTCAGCATCCTCTAATTGCTGTTCTGATATTAAATTCTGATCAACAGCCATATCCTGATACTCACCTAAAATCTGATCATCAGCATCTTGATGCAGAGAAGGTGTTAGTGATAACTCAGGAGTTTGAACAGCATCAGTAGCAGGTGTTGTGGAAGGATTATTTGCTGTTGGAGCTTCTAAGAAAAGTATTTCAGGCACAACCAGGTTCTGAATATCAATTTCAGCACTTGTGCCTGGATCAACAAGAGACACAGAAGGTGAATTAGCCTTGTCAGATACAGGTTCCTGAGATGGAGTTGATGGAGAAGAAGTGACTGGAGCAAATTCCTTGTCTTGTGAGATCAGAGATTCCTGATCCCCTTCCTTAGCTGCTTCCTCCTCATCATCTGAAACTGGCATTTGTGCCCTATGTTTCTTGTACTTCCTTGTTGATTTGGATTCCTTGGGAGTTTCAGGAACCGTCATACGTCTAAGCCTCTTGAGAAGCCTAGAACCCCCAATTGTAGAATCCTTCTGAGAAGTTGCCTTCTCAGCTTCATTTACCACAGGTTCTGAAGAAGGAATCTGATCCTCAGAGTCTGATTCATCTCTCAAAGTAATTATCCTCCTCTTTTGAGGTGTGTGAGGAACAGTCTTTGTTCTCTTTGGCTTAGAGGATGTAGGCTTCACAGTAGGTGTTGAAGAAGAAGGTTGAGCAGTCTGTGAAGTGGAGAGATAGGATTGGAGATAAGTTCTGAGGGTAGGTTGAGTAGAATGAGAGGTAGGTTCTGAGGTTGATGGATTTTGGGTGGTTGGAGGTGGTTGAACATCAGAGTAAACAGATCTATAGGTATCAGGATCAGCATTTACCAGAATCTGTTTCACAGACTGAGGAATCTGTAATGATCTAACCATTTTCTTCTTAGTATCAGCATTTACTAGATCATTAAAGTACCTTTTTGCAACCTTAAAAGGTGGGGTTTGGGTGCTGACTAACTGAGGTTCATCAGTACAATAAGTGTAAATAAGTTGACAGAATCTAGCAAAATAAACAACATCTCGATCCTCTGTCATCCTATCCCCAATAAAACCAATTAAAGCAGTTGCAAAATCAAAATGAGTTTGATTGATAATTGCATACCCGATGTGCTGACTCATAATGGGAATAGCATCAAAATTTGAACACTTGTTGCCAAAAGCCTTGGTGATGCAATCGAAGAAGAAACTCCATTCTCTTATGATATTAGCCCGTTTCAACTGTCCAAGTTTCGTCAGACTCTTTTCATATCCCAAATCAGTCATTAACCCCCGAAGTTCTGATTGCTCTGGTATAGAGAAGGTACAATCTTCTGGAAGATGTAATGCTCTTCGTACTGTACCAGGAGTGACTACATAGGATGAATCACCCACTTGGAAGATAATACTGGGAGTGCCTCGTTTACCACCATCATCAAAAACTCCAGTCCTCCAGAACCGCAGAACTTGTTGACTTGAAAATAATTCAGGCTGAGTTAAGGCGTACCCAACCTCACTATGTGCAAGAAGATCTTGCACAAAGTGCAATTCAGATGGAGCTTCAGCATGATCAAGAATTGCAGAATAGTTGTTTGGAACAAACTTTGCTCCATCAATGATTAAATCCTTTGGTGCCATGTGAAAAAATATTGAGATTCAAGTATGCCTGTTATGTGTTTGAGATAATGTCTGTATGAAAAACCAACATGAGAAAGAATGAGAAAGAGAGTAAAAGTAAGAAGAGAGATAAAGTATAAAGAAAATAAAAGATTAAAGAAATCTTCTCTCTGTTGTTCTTATACTCTGAAAAAAAATGTTACCGTTGGACACCTGTCAGACATGCAGTAATAACGGGTAGTTACTGGGCTCGAGAAAACAGGAATGATTACTTACCCAGTTGCCTTGTTTCAAGGAAAAACCGTTCCATTTATCAAGAGACACAGTTTTAATTCAAAATTTAAACCGTTAGCACTGATTGAATTATTTTTCACTGCAACATTAATATTCTGAAAATGAATCATGTTAAAAATGACCAAGATAATTTCGATGAATAAGTGCTGACAAAGAATCAGAACTTAAATAAAGACAAAATTTAAATGGTCATCAGAATATTAAGCAGGATTTAACAACACAAGATAAAATAACTCAGAGACAAATTCTTGAAGTAAAAATAGTTTTCATTAATATATCAAGTCAATACATATATGAAATAGAAAGTACATCAATACAAGATTTTCCCTAAGCTTCTAATCCTAACGTCAACAGCTTTAGTCCTAGCTAAGAAGCCTGACAAAGCTGAGGATAAAGAAGAACAGAAAGAAGACGAGATTAAGTCATCTTCCTCTTCCTATCTTCGACGAACAAGATGGCGAGTCGTATGATTCGCTCTTGCTGACGGATAGCTTCCCGCCTTTCCTCCTCCAGGCGCTCCAGATGGCGATGATAATCCATCTCGAAGAATAGAAGGTGAGCCAGCACCTCCTGTGGGACAGAGTCCCAGATCTCCTCAGGAATGGCTGTTACATGCCACTCCTGCTGCCAGTCGGCACAACTGAGCTAAAGTCTCATACCATGCTCTAGGAGCTTGCTTAAGTCCATAAAGTGCTTTATCAAGCCTGTAGACATAATCTGAATGTTTGGTATCTACAAAACCTGGAGGTTGTTCAACATATACCTCTTCCTCCAATTCTCCATTGAGAAAAGCACTTTTCACATCCATTTCAAAGACAGTAAACTTTTTGTGAGCAGCATAAGCCAAAAATATCCTTATGGCTTCTAACCTAGCAACTGGTGCAAATGTTTCATCATAGTCAATTCCCTCCTGTTGAGAATATCCTTTTGCAACCAGACTTGCCTTATTTCTTATAATTATGCCATCACTATCAGTTTTGTTTCTGAATACCCACTTTGTACCAACAACAGATCTATTCTTTGGTCTTGGCACTAGGGTCCAGACTTTGTTTCATTCAAATTCATTCAACTCTTCCTGCATTGCTTGCACCCAATCAGCATCTTGAAGAGCTTCTTCTACTTTCTTTGGCTCAGTCTGAGAGAGAAAAGAATTGTATAGACACTCATTTGAAGTACCTGTTCTAGTTATGACACCTGCATCAGGATTTCCAATTATTAAATCAGGTGTATGTGATTTTGTCCACTTCCTTGCAGATGGAATGTTTTCTCTAGAACTGGATGCTCCTCCATGATCCATGCTATCTTCATTTTCATTTTCTAATGCTCCCCCTGAAACTATGCTCTCTGAGTTGGATTCTTCAGTATTTAGATTTTCAGCACTATCAGAACTTAGCTTATCAGAACTTGACGAATCAGAACTTGAAGAGCCAGATGCATGTTCGGATGTTTCTTGAGATGTGGTAGAATCTTGAGTATGATCCCCCTGCATAGGTGCATCTTCCTTTAACATAATCACCACAGTTTCAATAACATCAGAGTTTAATCCGTCAGAGTTTGTAGTATCAGGACTTAGACTGTCAGGTTTTTTAGTATCAGAATATGAGTCTTCATTTTCAAATCTCAGCTGATCATGATCAATGAAATCTTTAAGACCAGTGATCTTCTTGTCATCAAAAGAGACATTGATAGATTCCATGACCACTTTTGTTCTCAAATTATAGACTCTGAAGGCTTTTGTGGAAAGTGGATATCCAACAAAGATTCCTTCATCAGCTTTTAGATCAAACTTTGATAGCTGTTCAGGATGAGTCTTGAGAACAAAACACTTGCATCCAAATACATGAAAATATTTCAGATTTGGCTTCTTTTTCTTCACCATCTCATATGGTGTTTTTCCATGCTTGTTAATGAGTGTTGCATTTTGAGTAAAACAAGCAGTCTGCACAGCTTCAGCCCAGAAATAGGTTGGAAGCTTTGCTTCTTCAAGCATTGTACGTGCAGCTTCAATGAGAGTTCTATTCTTCCTTTCAACAACTCCATTTTGCTGTGGAGTTCCAGGAGCAGAAAATTCCTGCTTTATTCCATGGCTTTTGCAGAACTCTTCCATTATCAGATTCTTGAACTCAGTGCCATTATCACTCCTTAAAATTTTCACAGAATCTTTGACCATTTTATCCAGCTGTTTGACATGATCAATCAAGATAGATGCAGTTTCACTTTTTGTGTGCAAGAAATACACCCATGTGTATCTGGTGAACTCATCCACTATGACCAACGCATACTTCTTCTTTGCAATAGACATGACATTTACTGGACCAAATAGATCAACATGTATAAGATGATAAGGCTCAAGAATTGATGATTCAGTCTTGCTCTTGAATGAAGATTTTCTTTGTTTAGCTTTCTGACATGAATCACAAAGACCATCAGGAGCAAATACTGTGTTTAGCAATCCTCTCACAAGATCTTTCTTGACCAGTTCATTTATATTGTTAAAATTTAAATGAGAGAGTTTCTTATGCCAATTCCAGCTTTCTTCAATTGATGCTCTACTTAACAGACAGATTGCAGAGCCATCAGCACTTGTTGAAACTTAGCTTCATAAATGTTACCACGTCTATATCCTTTCAGAACAACTTTGCCTTTAGATTTACTCACAATTTCACAGTGTTCTTCAAAGAAATCAACATGATAACCTCTGTCACAGATTTGACTTATACTCAGAAGGTTGTGTTTAAGTCCTGAGACCAGAGCTACTTCTTTAATGATGACATTCCCAAGATTGATATTGCCATATCCCAATGTTTTTCCAATGTTGCCATCTCCATAAGAAACACTTGGGTCAGCTTTCTCCACAAAGTCTGATAGCAGGGCCTTATTTCCAGTCATATGACCTGAACATCCACTGTCCAGAACTAGAATATTTTTCCTGTTGCCCTGCAATCATAAGGACCACTAATTATTAGTTTTAAGGACCCAGACTTGCTTGGATCCTTTGGTCTTATTAAGTTTGTTAACATTTGCAGCGGATTTAGCATCAGAGTTTATGTTAACATTTTTCTTATCAGAATTTACATTATCAGACTTTGAATCAGAATTTATACTAGAAGGAACAATGGAAACTTTCTTCAAAGAAGGTTTTATTTGATAATAATCATAGTACAGACTATGATATTCCTTACAAGTATAAATGGAATGCCATAAACTACCACAATGAAAGCAAGGATTTTGTGGTTTGTATCTAACTGACTGACTCTTAACTCCTGATTTCGAAGGTAAGGAGTTAATATTCTTATTTTTCCTGCAAAAAGAAGCCAGATGGTTAGAACTTCCACAGTTATGACATGTTTTCCTAGGTGCATCAGGAACAGGTTTATAATCATTGCTTTTATTCACACCTTCCTTTCCATTCCTATTTTTCCTAGGTGATTTTACCTTGTTTGTATTCTTGACATCTTTCAGCTTATGCTTAAGCTGCTTCTTTGTCATTAAGCCTATGTTTACTTCAGCTATCTTTTCCTGTTTTAGTTTGTCAGAAGTTAATTCCTCTTTAACTTCTGATTTCTCATTATCAGACTTTACAGTTACAAACTTAACAGGTTTTAACTTTGGCTTTTGCTTAACAACAGGCTTAATTTCTTCAGTTCCTTTATCATTCTTATTTTCTCCATAACCTAAGCCCTCTTTCCAATTTTCACTACTTAGCAAATTTTGAGTTCTTCTGCCAGAGTTAGTCCAAGTCCTGATTATTTCTCTTTCCTTTTCTAACTCAGTTTTTAGAGATTCATTCATTTTTAGCACTTCATCCCTAACATAAAAAGCATCATCTCTATCCTTCTGAGTTTGATGGAATATGACTAACTCTTTTTCTAAGAAATCATTTCTTTTCTTATATGCAAGATTTTCAGAAGTTAATCTTTCACATGTTAAAGTTTGATCTCTATAGCTAACAAACATGGTTTTAAGATATCTTCTCAACTCATTAATATCATCAGTATGAAAAGCATAAGTAGTCTGAGGTACCTTTGTTTCAGCAGCTTCAGAACTGCTCTCAGCACTTTCTTTATCAGCATTTGCCATTAATGCATAGTTCTCCTCACTTTCAGAGTCTGAGGTTTCTGTCCAGCTTTTCTGCTTTGTGACAAGAGCCTTGCCTTTGTCACCCTTTACCTTCTTGCAGTCAGGAGATATGTGGCCTTTCTCACCACAGTTATAGCATTTAACATTGGTGTAATCTCCTCTGTCAGATTTTCCTCCTCTTCCTTCAGATCTTCTGAAATTCTTCTTATCAGAACTTATGCGTTTCCTGGGAAACTTCTTTCCCTTCCTGAACTTTCTGTATGCAATCTTTGTGATTCCTTTCACCATAAGAGCACACAGTTTCATCATCTCCTCATCAGCATCAGTCTCAGGCAAGCTTTCAGAATCTGAGTCATCATCACTCTCAGAACTTGATGACTCAGTATCAGACTTTATGAAAAGAGCTTTACCCTTGTCTTTCTTCGAGGAAGCTGCTTTGGGGAATTCTTCTTCAGCCTTAAGAGCAACTGTCCTTGACTTTCCTCCTTTCCTCTTGCTTCTTTGTTCCATCTCCAGCTCGTGTGTCTTGAGCATTCCATAGATTTCGTCAAGAGTTGTTTCATCAAGATTGTAGTTGTCTCTTATTGTCGTTGCCTTCAAATCCCAACATTCAGGAAGAGCTAACAGGAACTTAAGGTTTGAGTCTTCAAGATCATAATCTTTATCAACCAATGACAAATCATTCAAAAGTTTGACAAATCTATCATATAAATCATTCAATGACTCATTAGTCTTTGAGTCAAAGTGTTCATACTCTTGAGTGAGTATTGTCTTCATGTTCTTCTTAATTGTGTCAGTTCCCTGACATCTTGTTTCCAGAGCATCCCATATCTCCTTAGCAGTCTTGCAGTTGATTACCATGTTTGACATTACATTGTTAATGGCACTATGCAGTAAGTGTCGTACCTTAGCATCCTTAGCAATTGATGCTATGTCCTCAGCAGTATAATCACTCTTCTCCTTTGGTACGGTCGTTGCTGCTTCACCTGCAACTGCAACAACGAGTTTGGTTGGTTTGTGAGGACCTTCCTTGATTCTATCCAGGTATTCTGGATCTGTTGCTTCCAGGAACATGGTCATCCTTACCTTCCATATGGGATATTCAGATGGTCTCAGTATGGGGACTCTGATGGTCTCATACCGACTCTGAATTTGTGTCTTTGGTGGTTCCTCAGTTGTGGTAGGCTTAGTTGGAGTTTCTGTGTCCGACATGATTGTGTTTGGATCTTTAACTGTATGTAGGTTAACAGATAGGCTCTGATACCAATTGTTAGGTCACACACACACACTGTAGAGGGGGTGAATACAGTGTATAGTACACTCAAATCGAACTTAAAGAACTTGAGTAACAGAAAACAAACTTTATTGAAACAATACACTCTGTTACAATATGGAACTGTTACCTCTCAGTGATGAACAAATATCACGAGAGCTGCTAGGGTTATATAGAATAATAACTTCGATAATGATAACACTTCTAGTGTAAACCCTATGTCTGTGTTTATATACTACACAGTTACAAGATAATCGCTAATTGATATGGAATATAATTCTGCTTCCTAAAATATATCAATCAGATATCTTCTATTCCAAGTATTCCATTCTTCACGGAATACCTTCTTCATGCATATCTCTTCTTATGTTTTATCTCTATCTTCTTTCCTTTAATCAGCTACTGTCCTTATCTGATCGTCCTTCAGCACTTAAGTTCTGATATCTATCTTCTGATGATTATCTCCTGATAATATAAGTACTGATATCCTTAAGTCCTGACTTCCATTATAAGTACTGATCAACAGTTAAGTACTGATCTATCCTGTTCACACAAGATCTGAAAGCTAAACATAAGACATATTAGCCATGACATTATCAAATATATCTAACAGATAGATTTGTCAAACTCTTGAATGATCTGTCACTGGTTAATAAGGAGTATGATCTTGAAGATTTAAACCTTAAATTCCTGTTAGCTCTTCCTGAATGTTGGAATTTGAAGGCAACAACAATAAGAGACAACTACAGTCTTGATGAAACAACTCTTGATGAAATTTATGAAATGCTCAAGATTCATGAACTTGAGATGGAACAAAGAAGCAAGAGGAAAGGAGGAAAGTCAAGGACAATTGCTCTTAAGGCTGAAGAAGAATCCCCCAAGGCAGCTACCTCAAGAAAAGACAAGGGTAAAGCTCTTTTCACAAAGTCTGATACTGAGTCATCAAGTTCTGAAAGTGATGATGACTCAGATTCTGAAAGCTTGCCTGAGACTGATGTTGATGAGGAGATGATGAAGCTGTGTGCTCTTATGGTGAAAGGGATCACAAAGATTGCATACAGGAAGTTCAGGAAGGGAAAGAAGTTTTCCAGGAAAGGCACAAGTTCTGATAAGAAGAATTTCAGAAGATCTGAAGGCAGAGGAGGAAAGTCTGATAGAGGAGATTATACCAATGTCAAATGCTATAACTGTGGTGAGAAAGGCCACATATCTCTTGATTGCAAGAAAGTAAAGGGTGACAAATGCAAGGCTCTTGTCACAAAGCAGAAAAGCTGGACAGACACCTCAGACTCTGAAAGTGGGGAGAATTATGCCTTGATGGCAAATGCTGATATAGCAAATGCTGAAAGCAGTTCTAAAGTTGCTGAGTTAAAGGTACCTCAAACTACTTATGCCTTTCATACTGATGATATTAATGAGTTGAGAATATATCTTAAAACCATGTTCATTAGCTATAGAGATCAAATTTTAACATGTGAAAGATTAACTTCTGAAAATCTTGCTTTTAAGAAAAAAAATGATTTCTTAGAAAAAGAGTTAGTTATGTTCCATCAAACTCAGAAGGATAAAGATGATGTTTTTTATGTTAGGGATGAAGTGCTAAAAATGAATGAATCTCTAAAAACTGAGTTAGAAAAGGAAAGAGAGATAATCAGGACTTGGACTAACTCTGGCAGAACAACTCAAAATTTGCTAAGTAGTGAAAATTGGAAAGAGGGCTTAGGTTATGGAGAGGATAAGAATGATAAAGGAGCTGTAGAAATTAAGCGTGTTGTTAAGCAAAAACCAAAGTTAAAACCTGTTAAGTTTGTAACTGTAAAGTCTGATAATGATAAATCAGAAGTTAGAGAGGGATTAACTTCTGACAAACTAAAACAGGAAAAGACAGCTGAAGTAAACATAGGCTTAATGACTAAGAAGCAGCTTAAGCATAAGCTGAAAGATGTTAAGAATGCAAACAAGGTAAAATCACCTAGGAAAAATAGGAATGGAAAGGAAGGTGTAAATAAAAGCAATGATTATAAATCTGTTCCTGATGCTCCTAGGAATTCATGTCATAACTGTGGAAGTTCTAACCATCTGGCCTCTTTTTACAGGAAGAATAAGAACATAAACTCCTTACCTTCAAAATCATGAGGTAAGAGTCAGTCTGTTAGATATAAACCACAAAATCCTTGTTTTCATTGTGGTAGTTTATGGCATTCCATTTATACTTGTAAGGAATATCATAGTTTGTACTATGATTATTATCAATTAAAACCTTCTTTGAAGAAAGTTTCCATTGTTCCTTCTAGTGTAAATTCTGATTCAAAGTCTGATAGTGTAAATTCTGTTAAGAAAAATGTTAACATAAACTCTGATGTTAAATCCGCTGCAAATGTTAACAAACTTGATAAGGCCAAAGGATCCTAGCCAGTCTGGATCCTTAAAACTAATCATTAGTGGTCTTTGTGATTGCAGGGCTACAAGAAAAATATTCTAGTTCTGGACAGTGGATGTTCAGGACATATGACTGGAAATAAAGCCCTGCTATCAGACTTTGTGGAGAAAGCTGGCCCAAGTGTTTCTTATGGAGATGGCAACATTGGAAAAACATTGGGATATTGCAATATCAATCTTGGGAATGTCATCATTAAAGACGTAGCTCTGGTCTCAGGACTTAAACACAATATGATGAGTATAAGTCAAATCTGTGACAGAGGTTATCATGTTGATTTCTTTGAAGAACACTGTGAAGTTGTGAGTAAATCCAAAGGCAAAGTTGTTCTAAAAGGATACAGGCGTGGTAACATTTATGAAGCTAAGCTTTCAACAAGTACTGATGGTTCTGCAATCTGTCTGATGAGTAGAGAATCAATTGAAGAAAGCTGGAATTGGCACAAGAAACTCTCTCATTTAAATTTCAACAATATAAATGAACTAGTCAAGAAAGATCTTGTGAGAGGACTGCCAAAGTCAGTATTTGCTCCTAATGGTCTTTGTGATTCTTGTCAGAAGGCCAAACAAAGAAAATCTTCATTCAAGAGCAAGAATGAATCATCAATTTTTGAGCCTTATCATCTACTACATGTTGATCTATTTGGTCCAGTGAATATCATGTCTATTGCAAAGAAGAAATATGTGTTGGTCATAGTGGATGAGTTCATCAGATACACATGGGTGTATTTCTTGCACACAAAAAGTGAAACTGCATCTATCTTGATTGATCATGTCAAACATCTGGATAAATTGGTCAAAGATTCTGTGAAAACCATAAAGAGTGATAATGGCACTGAGTTCAAGAATTTGATAATGGAAGAGTTCTGCAAAAACCATGGAATTAAGCAGGTTTTTTCAGCTCATGGAACTCCACAGCAAAATGGAGTTGTTGAAAGGAAGAATAGAACTCTCATTGAAGCTGCACGTACAATGCTTGAAGAAGCAAAGCTTCCAACCTATTTCTGGGCTGAAGCTGTGCAGACTGCTTGTTTTACTCAAAATGCAACACTCATTAACAAGCTAGGAAAAATACCATATGAGATGGTGAAGAAAAAGAAGCCAAATCTGAAGTACTTTCATGTATTTGGATGCAAGTGTTTTGTTCTCAAGACTCATCCTGAACCGCTATCCAAATTGGATCTAAAAACTGATGAAGGAATCTTTGTTGGATATCCACTTTCCACAAAAGCCTTCAGAGTCTATAACTTGAGAACAAGAGTGGTCATGGAGTCTATCAATGTCTCTTTTGATGACAAGAAGATTACTGGATTTGAAGATTTTATTGATCATGATCAGCTGAGATTTGAAAATGAAGACTCAAATTCTGATACTGATAATCCTGACAATCTAAGTCCCGATACTGCAAACTCTGATGGATTAAACTCTGACGTTATTGAAACTGTGGTGACTACGCCAAAGGAAGATGCACCTATGCAGGGGGAGCATACTCAAGATCTTACCACATCTCAAGAAGCATCAGAACACACATCTGGCTCTTCAAGTTCTGATTCGTCAAGTTCTGATAAGCCAAGTTCTGATAGTGCTGAAAATCTAAATTCTGAAGAATCCAACTTAGAGAGCATAGTTTCAGGGGGAGCATCAGAAAATGAAAATGAAGACAACATGGATCATGGGGGAGCATCCAGTTCTAGAGAAAACCTTCCATCTGCAAGGAAGTGGACTAAATCACATACACCTGATTTGATAATTAGAAATCCTGATGCATGTGTCAGAACTAGAACAGGTACTTCAAACGAATGTCTTTACAATTCTTTTCTCTCTCAGACTGAGCCAAAGAAAGTGGAAGAAGCTCTTCAAGATGTTGATTGGGTGCAAGCAATGCAGGAAGAGTTAAATGAATTTGAAAGAAACAAAGTCTGGACCCTAGTGCCAAGACCAAAGAATAGGTCTGTTGTTGGTACAAAGTGGGTGTTCAGAAACAAAACTGACAGTGATGGCATAATTACAAGGAATAAGGCAAGGCTGGTTACAAAAGGATATTCTCAACAAGAGGGAATTGATTATGATGAAATATTTGCACCAGTTGCTAGGTTAGAAGCCATAAGGATATTTTTGGCTTATGCTGCTCACAAAAAGTTTACTGTCTTTCAAATGGATGTGAAAAGTACTTTTTTCAATGGAGAATTGGAGGAGGAAGTATATGTTGAACAACCTTCAGGCTTTGTAGATTCCAAACATCCAGATTATGTCTACAAGTTTGATAAGGCACTTTACGGACTTAAGTAAGATCCTAGAGCATGGTATGAGACTTTAGCTCAGTTTCTTTTGGAAAGTGGATTCAACAGAGGAACAATAAACAAAACACTGTTCTACCTCAACCATGGAAATTACTTACTTCTGGTCCAGATTTATGTTGATGATATCATTTTTGGGTCTCAAATGACAGACTTTGCAAGAAGTTTGCCAAACTGATGCAGTCAAGGTATCAGATGAGTATGATGGGGGAACTTAGCTATTTTCTGGGCCTTCAAGTCAAGCAAAATGAAGAAGGCACTTGTATTTGACAAACTAAGTACACCAGAAACTTGCTGAAGAAATTTGGAATGCAAGATTGTTCAAGTGCATCCACTCCCATGGCCACTACAACAAAACTAGATAAGGATACTGGTAAATCAGTAGATATTACTGATTACAGAGGTATGATTGGTTCTCTACTCTATCTAACTGCTAGTAGACCTGATATCATGTATGCTACCTGTCTTTGTGCAAGATTTCAAGCAGATCCAAGAGAACCTCACTTAACAGCTGTGAAAAGAATTTTTAAATATCTTAAGGGAACAGCTGATCCGGGATTATGGTATCCCAGAGAATCATATTTTAAACTAATAGGTTACTCAGATACAGATTTTGCAGGTTGCAAAATTGACAGGAAAAGCACAAGTGGAAGCTGCCAATTTCTTGGAGGCGGATTGGTTTCTTGGTTTAGCAAGAAACAAAAGTCAATTTCCACATCAACTGCAGAAGCAGAATATATTGCTGCAGGAAGTTGTTGTGCACAGATTCTTTGGATGAAGAATCAGTTACTGGATTATGGGTTAACATATTTCAAAATCCCTATTTAATGTGATAATCAAAGTGCTATTGCTATGACAGGTAATCCAGTTCAACACTCTATGACAAAGCACATCAGCATCAGGTACCACTTCATCAGGGAACATGTAGATGAAGGTACAGTGGAATTGCACTTTGTTCCAATAGATCAACAACTAGCAGATATCTTCACAAAACCATTGTGTGAAACTACTTTTACAAGATTGGTAAATGAACTTGGAATGGTTTCAGGTTCTTTCTCTAAATCTGCTTAGTTTTGTTCTGTTACATCATATTTTATGATCAGTATTTACAGAATTCAATCTCTTTGTGTATTCTGTGCTTAAATGAAAAATATGTTTAAGTATTGACTGTTGTCTGATCAATGTTTCTAAACTCTGATAGTGATATGTCTGTTTAGGTAACTATTCAATCCTATGAGGATAACTGTGTTAGATGCTGACCTAGTAGTCTTCAATAAACAAAGGATCCCATGTAAGAAGTAATTATTTATGTGGAAATCTATTGACACAAGCAAATTCTGATAATTGAGCTTAGTTGAGTTTACTTTGTATATCTTATTACTAAGTCACAAACTAGAATAATGCTGCTCATCTGTTAAGTTCTGATGTTAGTAAACCTGTTGAATGAACTAAGTGCTGATAAACCTCACTTATTAAAAAAAAAATGAAACAAGGATTAAAAATCAGGTACTCCTTTGAGATCTAAAGTAAAAATGTGGAAGGGAAGACCCAAGTGCATTGCTGGTATTAAGTAATATGCATCAGAAAAGCAAATAAATTTTTTTCTTGGTGACTTTTCACACTCTATGAATACTGGAGAAATACTCTGATAATAGCATAAATTCTGATAAGCAGTCGTGACTCACTTACACTGAGAAGCCACTGTAAAAAGGAATTTAAAAAAAATGCACAATATTAGCACACAATAGTTGAGGTGGACTCAAGCATGAACTCATTCACCAGTAGGTTTCAGGATAATGACAGCTCTTTAGCAAAGTTTTAGTTATGCCTTATTTCTAAGATGTACTGAAGTGAATCTGACTTTACTCTTTGTCTGATATTTAGCTTAATGCACACACTAACCACTCCATATGAATGATGAAAATCACCGTGGTGATCTATGTTGTTTTAGATGAACAGTCATTGTGTCACATTGCACAAATTCTGAGGACAAGTTTTGGTTACATGTTCTGATGATTATGTTCTGAAGAATATAAATCAAAATTTGTGTGAGTATTTACTAAGATAGGCATTCATTTTTAGAGTTAAGAGATTATGTTCTGATGACTGTTAAGTTCTGATATAAGTCTAAGTTCTGGTATTCGCGTCTGATTCTTTACTTGACTTATTTGTGGATAAAATTTGACCTAACAGTCTCAGTTTAAACCTGAATATGTTGAAGTGGAAGATTAGTAGTCACTATGGTTAGGGATAGTGGTACTCGTACTTGAACAGTCAACTTTTACTTGCTTCTTATGTGCATTAAACCATGTTTTCTCTTTCCAATGAATGTTTTTCTTTTTCCAAGTCTGGGGAGACGAGGTAGAATTAATTCCACCTGTAAGCATTAAATTTCTTAACGTCTCTTGGCATTCTCTTGCCTATATAAGCAACCACTTCACATCAGCCTTTCCATCAAATCTCTTCTCACAAACTCACCTTCATACTTTTTATATCAAAAACACCATGGTCAGATACAATATGTTTTTGAACTACGAAACTTTCAACATGGAGCTGAGCTGTGCTGATTGGCAGCAGGAATGGTACGTCACTGTCATTCCTAATTGAGATATGGGATTCTGTTCCCCAGGAGGTACTCACCCACCTCCTGTTTTTCTACATGGACTACCATCGCTATCTGGAGCGATTGGAGGAGGAAAGGCTGGAAGCTCTCCGCCAGCAAGAGCGAATCATTCGACTCGCCATTCTGTTTGTCGAGAGTAGGAAGAAAAAATGATTTATTTCCTTCTTCCTGTTTTTCTTCATCATCAGCCTTGCCCTGCTTCTTGAGCTAGGACAAAGGCTGTTGACGTTAGGTTTAGCAGTTTAGGGAAATCTTGTACAAGTTCTGATGTAATTTAAATTTCATGAATGTATTCTCTTGATATATTAATGAAATTTGTTTTTGTTTCAAGATTTTATCTCTGAGATATTTTAATGCATTGTTGAATCCTGATACATATTCATATTCTGATGACCATATAATTTCTGTTTTAATTTAAGTTCTGATTTTCCTTTATTAATACTTACTCATCTGATTTATCTTGGTCATTTTCACTCGATTTATTTTCAGAATATTGATGTTGCAGTGAACAATAATTAAATAAGTGGGAACGGTTTCAATTCTGACTTAAAACTGTTTCACCTTGATTAATTGAATAAATGGGTAAGTGGAACGGTTTCTCCTTGAAAAACTACAAGTGGGTAAGTAATGATTACTGTTTTCTCGCGTCCAGTAACTATCCATTATTACTGCATGTCTGACAGGTGTCCAACGGTAACATTTTTTTAAGAGTATAAGTAAGACAGAGAGAGGATTTTTTTTTAATCTTTTATTTCCTTTCATACTTTTTCTCTCTACTTGATTTTACTCTCTTTCTTCTTCTCACGTTGGTTTTTCGTACAGACATTTTATCAAACACCTAACAGGCACTCTTAAATATCAATTTTTCTCATGGCACCAAAGGATTTAATCATTGATGGAGCTAAATTTGTTCCAAACAACTATGCTGCAATTCTTGATCATGCTGAAGCTCCATCTGAATTGCATTTTGTGCAAGATCTTCTTGCACACTGTGAGATTGGGTATGCATTGACTCAGCCTTCAGTCTTTTCGAGCCAACAAGTTCTAACATTTGCGGACTGGGCACTTTGATAATGGTGGTACACATGGCACTCCCAGTATTGTTTTCGAAGTGGGTGATTCTTCATATGCAATCACTCCTGGTACAATACGCAAGGCTCTACATCTCCCAGAAGGATGTACCTTTTCAATTCCAGAGGAATCCGTCTTCAGTAGTTAATGGCCAGTTTGGGATATGAACAGAGTTTGGCAAAGCTTGGGCAGTTGAAACGGGCTCATATCAGGAGGGAATGGAGCTTCTTCTTCGACTGCATCACTACAGCTTTTGGGAATAATTGTTCGAATTTTGATGCTATTCATATAATGAGTCAGCACATCGGGTATGCTATTATAAACCAAACTCATTTTGATTTTGCAACTGCAATAATTGGTTTTATTGGGGATAGGATGACAGAGGATAGGAATGTTGCTTACTTTGCTAGATTCTGTCAACTTATATATACTTTTTGTACTGATGAACCTCAATTAGTCAGTTCCTCAACTCCACATTTTAAGGTTGCAAAACGCTACTTTAATGACTTGATAAATGCTGACACTAAGAAATCAGTGGTTAGACCTTTACAGATTCCTCAGTCTGTAAAACTGATCTTAGTAAATACTGATCCTGATACTTATAGATCTGTTTATTTTGATGTCCAACCAACATCAACCTCTCAAACACCACAACAACCATCAGCACCTACCACTCTATCTACTCAACCAACCCTCAGGCAATATATCAAATCCTATCTCTCCACTTCACAGACAGTTCAACCCTCATCCTCAGCACCTACTGCGAAGCCTTCATCTTCCAAACCTAATAGGACAAAGACTGTTCCTCAAACACCTCAAAAGAGAAGGAGGATTGCTTTAAGAGATGAATCTGATACTGAGGAACAGGTTCCTTCTTCAGAACCTGTGGTAAATGAAGCTGAGAAAGTGACTTTTCAGAAGGATTCTGGAATCGGGGGATCTAGGCTTCTCAAGAGGCTTAGAAGAATGACTGTTCTTGAAACTCCCAAGGAATCCATATCTACAAAGAGATACAAGAAACAGAGGGCAAAAAGGCCAGTTTTAGATGATGAAGAAGCAGCAACTAAGGAAGGGGATCAGGAATCTCTGATCTCACAAGAAAAGGAATTTGCTAAAGTCACTTCTTCTTCATCAACTCCATCTCAGGAAGCTGTTTCTGAAAAGGTCAACACACTATCTGTATCTCCTGTTGATTCAGGCACAAGTGCTGATATTGATGTTCAAAACTTGGTTGTGCCTGAAGTAATTCTCTTAGAAGCTTCAACAGCAACTAATCCATCAACAACACCTGTTACTGATGCTGCTCACACTCTAGAGTTATCTACTACACCTTCTCTGCATCTAGATGCTGATGATCAGAATATAGGTGAACATCAGGATATGGCTGTTGATTAGAACTTAGAACCAAATCAGCAATTAGAGGATGCTGAAGCCTCCATTGCTACTCACACTGTTGTTCTATCAGAAGATACTGATTCTGTAAGTTCTGATGCTGCAAATGCTGGAGATACTGGTGATGTTGCTCTACAAGCAGATACTGATGAAGCAGGTCCTTCAGGACATGCACCTCAACAAAAAGTTCTTAAATCTGAACTTATTAAGAAGTTTGTTACCAGAGAAGCACCAGTGCCTTGGAGTGAAACTCCTGCTGGTCAGGAGTGGACTAAGAAATGGAACTCAATTACTTGTGTTCCATCTGCAAAGAATCTGGCTGAGCACTTGACAAAAGCTGATGAGATGTTAAATACTGATGATTTCAAAACCCAGCTTAGAGTCACTGCATTGAGTACTAAACATCTACAAGGTCTCCATTCCACTACTCATGCAGAGCTACACGAGATTCAGGAAGAATTTATCAAACAGGACCAAATTCAAAAGATTGATAAGAAAAAGTTCTTCCAACCTACCTTTGACAGGATTGCTTATATTGAGAAGACTCAAGAGAAACAACAAGCTCAGATTGATGATATTATGAAAAATCAGGCTTCTCAGTAATCTCAACTTACTGAAATCCAAGCCTCAGTGGAATTGCTTGTCTCTCTTCTACTACCTGTTGATGCCAAAAAGGGGGAGAAAGTAATTAAGTCCAAATGCAAGACTAACAAGACACTGAAATGGAAGGATGATGAAAAGGATGATCAAGGAAACTCTGGAATGGGTAGAGGTCATAGTCAAGGTAGAGGTTTCTCATCAAGAAAAGCTGAAATCACAAGTTACAGGACAAGTTCTGATACTGGGAAAAGAATTAGTTCTGCTACTGGTAAAAGGATAAGTTCTGATGAACTTTTAGATATTGATGAAGAAATGTCAAGACAGTTATTTCTTCAGGAAAATCCAGGAATGGACTTGGAGAGTTTAATGGAAGAAGAAGCCAGACTTAAATCAGAAAAAGTCGCATCTAAATCTGAAGCTTCTGGTAAAAAGACACTTCCAAAACTCAAAGGCATTGTGATAAAGAAAGGACATATACTGAAGCAACATTGGCTAAATCACAACCGCAAATAAATCCAAGATTCAAGGGTAAAGAAAAGGTTGGTGAACCTATCAAGGTTTATGTGCCTCGTGAGAATGAAGAAATCACTGATGAAAAGGATGATCTTGCTCTGACTTCAAGAAAAGTTCTTAAAACAACCTCTGACACGGCTCAAGTTGTTACAAAGTCAAGATAAAGTAAGTTCTGATTTTATAAAGAAGCAAGTAACCTCTGACACAACTTAAGTTAACTTGATATCAGAAGATAGACCAAAGACACTCCTACCAGGATTCACTAAAGCAAAACAGACTCAACCTTTGAAGACTGCTGCAAGTGGTTTTGAAGCAAGAGTAGTTACTGGAAAGGAAGCTAGAGATAAAACTGGATTGGGAAGTGCTGATGAAAGAAGAATACAGAACACTACCAATGATCCAACTTCCTTAAGTGAACCAAGTATTGGAGCAACTCCTGAGAGATTGAATCAACTGGAATCTGTACAAATGGTTTACCATACCTACTTGAAAGAACACATCTTGTTGTACTTCATGACAGATGGTAGGGTTTATCATATAAGGCAAAATGCCATTCTATTGAAGTATTTTGAAGAACTGGAGCATGTACTATTCTTACTTCAAGTGGATGACAGATTGACAGGAAGTGTTGCAAACTATTTGAAGGATCAGATTCAGAGACAGAAAAGACTTTATTCTGTTAAGTTTGACAGCACATATGTTCCAAAGTACAGAGATCACAAGGGTGGTATAGTTGAAATGAAGCCCAACACTGCTAAGATTATAACTACCTTTCTAGGTTACAGGGATGTGGAATTCAATCTTGAGTCTGATAAAGCTTACTTGATCAGACTGGATCAGGATATAAGAAAAGCAAAGATTAATGATCTCAGGGCTGCAATCTTTCAAATTGGTGAAAATAATGCAGAGCTTAAAGATGCTAAAAGGAGGATGATTGATGAACTTAGATATGTTGAGAGATGTTTGTTGAAGAACTATCTCAGAACAACTCCTGACATCAGAGAGATCAGAAGATGAAGCCAAGTCAAGATCTACAACTGATTAAATTCTGATATTTGTACAGACTGAAGCTGTTATCAAAAGTTAAATGTTGCTAAAGTTTTAAGGACTGTAAGTTGTAGTTATCTAGTCTAATTCTCATGCATTTGTACTTAATGTTTTTGACATCATCAAATATTTGTTAAACTTGTATATTATGCTAATTTACAAGTTGGGGGAGATTGTTAGATATATTTGATAATGTCATGGCTAATATGATTTATGTTTAGTTTTCAGATCTTACTTAAACAGGATAAATCAGTACTTACTGGAAGTCAGGACTTAAGGATATCAATACTTATATTATCAGGAGATAATCATCATAAGATGGATATCAGAACTTAAGTGTTGAAGGACGTTCAGATAAGGACAGTAGTTGATTAAAGGAAAGAAGATCGAGATAAATATAAGAAGAGATATGCATGAAGAAGGAGTTCTGTGAAGAATGGAATACTTGGAAGAAAAGATATTTGATTGATATATTTTAGGAAGCAGAATTATATTCCACATCAATTAGCGATTATCTTGTAACTGTGTAGTATATAAACACAGACATAGGGTTTACACTATAAGTGTTATCATATTCGAGAAGATTATTCATTGTAACCCTAACAGCTCTCGTGATATTTGTTCATCACTGAGAGGTAACAGTTCTATACTGTAACAGAGTTTATTATTTCAATAAAGTTTGTTTTCTGTTACTTGTGATATTAAAGTTCGATTTGATTGTACTTTACACTGTATTCACCCCCTCTACAGTGTGTGTGACCTAACAGAGTTATCTAGCTGCTTATATTTTTACAATTTGCCCCTCCCATGAACGATTTGAAACAACTGGCAACAATTAATTGTTAGAATCAGCAAATTAGAAGAAAAGATCAGTATTTCGAATAAGGCGATTTTAGGATTTGCCGATTTGATAATTTTGAGAATATAAAAACTAAAATTTTGATATGAATCAATAGGACATGAAGGGAGAAATTAGGCATCAAGCACAATTAGAACACTTAATATAAATAAAAGGTAAAAAAATATTTCTTAGAACATATATTTATATAAAACATATGTTTATTTATAATAAAAAATTAAAAATAACAGAGCCTCGATAAAGCACGACAAACTTATGAACTGAGTAATTTGAAAATCGAGCTGGGCTCGGTACATAATTCCAAAAGTTTGTCGAACTTCTATGTCCCTTCTTGAAACCTTATAGGTGATATTATTCCAAGAAATATTTTTATAACCTTACATAATTCCACGTTACAAGAAGGGACACAGAGGATGCAGAAATCAATACTGTGTAAAAGCTTTCATTACATAGATTGCAACAAGGCGGAA
The DNA here is from genome assembly GCF_009905375.1 of Apium graveolens. Classification (NCBI taxonomy): domain Eukaryota; kingdom Viridiplantae; phylum Streptophyta; class Magnoliopsida; order Apiales; family Apiaceae; genus Apium; species Apium graveolens. Next base: position 227,444,603 of record NC_133656.1, on the reverse strand, counting down.
TTCTCTCATACACAAGCAGCAGAATTGATGTAAGAGATAAAAAACATATACAAAGTGGATCGTCTAAGCACAAATCAGGAGCTAATTTGTCAACTTCTGCAGCATGCACATGGTAGTCTGGTACTGGTGCTAAGTTTTCCCATGTGATGGTAGTACAATCTTAATTCTCTAATGACACAATTGAAACTTCTCCCGTTAAGGTTTTATCCCCTGTCCATTCTCTTCCTAAAAAGTATTATTAGAAGATAAAGTAATAGTCCGTCTCCAGGAAATAAATATTACTTTACCGGATTTATTATTTTATTTGAGAGTAAAAATACACTATTTTTATTAAGTTGATACCGTAAAAAATTATTATGTTAGCCATGCTATTATTTAATTGTGGTTATTATGACTTAGAACAAATGTTTTACTAAAAAAAATAAGATTACTGTTTTTTTAAAATATAGATTAAAAAAAACAGTACATGTGATATAATGAAATATGTGATATAATTATGGTCAAAAATCAACCAATTTTTTTAAAAAACACCGATAATTGCTCAGAAATCGGTCAAAAATATTTGTTAAATTTAATCGATTAACGATAAATCGCCCACAAATTATTTAATTTTTTTAAAATTATTCAATAAATTATAAATCTGTATGTCAATCAAATAATTTTAATTTTCAAAATTTGTAATAATAGATATAATGAAATATGGAAAGTACAATAAAACCTTGATAAATTAATACCTTTGGGACCATGAAAAATTATTAATTAATCGAAATATTAATATATCGATAAATTAATAATTTATTAATTTATCGACATATTAATAATTTATTAATTTATCAAGATATATTATTTAAAATTTTATAACATATACAATTCTCATAATAATAATTTATTTTCATCTATTGAATACTATAAATAACATTAAGAAATATTTATGAATTTAAGTAAATTGAAAGAATTCACTTATTTAATTAGATTATGTAATGTCCTGAATTAGATTATGTAATGTCCTTAAATTCTTAAAATGGTTGAGGGCCTCTCTTTTCTATACCGGTCTTGGTCCTATTTATCACAACAATAAAATGAACCTTATTTGTCGGTCTCATAATTTCCTCTTGTATAACATGAACATAGTACCTAGACTTCCATAATGCATTAAGAAAAATTTAAGATAAAAAAGAGCAAGTTACAATTGACACCTACTATAAAATGCATCCTAAAAATTTATAATTTTGATGTAATATGTGATTTTTAATTTATATATTATATGAGACTTGTATGTATTAATAAAAAAACACTATCTTATTATTTTAGCGAATTATTAATTTACCATAAAAGACCGGGTTCGGGATTATAACAAATTATTAATTTAACGAGGTTATTAATTTATCGAATATTAATTTATCGAGGTTTAATTATAATATTAATAAAAAAATGTAATATATCCGGTGGCTTTTGGTCCCATGCTCCTGGTACATCGGGCATACAAATTTGCAGAATATTAATACCATGAATTGTGTAGTAATAAGGGCTGAGTTCTATGGAGTCCACCTTTTTATCGGAGTCCTCGGAGTCCATCTACGTTCTGCAAATAAAATATATTGTAAAACGTGTTATTTTGCAAAACATGTTACACAAATAGCATAACTTCAACAAAATCATGCAAATCTCATATATTTACGGTACAATATGTATGTTCTGCAATATGTTCTGCAACATGAACATTTATGTTCTGCAAACTAAACATGTTTTGTAGAATATATATTTTTGCAATGTTCTGCTTGTAAAATGTATGCAATCTCCAAGATTTTTGATAGAATAGTGATGTTTGTCGAAAAATAATATGTTTTGCAATATTTTAAGCTATATTTTATTTGCAGAACATATATGGACTCCGAGGACTCCAATTAAAGGTGGACTCCATAGAACTTTACTCGTAGTAATAATCTCTCTCTGGCTATTTTAATAATACACTTTGTAAAAAGAAAAAAAGAAATATTTCATGTTTTCTTACTCATGAAAATTTTATTCTTTTAATCTATATTATATTATAATAAACGAAATATTAAAAATTTGGTAGTCGATCGGCTGAAATTATTTTATTATCCTTATTCCTTATTTATAAATATTTATAAATTATATTTAAATCTTGATGAATGACTTCTTCTTAAATATGGCATGCAATTAGAGAAGTTCTTCCAGCCCAACAAATTTTTCTATGCCACCTTTTTTGCAGTTGTTTTTGTTATGCGTGCCCCTCTAAAGGCACTATTATAAGAATTAGGGTTGTTTATTTGTAGATTTTTTTTTCTATTTTCTCTTTTTCTAAAATTTTAATTTTTAAAAAAATAGTTGAAACTAACAAAATACGTTTCAAATACTAAAATAAGATATGATTAGTATTCCGTTTTCTTAAAAATATTAAATAAATGACGATATAATTTGAGTAAAAATATAAAAGAACAACTGGTAAAATAATTTAAACATTTCATAATTTAATTATATATATATATATATATATATTTTAATATGGTTAAAATAACTTTTTTAGATAAAATATAATTAAATATGACAAATAAAGTATAAAACAATTTTGTTAAATAGATTGAATAATGAAACTTTCTAATTATATGACTAAATATATATACGATTTTGTAGCTTTTAATAAATAATCCAATTAATAATTATATACATTTTTTTGAATAATATTTTATGAAATAACTCATAATTAAGTTCTAGTCACGAATCCCTTCTTTATTTTTCTAACATATAAGTTATTAGTTATTATATTATCAAACTCCCTATTATAATGTAAATATTAATATTAATCAAACTAACAAAATAATTGTTAAATTAAATTGTTTTAAATTTTTTTATTACAAATATGTATTATACTTTTTAATTTAAAAATATGTATTATAGTGTTGATAATTTATAAGTTTCATAAGTTAAATGAGTAATATATTGGTTGTTTACTCAATATTTTTTAAAACTTTGTAAGTAAACATTGTTAATGGACCATATAAAGTTAAAAATAATAAAAATATAAAATATTTTTGTATATGAGAGATCCAAGCGGGGTTAGGTGTTTAACTGTTTTTCACCTTTTTAGATTTAAAAAATATCAAAATATTGTTTTACAGATTTTTCATATATTTATAATTTAGAAAACACAAAAACCATTCTTTCTAATTTTCCAATTTTTTGTTTTGGAAATTTTGGATTTGAACATTTTTTTTATTTTTCCAATTTTCTTAGAAAATTTTTATAAGAAACAGTTGAAGTAAAGAGACCCTTAGTGTTTAGATATATAAACGCAAATGTATTTATAAACGCAAATGTATTTACCCATTATTACGTAGAACAAAACTTCATCAGTCTAATCAATGATTTCGGGAAAAAAATTGATAACTTATATTTCTTTACCCATTTTTTTATATTTAGTTATTTAACTTAATTACTTTTATATTCATTTTTTAAAAAACTTATTTTATTATTTATATACATTTACATTATCTAAAAAAATTAAACCGAATATAATTTATTGGTCACTACAATGAGACATGAGGTTAAAATAAAATTATTTTATATTAGAAGTCTTGACAAAATAAAATAAACCTGTAAAATAACTTTTCTAAAACTAATACAATATGAGCCTGACGGGTTAAACTAAAATTAATATATAATAATGGTAATTATACTATTAATTTGGTTTTAAACAAAATTATAAATAAATTAAATATAATTAGTTGAATTTTATAAATCAAAATTACGATTAGATTAATTGTTATAGTTATTATATAGATTAGGCCAAAATTTGAATATTATCGACAACCTAACTAATTCTAAAATTAAAAAAAACAATATTAAAACACATGACCTATTTAATTGGATCGGGTATATATTTTTCTAAATACCGTGCCAGTTTATGAAAATATTTATTTTAAGTTTAATTATTAAAAATATTTAATAAAACATAATGAAATATATATAGATATATTAAGTTATATTTATTTCAAAATTATTTTATTTAAAAATACAATGAAATAATAATTATATAAAACAATCGTGCATCGCACAGGTTTTAAATTAGTATTGATTAAAAGGTTCTTTTCAATAATGTCTTGTATATAAATTGAAAATACATGTTATTCTGGATTTTGTGGGTGTATATATATATAAATGTGTACATTTACTTATCTTTTAAAATAGATGTAATTAATGTAATATGTAAAAATTAAGTTGTATTATTTTATGAAAAACGGGAAAAAAGATATTACAAATTTATTTTCTAATACATGTAAAATTTGAAAAGTGAACTATAAAAATGAGAGGATAGAGTAATTACCTTATTAATAATTTTTTTGAGACATTAATAATGGCCATAAAAAATTATACTTTTTATTAAAGCTCGTTTGCTAATTTTAAGTAGTGTTATAATTACTTATAAATTTATTAATTGGGCCATTATCAAGTATACTTATAAACATTTAGCAATCAACAGCTAAATATTTTATACATCTATAAAAAAGTATGTTGTATCTGTTAAAGAAAATCGTTTTGGCTTGACTTTTACTTACCGTTAATATAGCAATATTTTCTTAAAAATATTATAAGTAATATCAACGTCAGTAAATTTTGGTCCCCAATAAAAAATATATACATGCAACTATGTCCCCGATTAATAATATCTAGGCAATTGAACTTTTTTTAAATGTTAGATGATTAGACTGAAATATTTTTCTATTAACATAAATAAACTCTGGAAAAAAACAAGTCATAATCATGTCTCAAAAAAAAGCGAAGAAACTTGGAGTTGAATAAAACAGTTTTATGAAAAATGTTCTAAGGCAAGTTATCAACAAGTCACAGATCAAACAATATCGAGAAGTCATTCGAGATGTTCATAATGACTTATCGAGAAATCCAAAATGACTTATATATAATTCTCCGAGATATCGACAAGTCAAATGAAGATATAGAGAACCGGAGATATCGACGAGTTATTTCTGCATATAAAAAACTCAGAGATATCGATAAGTCAAAATGAAGATATAAAGAATTAGAGATATCGACAACTCAATTTCTCATATATAGATCACAGAGATATCGACAAGTCAAAATATATATAGAGATCTCAGATATGTCGATAAGTCAATCTACATGTAGAGATCTCAGACATATCGACAAGTCATTCCACATATAAAGATCAATAGACTTCGACAAGTCAAATGTAACTATAGAGAACTCAGAGATCTCGATTAGTCACTATACTTATCGAGATGTCACTTCTCTATAGAATAAACTGGAGGTCTCGATATGCCTCTCAAATATAGAATGCAGACAAGTTAAATATTCATGATTATCAGTCAACAAATGATCTATCAACTAGATTGAAAAGTCTACAAAGTAGCGGGGAGAATAAAAGATCAAGGGTCAAAATTAACTAGACAAAGGATGACCACCACTACAAGAAAAAAGGCTAAAAGCCACCGGTCAAAAATCGGTTGCTTTTATCTATAAACGACCGAAATCGGTGGATTTTGTTATAAAATCCACCGTTCCCCGTCGGTGGATTTTAACCTGGTCGAAATTGTGTTAAGCGGTGGAATTTATATAAAAACGACCGCATTTTCGGTTGCTTTTATTCCAGGTCAACTTTCCAGCTTTTCCTTTGGTGAAAATTTGAACCTCCCGCTCTTAATTTTCGTTAAAATTTAAACTTCCCGCTTCTAAACTAAAGACACCAAAGTCGGTGGCTTTTATATGCTTCCGCATAAATGCTAAATTCAACAGAATATTGTCAAAATAATTTTACTACAGTAAAACCTCTGTAAATTAATACTCGATTAATTAATAATCTCTCTAAATTAATAATTTTGTCCGGTCCAGACTTGGGCCAGTTCAAAAAATGATCAATTTCGATAAGATAATAAGATAATAATTTTATTGAAAACCCTGTATAAAAATATGGTCCCAATAAAACTATAAATTAATAATTCCCTTATATTCATAAAAATATAGCTATTACATCTTTGTAAAATATGATTCAATTGTAGTTTGCTTTTTCATATAATTTAAATCAACATGAAGATCATCCCTAATCTTTCTTATTGCATCCAAAAGCTCGGGTGTGGTGCTTTCATGTTGCATCAAAAAGTTATTAAGCATTTTTGATGCCTTGAGTGCTTCTTTACGTGTAACCGGCTCCAACGGTGTTGTATCGTCTTCAAGATCATCTTCAACACTATTTTCAAGGGTGGTGTTTGCAATCTCTTCTATCCTCTGGACCTCGGAACATGATTCATTTTCACCCGGATAATCTAAGAAGTTATTAACATCCATTTTATTACGATAACCTAGATCCTTAATCATCACCTCAAGTTCATGAATGTATTCTTCCGGAGTTGTATGTTCATTTAAATTGCTCGAAACTTCATCTATGGAACGAATTTTGCAATGTTGAAAGCACCTTGCTATTGACTCTTGTTTTACATTTGTCGTCCACGTCGCGACTGCATAATTGATAGCATCCAAAACATTAATCTTTCCTGGATCAGATTGTCCCAACTCATAACCTTCTAATAACCCACGATAAAATCTCCTGCGATAGTGCATCTTGAAAGCTCTTATAATTCCTGCATCACAAGGTTGGATTTTTTCAGAGCCATCTTCATTGCAACATATAACAACCGTGAGCCTTTCTTTGTCTTGTTTTCTTCCTTCAAGTTGTTTCGTAGCAAGAGAGTGATCAGCTTGTAACCTGTAAAACAAACCAGTTTCGTCCATGTTAAAAACATCTTTCATAGGGAACTGGTTTATTTTTTCCCTTATGGACTCCAGTTTCTTCTCCATGTCCTGTACATCAACATAACCACTTTCTCCAAAGCGACGAAATGACTTAATACCATGTCTTAACTTGAATTTCTCAAGCCAACCTTGAGAAAAAGTGTGCTCCTGATCTTGTTGAGGGTATAAAATTTTCATGGTCTCTTTTGCCTTCTCTAAAATTAGCTCTCCTGTCATATTAACACGATCTTGGTACTGGAGAAACCATTCATAGAGAACCTTCTTCATATATGGATATTTTGCTGGTTTATGTCGCTTAATATCTTTTCTTTTCTCCAAGTAATTAGCTGCAAGATAGTCTGCTGACATTTTCAGTGTATTTGATATTGTACCTTGACTAACAATATACAGTATATACAGTATATATAATATATTTTATGACTACACATACATTGAATACTTTCTATGTAAAATACAATGAATTAAATTAATTCATGTACTTTGAATTTTCCTAATATACATTGAATATTTTCTATGTAAAATACAATGAATTTAACTTATACACTACATGGACTTTGAATCTAATATATTGTACATTACATTGACTTTTTAAATTCATATACATTAAATTAATTGAATTAAATATAAAATATAAATTGTACAATTCATTTTATTTAAATTTATGTGAATAAAAATTTAATCAAAAGTTAATTTTGTTTGCTACTGAAAATTCTCTATAAATTAATAATTATTAATTTATCGATTAATTAATACCTTTCTAAATTAATAGAATTCTCCGGTTCCAACTATATTAATTTATAGAGGTTTTACTGTAAATTTGACCAAATATAGATGAAACCCTATCCTTAATTCCACTGAACTCGGTCAATTTGAACCTACGCCAGATTTTAAAAAAAGGCAGCAAAACACTGCTCAATTTCATTTTACAATTTCAAAACAAACAAACTGGAACATCTTTGGAACTTATCATATTAACATCCACAATTCTATACAATATCATCTGCAACTTACATAACGGAAATGTATAAAATTAATAAAAAGAATATCGACACAAATAGATTCAATGCCTAAAACAATCCGATAACACTACTATAATACATTAAAACCATCTCTTTTTTGAGCTATACAATCTATCAAACACCTTGTGTGCGCTAACAATGTTGATGAACTTTGCATCCTTTGTATCTGCATCCGCCTATACATACAGCCATATGAACACACGAGACAAAGAGAGATTCATAGAGAAATAATATTACAATCAAGAAAAAAGAAAACAGCAAGTAAACCCACCACTTTCTCCATCACAACCGGGAAAAATAGCACTAATCGGAGCTGAATCTCGTATAGAACATGGAACATCACTCATACTGAGAGAGGCCAACATGAACTAATTGCGCCTATCTCGATGTTCTTCCTAGAGCTTGAGAATATGCCAAGAACAGGGCCTTCCGAAATGTGATTCATCGCATACGCAAAGAACCCGGCGATTTACAGACTAGACCATGATTGAGAGGCTGTAAAATTGGTTTGGAGATGTGAGATTGTGAGCAACATTTTTTTGTTTTCTTTTTTGAGATGGGAAGGGGAGGCAGGGGTTTGAGAGCAGCGGCAGGGAGTTGCTTTAGGCTTGTGTGTGTGATAGACTTTATATCAAGATGCTGGATTGTTACGGTTTTCTATTGGGCCGGGCCTTGATTAAAAGGGCTGAGACAATATTCAAGGCTTGATTTTTAGCACTATTTATACATTGCTAGATAACACATTATTGAGATTTAAATCCATATTTTGATTTTGATAAATACTTGAATTTAAATTTGATCAATGGGCTATTCATCTTTAAGTTCAGTATTTATTTACGTATTTTTATAAGATTCATATAAATATAAGACCCATTTTAATTTTTTCATCTACAAATGTTAAACTTAAATTATTAATTTACTATAGTTATTGTAAGCTAATCAATAAAAATTTAAATTAAACTTTTAATTTTAAGTCCATTAATAAATGTTAACTCATAACATGTATAATAAAAAAAGTTGTTAAATCAATTTTTAAATGTGTTTATTATATTATATTAAAGTAATTGTTTTTGCACAAATGTAACTTATTTTATGAGCATATTATTTTAAAAATCTATACAATATATTCATTTAACATACTACTACTATGATAATTATATATTATAATAAAATAAAATATTTTTTTGTCAGATTCTAGCATAACCCCAAGTTTAATTCCCCTGAAAGTAAAAGAATATAATTATCCATGAAACCACATAAACAACACATATATCACCAATATATATGATAACACTATCGTATTTTTGGTTGCATTTTCTTTGAAAATTAAAATTTAGTTCTCAAAATAATATTTCTTTTAATTTTTTTGTGGTATGCCTAAGATATAATGTTTAATAATAATTTTCTTTTCCAGAGAATACTTAAAATGGAAGTGTTATAATTATACATATTAATTTTCATTTTTATAATTTTAAATTCTTTCCTTACCATAAATTGTTATTAAAATTTTATAGACAAAGAATATTACATCCTTAATTTCTTTTTTTTTTGCCAAAACCTTTTTAACTTCTTGATCTTAAAATATATTTTATTTTACTTTTTAACAAAAAACATAGTACACTCTAAGTGTGGATATTTTTGGCTACTTAGTTATTTATACATGTGAAAACTATTAATGCAATATGTACAGTGATAAAAAATTATTTATTTATCAATTATATCCACTCTCATATAGATTTACAGAATTTTCAATTTATAAACTCCAGCTTTATAATATATTAAATTATCTAGTAATATCAAATGTGAATTGGATGTTTTGGAATTTTCATTTTAAATATAATTATTTATACACAAAATTTAGAATTTAAAACAGCACATAATTTTTTGATAAACCAAGCATACGTTATGAGTGATTTTATTGGATTCGTATTTATGATTACTTTAATACAATGAAGTTTTTATATTTAATACTAATACGAAATTAAAGATATTAACAATCAAAAGTGTGTATTGACAAATATGTCCAACACAAATAGAAAACGTTTTTAGGGACCGAGGGAGTACTGTTTAGTCGTGAATTTGTGTTTGGATTATTTTAAAAATATTTTTCATCGATCTAACCGTATGCATATATATATATATATATATTAGTGATATAACCAAAGTTTCATATTAAAATAATTTTATTTGGTTTGTCATCTTAACTGTTAAACTTTAGTTGACTAGTAGAGATAACTAGTGTTTATTCCTGAATTTGTGTTTCGATTATTTGAAAAGTTGTTCTCACCGATCTAACCGTATGGATGTCAATCAATATATATTAGTAATATAACCAATATTTTATATCAAAATAATTTTATTTGGTTTGCCATTCTAACAGTCAAACTTCAGTTGACTAGTCCAGTTAACTAGCGTTTTGTCCTGAATTTGTGTTTCGATTATTTTAAAAATATTTTTTTCGATCTAACTGTATGTATGTCAATAAATATATATTAGTGATATAACCAAAATTTAATATCAAAATAATTTTATCTGTTTTGCCATTTTAACAGTCAAACTTCAGCTTGACTAGTCTAGCTAACTAGCGTTTAGTCCTGAATTTCTGTTTCGATTATTTTAAAAATATTTTTGATCGATCTAACCATATGGATGTCAATAAATATATATTAGTAATATAACCAAAGTTTCATATCAAAATAATATTATTTGGTTTTCCATTTTAATAGTCAAACTTCAGTTTGACTAGTCCAGTTAACTAGTGTTTAGTCGTGAATTTATATTTCGATTATTTTAAAAATATTTTTCATCGATCTAACCGTATGGATGTTAATCGATATATATATATTAGTAATATAACCAAAGTTTTATATCAAAATAATTTTATTTGGTTTGCCATCTTAACAGTCAAACTTCAGTTTGAATAGTCCAGCTAACTAGTGTTTAGTCGTGAATTTGTGTTTCAATTATTTTAAACATATTTTTCATCGATCTAACCATATGGATGTCAATATATATATATTAGTAATAAAACCAAAGTTTCTTATCAAAATAATTTTATTTGGTTTGCCATCTTAACTGTCAAACTTCAGTTTGAATAGTTAAGTCTAACTAGTGTTTAGTCGTGAATTTCTGTTTCGATTATTTTAAAAATATTTTTCATCGATCTAACCGTATGGATGTCAATCAATATTTATATTAGTAATATAACCAAAGTTTCATATCAAAATAGTATTATTTGGTTTTCCATTTTAACAGTCAAACTTCAGTTGGACTAGTCCAGTTAACTAGTGTTTATTCCTGAATTTGTGTTTCGATTATTTAAAAATAGTTTTCACCGATCTAACCGTATGGATGTCAATAAATATATATATTAGTAATATAACCAAAGTTTCATATCAAAATAATATTATTTGCTTTTCCATTTTAATAGTCAAACTTAAGTTGACTAGTAGAGCTGACTAGCGTTTAGTCCTGAATTTGTGTTTCGATTATTTTTAAAATATTTTTCTTCGATCTAACCGTATGGATGTCAATAAATATATATATTAGTGATATAACCAAAGTTTAATATTTAAATAATTTTATTTGGTTTGCCATTTAAATAGTCAAACTTCAGTTTGACTAGTTTAATATCATTGCTTAATATTTTTGGTAATTACTTTAAAAGCGACCGGATGGTCACTTTTGTTTTCTAATTTTAGGCTTCATTTTGGCGGCAATTTTCCCACCAAATCTTGAAACCTTAAAATCGACCGCCGAAAAACAGTCGGTCGCTTTTGTTAATAAAAGCCACCGACTAAAAGCCACCGTCAATAAAATCCACCGAATAAAAGCGACCGCTAACAAAATCCACCGAGGTCGGTCGCTTTTATGCGCGGTTTTTTGTCAATTGACTTTGACCTTAAAAATCACCGTTTTTGGTGGAATTTATAGTTGGTCGCTTTTGTTTGGTCGCTTTTGCTCTTTTTTTTTGTAGTGCACAGACCTGCAAGATTCTGCACATATTTGTTAAGTTAAAAATGAAATAGAAAAATGTTGATTTAGAAAAGAGATTAGTATTAGAAATACAGTATAGATACACAAAGAAGAAGAGAAAGAGAGAATAAGAGAGAATATATTATTTTCAAGTATGTTTACAAGCTCCGTTTAAATGGCTATTTATAGGTGTAGGATATAAAAGATACATGAACTTGATACATGAACCTGATACATGAACTTGAGAAATCAACAAACTCATATTTATGAAAGATCAAAAGATTAAATCTAGAAAGTTCAAGGGACATCCATTCACAACAATTAGTTCATTATAGTGCAAAAACACGTGTTACTAGTGTATAAAGCATGCAGTGGTACTTAATTTAGTTATAACAAATAGCTTCATATTTTCTTATATTATTTCAAGTAAGACAAACTTAATTAGTACAAATTAAGTGGGTTTTGAAATATTGTACTTGTTATTTTATTTTTGTTAAACATAATATCTCTGCAAATTATAAACTGTTTTGTTCACACAATATCCAAATTGTTTAAAAAGGCTAAAAATTCAAAGAAATACATTCACCCCCTCTGTGTTGTACTCAATATCTAATAATGGAAAATAATATTATTTGAGCTTAACATATTAAAATTTGAGTTTCAGTTGTCTTGAAACCGATAAAAAGTTGGTTGGAGTGAGTTTCAATACCTTTTTAAAAAAAATAAACGTTATTGTTCACGAGCTGTTCGTTAAGGGTTTGAATTCGGCTCGACACACTTTTGTTTGATAGAAACTCGAGTTTATTCTTATCGAACTCGAACACAATTTTATGCAATAAAAAAGCTCGGCTTGGTTCGTTAAGAAAAAAATTAAGCTCGGCTCGTTAAGAATAAAACTCGGCTCGTCTCGATTTATTTACGACGCTAAGATTTTCATATCATCGCTTAGTTTTCATTTTTAAAATTTGACTTTTTGAAAAATTGTTATACATCTTAGTCTTATCATCTTACACTATTTGATTTACCAAAGTTATTCAGTTTTTTTTAAGGGTTTTTTTGAAATTACTTAAGTCCAAAAATATTTTTGTAAAATTATCGTCACTTTTAAAAATTTGAAAAAAATATTATTTTGTAAAAATACGGTTTTCTAATACTCAATGCAACCGGATGCAATCTCAACAATTTTTTGCAACTTAAATAATTCAATCAATCTTAAATATAATTAAAAAGTCGATACATAACTAGTTGCATATCTGGTCACCACAATTTCACATTTTTTTTAAAAGATTGTAAAATTCCAAAAAAAAGAGTTAGTATTTTGCTACTTTTTCTTTTTCAAGTTAATTTTACAGTATTGTCAAAAAAAATATAATTTTACGTTAAAAAACCCACTAATATTATCACGACAAATAACAATAAATAATTACCACCTGAATAAAACTCCAATTTGATTTGCACGTATCTCTCTTGTCCGGCGTCTCCAAACTTCCAATCTATCGAACTAGGGTTAGTTAATCACAATCTTTGTTTTTCTCCGATACACACGTATGCATATGCTCATTCTCATTCTTTTTGTTTTTATAAATTTACGCATTATTGTTTGATTGGTTCAGCTTTTGTTATTCTAACTTGTAAATGAACAAAACCTAATTAGTCACACAGTGCCTCTCTTTCATTATAAGTACACCAAAAATATGTTCAATGATATTGTCTATGGCTTCGACCTGGTTAACAGGGACGAGAATGAGCGGTTAACTAGGTTGGAATCCCATAACCATAATCCAAAATCCAAACGGTACCTATGTATATTATTGAGTCGAAGTTGGAGTCTTAATAATGAGACACCAACTTTTAGTTCAAAATTTTATTAAAACCTGATCGTGCTTTAAATTTTCAAATTTGCTTTACCAACTAACATATTGTGGGATGTTTTCTTCATTATCTTGTCTTGTATTTTACTATAAACATATTTGGTAAGATAACTCATCGACATTTGTTTTTCTAGGTATGGAGGAACAATTTATACTGAGAGTTCCACCTTCTGTTGCTGAGAGGATAAATCAATTTTTGAGTCAAAATGTTTCTTCCTCTGACGACAACTCATTGGATTTGTCTTTTTCTGGTTAGTTTTTTTTTCCTTGCCTATGTAATTTCAAAAGGATATATACTGCCTCTTGCGGTTGGGAAACCTAAGGGTAGGATTTTATGCTGTTAGTGCATTCAAACTTATCTTTCAAGTGTTTTTTCTTTTAATTTATTTAGCACCATGTCCCTATTGATTTATTGGCATAATATTTGTTTGTACATCAATGATGGTTGCCACTTAATTTAGTTAACTTTCTTAATTCTTACTCATTGGATCTTAAATAATTCTATTTTATTTTATTATTTTATATTATTAAGATTTAGATCAAGCATGTGTTGGAATTTAATCTTAAACTTATGTTTTGAGTTATTTTGTTTTATTTAGTTTTGATAATATTGCTGGCAATGTGTTTACGGCCGGAAACTGAAATTGCAGCAGTCCATCTTAGTCAAAGTTTGTTTCAGTATTGTTAGGAGAGCCCTGATATTGTGGAAGTCATGGAGTAATTTCAGGAGCACGTTTTCAGCATGATTGAGTAAACTTTGGAGTGGTGCCGGTTGTATTATATATATATTCTTTTGGTTATTAGTTTAAGATGGTAAAAGAGAAATAAAATGTAGTTTAATGAGTGTTTGGCTCTTGTATTGTACTTTATACATTTTCATCTTATTTAGTCTGAATTTATCATTTCATTAGTTTTATTTTTAACATGGTATCAGAGCTACCGATCCTTGTGGCATGACAAGGACTCGGGTGATGCACCAATTTCCCCAGCCAGTTATAGTGGAGGTGGGTTGGTGGCGATTGTCTCGCCAGGTGTGTAGTTTTGACCATATGTTCGATAAAATACCGGACTGGGTTCTTTATCTTGAAGTTGGTTTAAAAGTGGGTTTTTTTGTTTAAGGTGGATTTTGGTGTTATTGGAGAGGCTCTATTGTGTGTACATCAGGTATTTGATTGAAGTCCCCGGAATAATATGATGGGAGAGGCTCTATCGCCGAGAGGTTTTGCGTGGATAAATTATTGATTGTTTTCTGTGATGATCTCGTTGCTGGCTTGCTGCAGTGGTTTAAGTAGTCCAGGGGATTCAAAGCAAGTTTAGTGTTGATGATCGATTTTTTTTGTTCCCTGTTATCAGACGGAGCATGGTGGTACAGGGAGCCGAGAGAGGATTCAATAAAGAAGGTGATGAAAGAAGTGGATGGGAAGTGCAGAGCGAAGTGCAGGAATGTAGTTGGGTTTTTACATGAGGTAGCTTGGTCAGGTTAAAGTGGCAGAGTAGAAAAGTCGTGTGCTTGATAACAAATGGTGGTGAACAGATGGGGTTGGCAGAAAACGAGAAAGAGGAATGGACTTTTGGAGTGTGAGTCCAGTTAAGGATGTGTGGAGTTTATGTTGTTTGTTCCGAGAATCGAAAGCTCATGCAGTTATGGCGAAGAGCAGAGCAATTATTGGGAACACGAAATTATGATTCTGTGGAGTTTGTCTATATGTTAGGCCTTGCGTGCGTGTTAGTACGGAGGAAATGGCAAGTTACAGTGGAGTGTCGAGGTAAGGGTGCTGCAGTGAGGGTTTAGAGAGTTGAGCGAGTGATTTCTTGCATTGCTGATGGAAGGGCAACTTCAGGGATGGATATCTAGATGTTCTCGATGATCTTGGTGATCAAGGGTAAGACATTTATTCGTGGTTAAATATTGAGGATGATGGGTTACAAGATGATGACTTTATGGGCATTAAAATTCCAATGAATGACCTATCAACATTGAATCTGATGGTTAGAAGGTGCTTATGTTATATAGACCTGTTTATCATACAGTTTTACAGAGGAAACTTAATCACCATAATATGAAGTGACAAGTTACACAGTTGACCATGTTACTGCCCATTTGGTAATTAGGGTACAAATTTCTTTGGAGACCCCTGCATAAGTTAACGTCTGAACGAACCTTTCAGATTTTGTCAAAACTTGAGTTGATTACTTTAACTCATTAAAAATTAGGGCAACTCTAGGGTATACGCCGACTGCTACAGATAAGCAAGTGTTTTGGAATGGTTTTTCAGAATTGAGGAAGCATGCGAGGTTTGTGCATCCAGAGGTGCGGCCAACATGCTGCTGAAGTCATAGAAATGGCGGACGAAGTTCAAAACTCGCGGAGTGGAGACATCAAATAAATCGCTGAAGATCTTGATGATATTGTCAACAATGTCAAAATTGGTGCACTAGTCTCCAATGAGGAAGTTTTGAGTTTTGGTAAGTTGTTTAATAACAAGCTTACATTAGACAACATTAGAAGGCCTCGATTATTTAATATGTGAAAGTAATGGAAATTACTCTGTATGAAACATACACATATTTGTATTTCATGGCATGGAAAAGATTGAAATCGATTTAAAAAAATCAGTTAACATACGTGTATCACAAATTAAAAACCTCATTGAGGCTGCGGAGCAAGATTATAAATAGGAAAAGGTTGGTGGGAATGTAGTCAAAAGAGCTTTAAGCTGGTGATAATGGAAATATAGTCAGTAAAAATATGTTTACTTAGGGAGATTTGTAAAAGAGCTTGTTGGCAAGTGGAGTTGTTAGGCTAGTCAAAATGGTCAAGTGATGCAAATGCATGTTGGAGTGTATTGCAAGTTCATAAATTAAGGGTCGCTGCAGAATTGCACTTGTAGTGGTTGCTCGAATGCAGCTCTTGGCGTTCAGTTTTGAGGAGAATCATGTGACAAGCAGTCTGGTATTTGAGACAATGGATAATTCCAGTTCCTGAAATAACTTTATTTTTGTAAAGAAGAAGTGAGGATGACATGTGCCTGATTTTGGCAAGTGAATGACTTTGGGATGTCATGTCAAACCAGGAGGTTGGGAAGGATGGCACTATTTGACTACGAGGATTTTTTTTTCCACTGTTTGCATGGGCTGCTGGCTTAGCGAAATGGTTGGTTCGTATTAAAATGTATCCTTGTTGAGTTGCGGCTGCAAGGTTGAAGGAGGTTGTTGTCCAGGTGTACATTGTTATTTAGGGTCTTCGCAACAAGTCCAGGATGCAGGTGTTTGGTTTGGTCTGGCATGGTGATGCAAATAAAATTTCCGGATATTGTTCTGGAAATTACAGGGCTCCTCCTGGCGGTCGTCACAATGGTTGTAGCAATAGAGGTGCTACAGATGGTGAACGCCCTCGAAAGGTGTATGAATGCCATAATGGATGTGACAGTGGTCCAAGAGGAAGCCAATGAGATCCGAAGAAGCTCTAGCTGAGAAGGCCAAAGGTCGGGTAAGAGGACCGAAGGCTGGGAAGAAGTCCCTAGAGAAGCTTCAGAAACAGGAGCAGAATTTTTCGATGAAGTGATATTTGCATGGTTGGCATGTAGGCTAGATAATCATTGGATGATTTGGGTTTACCGGAAAAAAACAAGTAATGCTGATGAAGATTGTTAGACGCGCAACAAAATGCCAGCCGGGCTGAGTTGAAAAACCAAACGGGTTGAAATCCTGATGGCTAAGTGGAAAGCCAAACGAGCTGATGTCAAGTTTAAGATTAAGGGGGTGATTGTTGGAATTTAATCTTAAACTTATGTTTTGAGTTATTTTGTTTTATTTAGTTTTGATAATATTGCTGGCAATGTGTTTACGGCTGGAAACTGAAATTGCAGCAGTCCATCTTAGTCAAAGTTTGTTTCAGTATTGTTAGGAGAGCCCTGATATTGTGGAAGTCATGGAGTAATTTCAGGAGCACGTTTTCAGCATGATTGAGTAAACTTTGGAGTGGTGCCGGTTGTATTATATATATATTCTTTTGGTTATTAGTTTAAGATGTTAAAAGAGAAATAAAATGTAGTTTAATGAGTGTTTGGCTCTTGTATTGTACTTTATACATTTTCATCTTATTTAGTCTGAATTTATCATTTCATTAGTTTTATTTTTAACAACATGAAATTTAGATATAAGAATTTTCAGGTAGGTAGCTTCAAACTAAGAACTCTTTGGTAATTGCATAGTTCTGAAATTTGGCAATGATTGTTTATAGTTTTGAAATTTGGCTATAATCTATGTTACCCGGACTCGGGTATGGGTGTCGGACACGGGTTCATATCCAAGTGTCGGACTCGGCAATATTATGAAAAAATTACATGTTTTTTGCCTAAAATAAGTGTCCAAGTGTCTATACCCATGTCCGAGTGTCGAGTGTCCGACACGGGTACTCGAAGCAAAATGAAGAGTCCGGGTAACTAAGGCTATAATACCTTGCTAGGGGTGCCTGTTGAATTTTTAATACCTTTGGGCAGTGAAAGAAGCAGGTATCAAAGAATAATATGACTAGAATTATGTATCGTTAATTTTTGGAAGTAATTTGGAGCTTATAATAATATTTCTTCTGTTTTTTTACCTCATAATCACGGTTCCATCTATGGTTGTAGCCTAGTCTCCCTCTAGTTTTGTCATTGCCTTCATGATTGGACACTAGGTGATATCTTACATACATTGGCGCATTATCAACAAATTTTGAACTTGTGATATCGTCTAACAATGTATTCGTCACTCTTACGAATTGTTGTATAAATTTATTTGTATGTATTTAAATTTTGAATGAAGTATGAAATAATGTAAGCTTGCTTTACTTGATCCACGAACTAGGTAGTTTGAATGGGTTTTTTTCCTGGCCTGTATGCATGTATAGCGCATTACTTGTGAATTTTCAAGTAATTGGTTTGTTATATCGGTAGTGGCTTGGTGTCAGTTTGGACAAATTATTAGAAATAATTTATAATTTTCTTTTTATTGATTTATTGGTGAAGCTGTGTCTCCATGAATTTAAAATTTCATTAGAGGACAAATTATTTGGAATAATATCTATAGTTTTCTTTTTAGTGATATCTTGGCGGAGCTATGTCACCATAAATTTGACATTTCATTTAATTGTTTAAGCTCTTTTTCATATTTAGGATTCCATTGATACATTTGGGTTATAGAATTTGGAAGGGAGTTAGTAATAATAATATGGATAGAGTAATGTTGTCCTTCCGAGTTAGATTAACGAGAGAAGAGAGAGAATAGAAATTTTCTCGTGTTTTTTCGAGAGAGAACTGAATAGGTCCGGTAAGAATATTCTAGCAATTTTAACTCCATAATTTTCTCCCCAATATCTCTGGTACAACTTTTCAAATAATTTTGTTGTCCATTTTTTTTCAAAATTTTCTTCCTTTTTTCACAAAAACTCGGGAGCACGCGAGATTTTTTCTTTCTTTCACCCTCTCTTCTTTTCTCTTCTTCACCATAAAACTCTGGAGTATAGCGTAAGTTTTTAATATATCTTTATGTATAAAAGGAGGGATATATAATTTTTGAAGAGAGTTGGTAATTTTTATTGTAAAGGCTAAAGTCTAAACATATTTTATAAGTTTTGTGGCATGTCTATTGTATAAACCTTGATCGAGTTTCGTAATTTATGACACTTTTAAGTTTTAGGTGGCTAGGTGCAACGACTTAATGCCTTTATAGGTATTTTTGTTAGATAGGAAATTAGCAAGAAAATTTATGTGCATGTCTGGGCTTCCATTTTACCTTGCTCATTTGGCTAGAAAGTTAGGTTGGGTTTTGCAGGACAATTAATGGAATGCTCTTATTTCACCCTTATATGGTCATGAATAGAATGTTGACAGCATGGTACATTCCTTATTTCACATTCATTTCATTTGTTATCCTGCTACTTTGTTAAATTCTTTCTCTCTTTAATAATATGCGTGTGTTAATTTTGTTATTAATTTACCGTATATTCCTCTTCAGGAAAGGTACTTTCTCCCGATTTCATTTTCATTTTCTAGCTTCTTTTCGACTTGTAACTTATACTATAATATAATAATCGGCATGAAATATATTTTGGTTCAACCGTTAGCTCATATTTTGATTATTAAAAATAAGAATAAATTGTGTTATATACATATTAAACTACTAAATTGCTAAACTACTAGATATTGTCTTATCCCGCTAAACTACCAAAATTTATCATACTAAATTACGATTACACCTTCCTAATTTCTTTATTTTTTATTATAAATCTATAGTTATTATATATTTATATAAATATATTAAAGTTATGATAAATTTGTATTAAAAAAAAAGAAAATTTTAAAAATTATTATTTTAACTATAGGGTCATAATATTTAGAAATGTGTGTAGAAAAGTCAAACGACTATTAAAAAAATGGAAGGAGTGATAATGCAGTCATCATAAAGGAATAGATAATACAGTCGGAAAGAATCCAACTATAACCAAAATGTGGTATTTTGGTATTATTATATTTCAATAAAAATATGTTTCATTGTTGATTAATTTTGTTTAACCGGAGATAGTTATATCGACCAAACTAAATTAATCTATTTATATTTGATTTTGTTTTTTAATCCGAATTACTAATATAATTTTTATTTTCGTCGAAATGAGTAGTGTATATTATAGAGTTTTATCCCGAGATTATTATCCTTATTATAAATTTTCTCTTTTTTTATTTTTTTATTTTTATATTCAAGTATTAAAATATTAATTTATGTAATTTGTAATTTACATTTTATGTTATTTTAAAAAATTTATAACTTATAAGTTATGATTTACCAAACACATTATCAATTTATAAGTAAATTACAAAATTATCCAAACACATAAATAACTTATAAGTTACAATGTTCATATCACCTATATGACACATTTCAACTTTAAGTCATAAGTTATATTTTTTAATAAACCCCAAACGGGCCCTAAAACTATTTGGCATTAAAAGAATTATAGCTAGATGTATTATTGGGATATGGGAGATCGTTATAGGATGATGATTTGACGTTTCAGTGAAGAGTACATCTACAATTTTGGAAAGGGGTAAATGAGAACGAGGACAAGGTGCGCAATCGAGTCCAACCGAATCGAGTCAAAGTAAAAAGTTAGGGCCGGATTGAACTTAACTGAGTTCAAATTTGCAAGTTTGAAGCTCATTTCAACAAAGGTTTAATGCACTTGAGCTCGGCTATGAAGCTATTGACAAAGGCTCACATATAATAAGTTCGACTTAAGCTTGATTTGGGCGCTAGCTGAGTGATTTGAAGCTCAAGGTCGGCTTGGTAAAATAATTGAATAGCTCGAGCTCAACTTGATTATTGTCGAGTTTAAATTTGAACTTTTTAGGAGTCGAGCTCGATTAACTTATACATTTACACCTCTAACTGTGACTTATTGCGTTCATTGACATGTAGTTTGGACCTCTTGGCCTATTATATAAACTGTAATCAGGAACGTAGTTTGTTTAGTTTCTTCCCCAGCCCTCCTCCCTTCGTTAATCTTTGTTTCTATATATTTACCTGTGCTTACCTTTCATCTCTGCTAATATGACGGTAAAGTGTGAACCTTATAAAATTTCCAAAGGTTACCGGTAGTTGCATGCAAAGCGCGGAGTCACCTAATCAGTTTTGAAGGTTGAACTCTGCATTAAAAAATGAGATGAATCTGTTGTACTTCAGAATTCTATTAATTTGCAGAACACTGGTTTTGGTCGTCCGTTATTGACAATAGTATTTGCCGCTATCTGTGTTTCAGATGATGGGAGGAGTGGCACATTTGCCATTGGCAATGATCGCTTTCCTGCGTCACTCTTGGATCTTCCTGCCATTGTGGAATCATACAAGACTTACGATGACAATGTGCTGATTAAAACCGCAGATATTGGTCAAGTACATTGCTGCTAATTTTTATTTGAAAACCTTTTGGCTGATGTTCACTTCTAACGTGAAAAAAAAATCGCATCTTTTGTTTTGGCAGATGATTATGGTCAGAGAAGAGGGTGATTCTGCTCCAGATGCAGTGGATTACCGGCATGGCCTCACCCCTCCTATGCGAGATGCTCGAAGACGGAGATTCCGTAGAGAGCCTGATTTAAATGTACGAGTCATGATATAATCAATGGAATTCTGCTTTTAATCATTTTTTTTCTTCAGGGTTCACTGTGTGGTTTTTTTATGGAGATATTATATTTGTACCCATTGCTCAATCTGTAAATTCAAAGAATCTGTGGCTCTACACTCTTATAACGATTGACAAATGCATATCATTATACCACTCGGTACACAGAACTTGATTTCTAGACCTGCTAATTTTTGTTCATACATGCAGCCTGAACTCGTGAAACGGATAGACAAAGATCTGTGTGAAATGAAGAATGGTGGAACTTCTGAAATTGCTGATATCCTTGCTCTACTAGATCACTTTATATTTGTCTATTCTTATATGTTTGCTTGTACAAAAGCAAGATTTAGTGGATAAATCTGTAAGAAGTTATAATGTGAGAGCTAAAAACAGTATATCAACTATGTGTTTAAACGCACACCATAACTTAACCGCCTTACTATTCATCTATATTTTGCTAATTACCTACCTTACTATAAATCTGTGCAATAAACGAGCCTACCTGGATATTGTGCTTCGAGTACAGAAATAAATAAGGGTTTTTTAATCTTTACATTTGAAATTGAGATTAAACTTTAGTTTCACAGAGTTGGAGTCCAACTAGAAGATGTACCTTGATCAAAGTTTTTAGCATCCGTGTAAAATTCTCTCATTTACTGACTACAGCTAAGCATTTAACTTCCTGATTTTGTTTACAGGGTGGTAAAGATATATTTAATTAGAAAACTAGTTCTTCTACAGGGTAGAAAAACTCCCAATTCAAATGCCCTAACAAGTATTTGGTTCAGAGACGTTGCTGTTTTACTTTATTCACATTGTTTGTTTGCAATTTTCTTTGACAAAGCTAGTGCTTCACATGTTGAAGTGGCTGAGCATGATGGAAGTGTTCGCAATACAAATAAAAAGGCTGCACCTGCACTTGCTCAGGTTGGAAATGCCGAGGAACGTGAAAGAAGTGATTCTGACGAATCTGGCTGATTTAGCATTAACTAATTGAATATGGTACATCCCTGATCCTTGCATAGTAGACACTAACAGCAAGCACACGTATCTGCAAAATATCTAGTTTCTTTCTACACCTGGTATGAGTACTACATCTACTATTGAAAGAAATGGCATCTCATGTAGTTAGCATCCTGTATTTTCGATTGTGATTGATTTTCCTGTCTATATTTTTCCAGTCACATTGTGACGAATAATTGTTGAGGATTAAGATATTTTGCTGAGATCTGAATTTTATATTTTACCATCACATAAATTGCCCTTGCTATGTAGACAATCACAACAAATTATATACAACATTTAGAATCCTTTTGCCTGTAACATGTACCAAGTCCAGAGCTTGTTTAGTGTTTCGATTGAAACCTTATTGACGAGTTAAAGCCTGAACTTTTTTTCGAACTTCTGTAAATTACAGTTTTGCACACGAATGCTTTTCTGTTTTACAGGATGGTGTTGTACAAAGTCAAGATATGGAGCCTGGTCTTGTTCTGTTAGCAGCCATCCATCCTGTGAGCTATTATATCTGTGTTGGTTAGTTTGTTGAGAGGCAATATTATGACTTTTTGCCACAACATGACAATGACATGTGACTTTTAGAATAAGTCACGTTTTAGCACTTCTAAGTTCTAATTGATACCGGTTATTTTTTTATTTTCTTCTTTTAAATTTGAATGTTATTTTTACGCAATGTGAACTATCGACCTGTAGACATTTCTGGTTTTTAAGTAGTCTTAAATTCCTAAAAAAATATGAAAGTGCTACAGCCCAGAGGGATATATTCTAAATGAATATACCGAACGAACAATAAAAAAAAATTAAGAATATATAATGACAGGCCTCAAATAAATTAGGAAAATGTCATATATTTAAAATATATTATAGTGGTCCAGCATTTGGAATCTACGGATAATTTGTGGATGAAACAGACATATATAGTTGTGCTTTGTAGACCATCCAACTATCCAAGTATGATCGCACTTCTCTTTTTGATGCTTCGTGTGCGTATGACTCATCCATCCAAATTTAAGTTGGCAATATTTGACAATATTATATTTCATTATTTTATTAAAAACATTTAGAGTAGTCCTCCAGAATATGTTATATATAATTAGTGCACTAACTTCAACTCCTGTCCCACTTTCGAGTTCGACTCAATATAATAGTTTAATTCTTATCCCACATGATGTCAATTAGTAAAAAAAACTAACTCATATAAATGAGTGTTTTGCAACACATTTTAAGTTATCGTAGAATGAAGTATGTAATGTAATATTTGGAACTCGAAATGTTGTATATATAAATGTATTATGTAATTTTTTTGTAAAATGAATCTAAGTTTTTAATATTGAGGCCTCGGTATTTGATATATTTTGTAAAATTAAGTAGGAAGACAAAAATAAAGATTCATATATTCCGTGTAAATGTTTGAAAAGTAATAATAGATGTACTTAATTTAGAAGCAGACGAACCTTGAGTTGGTGCTGTTGGTTACCTAACGTGGCTATTATAAAGTGATTATTTAACCGTAATGTTTACAAATGATATTATTCAAGCTTCATAGTTCATACAAATGTTGCTATGCATAAATCAGATCATATATATCATCACCATATTTGCTGTGCAAAATAATATATTTTAGGTATTTTGATCACATACTTCATATTTATAATTATTAATTTTTGATTTTTTTTAACAAAAATTAAAATATTTACCTTTTATTTATAAAATAAAAATTTAAAAATTAATAATTATAAATTTGTGATCGAAGCACCTGTTAAAATGACTAGAAATATATTAGAGGTTTTTCTCTTGTTTATTTATGACATATGCTAAATACTAATTTATAAATTTGATTTATGTAGACTTTGTGAATACAAAGAGATAGATTATTATTAAGAACTATAAATCAATTAAAATAAGTAAAATCTTGTAAAATTTAATGACATGAATAAGCCGTAGAAAAGTGGAAACATAAAAGTCTAGTACTCCCTCCGTCCCGAAATGTGTTTCATATTTTGACTTTTGGTGCTTTTTATGTTAAGCGATTAACTACTAATTTACGTCTAATTTATAAGATCAAATATGATCTTTTTGAATTCGTATTTATAAGTATTTTAATATATTAATTACGAAACTGTCTGCAGTTTTTACATTTAATACTAATACGAAATTAAAAATATTAACAATGAAAAATGTATATTAACAAACGTATCAAATACAAAGAGGAAACGTTTTTAGGGACGGAGGAATACAGTTTAACCAGAGTTGAATATGGACTTGGGGTAGTCGCAGTCATGGATATTCAAGTGGTTGGGTTTGACTTGCTCAAAACCACAACAATTAAAATTTGAATGGCTGAGGCACCACATATTTACCGATTAACCGTTTATTTTATTTAAAGCAGCACGAATTTTAGAAATATTTGTATATTATATACTGCACAAACAACTATGAATAATGGAATTATTACTAAATAATAACTTGTTCCTTATCTAGAATAATTTTCTTTTCTTAGAAGTTGTAGTTTGCATAATTTGTGATGCAAATCATGAACACTGCAACCTAGCTTTACGTTTCAACATACAAAGAGTACTGGCTAACATGAAATTTGTGGTTTCATGAGTTGATAAAGAGGACGGCACAACTTCAAAACTACCCAAGTTATTTCAAAAGCATTGACAAAATGGAGAAATAGTCAACACCATTAATTTAAATTTAAAAAAAAAAAGAGAAGAAACTTTGGAAGGCAGAGAAAGGGTCAACAAAAGACTGGAAGTGCATAGCATAGTCGTATGATCCACACCGGCTGCTTTCTAGTTAATTCTTGCTCTTTCAACTTTTTCTACAACTTTTACTAAATATTTGTGACCAAAAAAATGGTGTAGTAGGTCTGTCGCTTAAATGCGGTTTACTTGGCTCACGTGGTTTGTAGGTTATTACGTGAGCCCGTAGGATTTATCCAGTGCGCATCCGAAAGATAGCGGTTGCGGGTTACCTACGATAAAAAAAAAATTAGTATAGTACTTGATTTCTTGTTAGTCGTGAAAGGCAAAAGTCCGACTCCTAACAAGCGGTTGATAAATTAATAAAAAAATACTCTAACATTAATTATTTCATTTTTAAAATAAAATTACGCAAGTAATCCCAGTTATTTGTCAGAAAAATAGCTTTTACACATTAAGGAAAGCGTTAGTATTTTTTTTTTAAAAAGCGTTCTTAGTTTTCATATTTGAGATGATATTTATTTCCCAATAGGTTATTTAAACTACTATCTTTTGTCAAATACAAGATTTTTTTTGTTAGTTGCTTAATTTTTATTTTTTTTTCATTTTAGCAACAAAAAAGAATTCATTAACAATGTCAAAATTTTCCCATACGGTGATATCTTGTTTTAAGTTTCAGCTGTGGGGCAAATCAAACCCATGACTGCCAGCTCTGGTGTCATGCAGAACTGAGGACTGAGGAGATCCCCATGTTGACGGAGGAATTTGGTATCAATAAAATTTGAGGTTCGTCGCCGGAATCAAGATCTATGATGGTGGTTCTTCGCCTGAAAAGTGAGCGGAGTGTGGTGGTTGTGATAAATTGGGGGCTGAGATTGCTTACGGTTGGTGGTGGCTACTTATGGCTCTCGCTTCCGACCCCTCACAATTTGCCTACGTATCCCTATTTATAGGGAATCAAGCTCACGTAGTTCTTGGGGAACAAGAAATCTAATGGGCTTAGACTTCTTATTCCCAGGCCCGGTCCAGAATCCATCTTCCGCTAGCTTTAGGAATGTACAACTATGAGGCCCAACCGCGAAGGCCCAAGGCTCGTTTGTAATTGCAGGACTTCACGGATAATGCATCTCCCTGCGCAAGGATAACATTCCGCTACAGCTATCTCCCTTGAATTATGAACGCATGTATAGCCACGGTTCACCCCAAATGCCAGACGCGTCCCTGTCCCCCGAATGAGGATAACCCACCAGATAGCGGGACAGGTGATCCCAAGCTCTTTGGTGCAAAGTGCAGGATGACTCCAAAGTTCTCCAACGAGGACACCCATTGAATACAAGAACAGAGTTCCCAAAGCACACACCAAAGTTAACCCCGCATCCCCAACGAGGACACCCGTTGAATACAGGAGGAAGCCTTCAATCATCAGGCATACCCCTGGAGGCCTTCAAGCTTTTCACGGACATCCCCCTCCTTGACCGTCTCAAGGAGGGAATTCTTCAAAGAGTACCTGCAACAAATACGTTAGTGAAAATAATCCTCCATTGCTCCTTCCACGCTTGTCTTGCTTTAAACTTACTCTTGATCATGCATTCTTCACACATAGGACGCGTCCTGAACGATTGGGCGTGTCCTGACGCTACAAACTCCACATATTGTTATATCTTCCAAGTATCTCTATTTGTTTTGTCTTGAATGAGAACAAGCTCAACCATCCCAAAGTATGCATCTCCAGGAGGCATGACGCGTCCTCCCCTTGTAAAATACACATATTCTCCTTGTATGGCAACCTTATAACCTGTACAGCTTATCCCATTATTTTTACTTATCAGGGCGCGTCCTGCGCCTTGGGCGCGTCCTCCTCCTTTCAATATCTTCCTCCTCATCTCTTTACATGACAACCCAAAATACAGCCTACACAATCATGGACGCATCCTACATATACAGGGCGCGTCTTCGCTTCATACAATGTAGACCAAAACCTAATTATTCATCTTCTTGCCCCAATTCAATTCCAATTGACCCGTATTTGACCCGAGATGATCCAATACCAAATTTTGGCTATAACAACTACCCCCCGAATTCCATATGAAGTTGGAAACAAAATTGGAATTCTAATATCTACATTCAAGCAAAAATTTGTGTCATTCTCCACTCGTATGAGTATGCGTCTTCTGCATCTTCCTCTATGAGGGCACATTCTCAATTAAGGCCGCGTCTTCGGAATCTTATCCTCCTTATTGACCATGACGGCGCGCTCTCACTCTTTGTCGCGTTCACAATTGTCATTCACATTTCTTCCCGCCTTCACCTATGAAAACCCCTTCTCTTATTGATAACTTTAACCTTGGTTTGTCTAGAGAGGTTTACCACTTATGTACCATATCGCTAAGCTTACATGAGCTAACTCGGCGTAAGAAACAAGAGAATTTGTACAAAAGTGTGCACCTCACATACCTTGGAAAAGCACAATCCATTAACAAAGGTTTGATGGTTCTCTAACTTTTTCATCCCAATATTGGTCTCCCATGAGCGCGCCTTAAACTGAAAGGATCATCATATGGGGGCGCACTCTAAGGAAAGCGCGACCAGAATAAAACACTAGCTCTTTGATCTTCAAGTAATAAATAATCTTTGACGCAAGGAGGACGTGCCTTGTTGGTGATAGTGATCCTTCCACCGATGACACAATACCATTCTATATTTGATTTCCTGCTTCTTTCCAAATCATGACTCCAAACCGCTGATCTCATCTTTTCCACAAATAGCGTGATTCATTTATTCAAATTAAAGTCAAAACTTTTACAATCTTCTTCAATCATCTATTTTTAGAGGGCGCGCCCTTTAAAGAGGCGACGTCTTCCTCAAATAATTAACATCATTAGAGGGCGCGTCATCTTTACGAGGAGCGTCTTGCTCGATGAGAGGAGTGTCCACGTCGACAAAGGTATCATTCTTGGAGGGCGCGTCCTCTATGAGAGGAGCGTCCACCTCCACAAGAGGAATCACCCTTGGAAGGTGCGTCTTCTCTAAGAGGAGCGTCTACTTCGACAAGCTAACATCCTTGGAGGGCGCGTCCTCTCTAAGAGGAGCGGCTTATCTCGACAAGGTCTTCATCCTTGGAGGGCGCGTCCTCTGTCAGAGACGCATCCTCCTCGACAAGGGTATTCATCCTTGGAGGACGCGTCCTCTGTCAGAGACGCATCCACCTCGACAAGGGAAATCATCCTTGGAGGGCGCGTCCTCTGTCGGAGACGCATCCACCTCGAAAAGGGAAATCATTCTTTAAGGGAGCTACCTCTGTAAGAGGCGCGTCTATCTTGACAAGCTAACATCCTTGGAGGGCGCGTCCTCTCTAAGAGGAGCGGCTTATCTCGACAAGGTCTTCATCTTTGGAGGGCGCGTCCTCTCTAAGAGGAGTGGCTTATCTCGACAAGGTCTTCATCCTTGGAGGCGCGTCCTCTCTAAGAGGAGCGTCTTATCTCGACAAGGGTATTCATCCTTGTAGGACGCGTCCTCTGTCAGAGATGCATCCACCTCGACAAGGGAAATCATTCTTTGAGGGAGCTACCTCTGTAAGAGGCGCGTCTACCTCGATAAACTAACATCCTTGGAGGGCGCGTCCTCTGTAAGAGGAGCATCTACCTCGACAAGTGTCTTCTACAAAATCTTCATGTAACAAAACTAAATCAAAGATCAATATTTTTAGAAGGCTTTTATCTTCAACAAAGTTCAAGCGATGCAGAAACTATCTCTTGTTGAAACATCTCCCAACGAGGCATCTCACGAAGTGGCATCTAATAAAGGGCATCTCACTCTCAGAGACATTTTCTTGAAGTTGAGTGTTTCCTTAAACATGAGTATTTTTCCGACCTTACACATCTCTCTTATTTTTAGGAAAAGCCATGTACCTTACTCATGTGGCAATATGTAACACCACAGAACTAATGAGAGGTAACCTACCCCCCGAGCGTGCACCTTGTCAAAAGTACTTTGCAGCCTCATCTTCCTCATCTGAACTAATGCAACTCCCACATTCCCTTTTTGCTAAAGACAACCAGATGACCTTGGTAGTCATATCGAAAGAAGAAGCCTTAACATATGAGCCAGATATGCTCAGGGCGCGTCCTGAAAACTCACTCAGATTATTGAGGATGTGAGGGCGCGTTCGCTGAAACTAAACTCTCGACATACTAGGAAGATCATTGTACTTCATTCGCTTCTTTATAAATCATGTATGTAATGTCGAGGAAGATCACATGGGTATTTCAATAAAGGCGCACCTTGAGAGAGATAGCTTTGGAGAGTTTACTTATAACTGTTAAGGATATAACATTATATCCTTAGATGGAGGAGCTCATTCATGTCCCGGGGCCTCACCTTGACAATCAAGGGGCGCGTCCTAGGATTCATGGTACCTCTACTCTGATAGATTCTTTTCTTTTGAAGTTTCAATATTAAGATTCTCCTTGTGGTCAATAAAGTTCACCTCACCATCAATATTTTTTTTTTCGAGGGCGCGCCTTAAGGAAAGGGCGCGTCTTAAAAGATGAGGAATTAGTTCCAGTCGAGCCATTGTTCAAGTAGTGACTATAACTCATCTGATTATCATGACATATTCATTGAAAACTTCCATAGACTTTTTCTTCTGAGGGCGCGCCCTGGGAGGGCAATTCTCCACTGAATGTTTCACATGCAGAGGGCGCGCCTTAATATTTTGTGACGCAGCACTTGGTAACTCATGAGATTTTTTCCTGATAAGATTTCCTACCTACAATAAACACAATTAATATGGAACTTGGAATGTTACCTGGAGGACGCGTCCTAGAGGGACGGACGTGTCCGGTCGGTGAATTTTCCTGGAATTTCCTGAAAGTCATCTGGGCCCTAAATTTTTTAATCAAGGCGCGTCCTAAGAGTTTGTGGGGATTTTCTCCATGCCAAATCTCTTTCCCAATCCTCTTCCTGCACAAGTCCCAAAAACAAGTAATGGAAAATATAATGAAACTAGTTGAGTGTTACCTTGAGGGATCTTGTTAAAGGCGATGACTAGCTCATGATAGTAATGCCTTCTTCTTGGAGTGTTCTCCTCCCGATCGTCCTCAGATTTGCGCCTGATTAAGTCTTCTGAACTGAATAGTGTTCTCAAATCTTCTAAATCAAATAGAATTGTTCAGTCTTCTCGTTGAAATAGGATTCTCCAATCTTCTAAATGGAATAGGATTCTCCAATCTTCTAATTAGAACATGATTCTCCCATCTTCTAGATAGAATATAATTCTTCAATCTTCTAATTAGAATAGGATTCTTCAATCTTCTATAACAAATAGGTTTCTCCCAATCTTCTTAATGGAATGAGTTTCTTGCAATCTTCAAAGCCAAATAGGATTTTTTGGTAAAAATTCGTAGCTGCTGTTTTCCTCTGTTTCCGGGCTGCTCAACTTGGATTGTCCTATCCACATCATCTCTGAATTAAAGAGAATTCAATAAGCTTCGCGTAGGCTGTAAGATCGTTCAAATCTGACTTACGGAACTCGAGATACGGCCCAAACAGTGTAAGCAAATCGCTTAACCCACCAAATCCGAATTTTTCATCCAACTTTGCTCCTTTGTGGCCATGGTTGTAAACTTCAACCCTCATGGCTGGAAATCATCATCCATGGATCTCCCTCGTGGCCGTGGATACTACATTCAAATCTCCTTCGACCCCCCTGGACAAAAATATTTATTTTACAGATCTCCTTCGTGGCT
Source organism: Apium graveolens (assembly GCF_009905375.1). NCBI lineage: Eukaryota > Viridiplantae > Streptophyta > Magnoliopsida > Apiales > Apiaceae > Apium > Apium graveolens. The sequence goes on along the minus strand of NC_133656.1, from coordinate 227,413,295 downwards.
GTTGTATGCAACTCCTCCGTGGCTATCCTTCAATTCTTGCGTCAAAGAACCTTCATCGTGACGAGATATCTCTTCCTCCTGAGATTATGATCTTGATGAGCAGCCCTCCTTCTAGCGCCAATTTGTTGACGGAGGAATTTGGTATCAACAAAATTTGAGGTTCGTCGCCGGAATCAAGATCTACGATGGTGGTTTTTCGCCTGAAAAGTGAGCGGAGTGTGGTGGTTGTGATAAATTGGGGGCTGAGATTGCTTACGGTTGGTGGTGGCTACTTATGGCTCTCGCTTCCGACCCCTCATAATTTGCCTACGTATCCCTATTTATAGGGAATCAAGCTCACGTAGTTCTTGGGGAACAAGAAATCTAATGGGCTTAGACTTCTTATTCCCAGGCCCGGTCCAGAATCCATCTTCCGCTAGCTTTAGAATTGTCCAACTATGAGGCCCAACCGCGAAGGCCCAAGGCTCGTTTGTAATTGCAGGACTTCACGGATAATGCATCTCCCTGCGCAAGGATAACATTCCGCTACAGCTATCTCCCTTGAATTATGAACGCATGTATAGCCACGGTTCACCCCAAATGCCAGACGCGTCCCTGTCCCCCGAATGAGGATAACCCACCAGATAGCGGGACAGGTGATCCCAAGCTCTTGGGTGCAAAGTGCAGGATGACTCCAAAGTTCTCCAACGAGGACACCCGTTGAATACAAGAACAAAGTTCCCAAAGCACACACCAAAGTTAACCCCGCATCCCCAACGAGGACACCCATTGAATACAGGAGGAAGCCTTCAATCATCAGGCATACCCCTGGAGGCCTTCAAACTTTTCACGGACATCCCCCTCCTTGACCGTCTCAAGGAGGGAATTCTTCAAAGAGTACCTGCAACAAATACGTTAGTGAAAATAATCCTCCATTGCTCCTTCCACGCTTGTCTTGCTTTAAACTTACTCTTGATCATGCATTCTTCACACATAGGACGCGTCCTGAACGATTGGGCGTGTCCTGACGCTACAAACTCCACATATTGTTATATCTTCCAAGTATCTCTATTTGTTTTGTCTTGAATGAGAACAAGCTCAACCATTCCAAAGTATGCATCTCCAGGAGGCATGACGCGTCCTCCCCTTGTAAAATACACATATTCTCCTTGCATGGCAACCTTATAACCTGTACAGCTTATCCCATTATTTTTACTTATCAGGGCGCGTCCTGCGCCTTGGGCGCGTCCTCCTCCTTTCAATATCTTCCTCCTCATCTCTTTACATGACAACCCAAAATACAGCCTACACAATCATGGACGCATCCTACATATACAGGACGCGTCTTCGCTTCATACAATGTAGACCAAAACCTAATTATTCATCTTCTTGCCCCAATTTAATTCCAATTGACCCGTATTTGACCGGAGATGATCCAATACCAAATTTTGGCTATAACACCCCATACCCTCATTATTGTTTTTTTATTCTTTATAAAAATATTTCATTTCATATATTGTGGTTGAACAAGCACTTAAAACACATAATGTTATGTGATAATTACTCCAAGTCCAACATATACATATTCCAGAAAAACTTGACTGCCTTCAGTTTCACAAAATTTAACCAGCAAGGCATTTATCACAGAGCTGATAGGTAAATTTGCTTAAACATAATCAAACTCATCTTCAACTTACAACTCGTCATCAAACTCTAAAAGGCTCGCAGTCAACTCATTAAACTGATTAAAACGCCGTTAAGATAGTAACGGAATGGATGGAAAACTGACTTGGCCATTGCTAATTGTGACAAACAGTTTGCCAAATGTAACCCTGAGTCCCAAACAAGCTTAGAGATGTCCTCTTGGCTTATTTTAAGGCAAAAGTTTCCAGGGTAACTAAGGCTTCAGTAATGAAGTGGATCAGTAACAAGAAGTCGAGAACTCGAGAATTGGGAGAGAGCAAGTATATAAAAGTTTTCGCCAAAATAAATAAACATGCAAAGTAGTTTAAATATGCATCATTTGATTTATTTATTTTACAAGTTACACAAAGGAGTATCATCACTTTGTATCTCCCTATTCATCCATCACTAGTTAAACATATTTACAGTTTTGAGGCCCCTCCTGCATACCACAGTCTTTACATTACAATCCTAAACACTCAAGCAGTCCATATCAAACTCTATTACAATCTCTCCAATCATTTGAATGGAGTATAACTTACTACATTCAAACGGTTTGTAACTTTTACTTTTTTGTATACACAAACTTGACCTGGAATTCCAACACCCGGCCTCCATGGACAAAAGCTCAGCGTGTTGTGCTTTCTTTCTTGCTTCGAAAAAGAAAGTGTCTTCTTTCCTCTCCTTTGCTATAAGAAACTAGAAAGTAAAGGGTACCTGTAAATGTATATATCATGCTACAACACTTAGGACATTATAGTAATTCTTGGTGGTTTCGAAGTGGATCGATTCCATTCCAACCCCACTAACCATTTTTTTTTGTCATCAACAATATTCCAAGATTAGGCTTCCCCCCATTGGAGATCTATGTGGAATTCCCTTCCTCCTCTTTGCACTCCGGTAAATTCCGGCCATCTGAGGTGGTGTCGATGGCGTAAATCCTCGAAATATCCTTTTGACGCCTTCATTTCCAATATCAATCATTGATTCTTCTTCCGAGTAGTCTGATCCACCCATCTCCATGGACATTTTCTTCTTTCGGAAGTCCTTAGGTGTTCCAACAATCTGATCAAGATTATCAAACAAAATAAAGAACAATTAATCATCATCCGAAACATTGCATATGAACAGTTTCTGATATTTAAATACCAAGTAACTAATGTCCCAATGCTACAATGAGCTTGAGTTGACTTAGCTCACAGACTAATAGTCAAATAGTATAACGTGATGAGACACAATTTTGATCTAGTTTTGCTCTAACTTCCTATCTTTACATAAACCAAAACTCAATTTTGAAGATCACTTCTCTTGAACAAAGACATACGCAATGTAAAATATTACTTGTTCACATACCTTGCAGCCAATGGAGCAGAAGGAGAATGAATCGAGAAGGCTGCGATCACAAACAAGGCAAGTGTTGGTGACACCTTTACCAGGCCTAGGCTGAGGCCTCTCATTCAAGAACACAATTTTGGCACTATTGATCACATAAGTCTGAATCCCTGTAATCTCCAAGTACTTCTGAATCTCGGAAACTCTGATCACATCATGGTATGATGATCTCCTTATCTACAAATCATCAATTCATCACAATTAAACATCACTTGACTTGCAAAGAACCATCAATTAAATAAAAACAAAGTCTTTGCAATTCTTCTATATGAAAACCAAATTTGACAAATACCCTTTTCATTGATACAATCAAGAATACTTATACAATCAAGACTCAGAGATTACAAAAAGAAAAAAAAAAGACAACTTTTTATACAATCAAGAGCCCAATTTGCTATTTTTTATACAATCAAGAACTCATAAATAACAAAAAGATAAAAACTTTAATGGTACCTGAATGGCTCTATGATCCTTATGAGAAGAGAGACAAATAGAACAAAGAGCTCCATTGATGCAATCCAAGCAATACATATTACATTCACTCTTGTGAGCACTTGGGTGATTCTTGCATTGACCAAAAAATCTCGTACCAAGAAGTGGTTTAAGCCATGGTGGCCACTTGCTATCATCCTCCTTCACACCCTACACACAAAGAATTTATAAAACAATCAAATTCACAAAATATCAAACACTTTGCTATACACAAAACTCATAAAAATGTAATTTTTACATACATTTTGATTGCCAAGAATCATTTTTGGGAATATGGGTATTGATCAACTCAAAAAAGGGTAGTTGATTATGTGAACAAAGTTGAGAAAAAAGTTTGAAATTATTTTTTTGATGGAGAGAGAGAGAGGGAGAGAGAGAGAGATAGAAAGAAAAGAAAGGTGGGATGTTTAGTTTAAGCTTTGTAGTGGTGGGTGGTTTTGGTTTGCGTTGGTTTTTGTTAAGAAAAGTCTATCACCGAACCAAAATCCGAACCTAATTCCGAACCCAAATCCGAACCTAAAGCCTCACAAGATATTGAGAGAGATAGCGTTTATTTCAATGCACTATGACGTCTGGTTTCTACTATCTTCACTTGCCCCTTTTTTATTTTATTTAATTAATTTTTTTGTCAGCACATCTTATCTTAAAACATTGGTTACATCATGGTTTTATAATTTAACACAAAATATATTAGTTAAGTAAAATCAATTTCTTTCTTTATAATCAATATATGTATGTCCAAAAATTACTCTCTCCGTCCAAACCAATTTTTTACGTTTGGTTTGGGTACGGAGGTCAAGAAATATGTATAAAGTAGTGAAAAAAAGAAAAAAAAAAGTGGGTTAAGTGATGAGACTCATTAATTTTTAATATATAAAAGGGAGATAGTTGAGTAAAAATAGTGTGAAAATGAAGGAAAAGTGGGAAAGTAGTGGAAAATGTAAAAAATTGGATGGGACATCCGAAAAAAAAAATTGTAAAGAAATGATTGACACAAAGAAAGTATGTATTTGCTTATGAGTGATCAGTGATTCGTTTTAGCTCTGATTATAGATAAAATTGAAATCAAAGCAGTTTTAAATTTTTTAAACCAACCCGGCACACAACACATTACACATCTAATTCGGATAACGCGGTGCCATTTTAGATGGTTTGATTTAATAAATTAATTAATTTGTAATCTGTCAAAAGATAAATTTGAAGAAAATAAAGAAATAAGTGTAAGCTCACTATTTTATAAATAAAATGTTAGTGGAATTAAGAAAACGTTTCTCACACTAAATAACACAATAATGTAGAAGGCAGGAAAATTTGAGGTTTTCTAAGTTGCTTCTTCCTAATGTCTGCGCCCCTTTTCAGTCTTTGCGAGTCTTCTTCTTATTAAAATTACATTTTCCATGCATTTCTCGTTATTTTTATCCAATTAATTGTCAATAATCATTGTCAATTATCAAATAAATCGTGTTTTGCATTTTAAATACGTTTGAATATTAAGCTCATTTTGCATAGAATATACAACATAGTGTGACTCAATCTAGTATCACTACTTCATCAAAGCACTTTAGAAAAAGAATATATTAGTAATTTTATAATTTATGACTTTCCCCATTTCAAAATACTTTTCAGAATTTGGGCTCATATTTTTAAATACACCGTTCATATATTTTTATAACTTATTTTTAAAATTTCATTTTTTAACAAAAGTTTGAAATATCAACTTTTAATTCAGGAATAAAAAAAATATGCAGGAAGTCAAAGTAAACTTTAAAATATGCAGAAAGTCATAGTTTTTTGTTGTCTCCGGTTTTGATTCTTACAATTCGAAAGGGGCGTCTAATATTTTTTGTACTTTAACCTCCGGATACCATCTATAATTAACTCATTTTTCTATGTTTTAATTTCAGACATTGAGATTTTATTGTCTAATCATCTGATAAACTTGATAAGCTCACTTCTTTTCAGATATTGTACTCGATACATTTCATACGTAAATTAATAATTTTTCCTAAAAAAATAAAATGAGAATATAATATAAATTTAAAAAGTTAAGTAATTAAGGTAAACTCAAAGTTCATAATAAAATACAAGGTAACAACTGTGTTCGGGGCCGAAAAACGAGTAATGATTAAATAATCAGCAAAATCTAAATAATTCTATTTTATTAAAATAAAATTAATAAAAATGACGTGTATGCTACCACGTGTAAAGTTGTTTTTGGTTGTAACGACTATGTTTGTTTCAGAAGTCGGTCTAGCCGTGTTTGAAACTTCCGTGCCTCCTTGCATTTTCCAAGAGCTTTCTTTCTTCAGGACATCCATCAAATTTTTCCTCCCCTTTTTTAGTAATGGGGAGTCCTATTCTTGCAACACTTCAACAAATTTAAATTTAAAATATATAAGGGGTCGTTTAGTTCGTGAAGTGTTATGAGGTTGAAATGAGAGATCGGATTAAAGTGGTATAGGTTTGAGATAACATTCTTGATATCACGTGTTTGGTTGAGTGATTAAATGAATAAATTTAATTATAATAAATAAAATTTGAATTTTATATTGTTCTGATTTATCGATTTATTTTTATATTATATATTTACATAGAATTATATACAAAATGAAAAATATATTTGATTACCCGTGCCCATGTTTCATACCCAACTCGCCACTAGGATATTAAAAACTTGAGATATGGGTTTGGAGTATTGAATTTCAGAACCAAAACATGAGGAATGAGTTTGGAATGAACAAAACCCATACCTGATATCTGACCAAAACACATACCCGATATCTGAAGAACCTGAACCAAACGACCCCTAAGTAGTATCAAATTAATGACATTATTATGTAGAATGCAAAAACGGATGTGCACAAGTGTAACCAAATCAAATTGTTAGTGAGTCACCCGAATTCAGATCATTAAAAAATTTTATTTGACTCAGAAATAATCTAGTCAAGTTCGAGCTCGAGTTCTTTAACCGAGTCGAGCTCGAACTCGAATTTTTTAAATTATTGAGCTCGTAAGGTTCGCGAGTATTATTGAACCTCTATTACTTTTAACTTTTTTTATAAATATATTTACTATTTCTTAGATATTATTTACTCCCCATGTACCTTAATACATTACCCATATTGTGAATGACACATGTTTTAAGAAACAATCATTGAGTGCTAATTAAAAAATGCAAGTGGCTTAAACAATTGTTTTACATGAAAAAATTCAAAAAACACTGGGAAACATCAACAAATATTCCCGCCTAATCAAGAAAGCAAGTGGCTAAGACAAATATTTTACATAAACCGGAGAGATTACAAGTGCTAACAACCAATCAGATTACAGCATTATATGCACACAGATTACAATCAAAATTTACAAGTATAAATTGGAAAAGAAACATCAGATTGCATCATTGCTTTACTCCCCCCCCCCCCTCTGTTCATAAATGAGTTATGCTTTCCCTTTTAATTTGAATGAACCAGCAGAAGAAGACACAGAAGAACTGGAAAATCATCATCACGGAAGGAGGGCAAAGCTCAGCTGTGATTCACGGATGCAAGTAGTATTGTGGCTTCTGAACAACCAGACAGAGGAGAAACTGAAGTATGGTGCAGTTCAAAAAGTGGCAAATCTATTCAATGTATCAAGGAGAACAATCAACACAATATGAAGCATTGCAAGGAGGCAAAAGGCAGCAAGTGAGCCATACAACATGTCAACAAAGGGTCATAACTCAGGGAGAAAAAGAATACAAGTGCAACCTAATGCAATAACTGAGATAAACATGGGGGACATAGCATGCATAAGAGAATTGGCAATACAACTGAAAGTATCTTCAACTACAGCAAACAGAATGATAAAGAGGGAACTCATTAAACCTCACACAAACCCTTTACATCCTGCTTTGAAAGAGGCAAATATATTTCAAAGGGTTGAATGGGTTCTAAATTTGCTAATGGGAGACACACCAACAACAAAGAGACAATATTATCCCATGTACAACTTCATACACATTGATGATAAGTGGTTTTATCTAAGCAAAAAATCACAGAGGGTGTACCTGGAAAGAAATAAAAAAGGCAAATACAGGGCAGCCAAGTCAAGCAAATTCATACCTAAAGTTATGTTCACAGCAACTGTAGCAAGACCAAGATTTAATGCAGAAAATGAGTGTACCTTTGATGGGAAGATAAACATCTTCCCATTCACTTACCAAGAACCAGCCAAGAGGGCATCCAAATACAGAGTAAAGGGGACAGTTATCACCAAGATAGTTGAATCAGTGGGGAAAAAGGAAACAATGAACATATTAATCAATGTTATTATACCAACAAACATGCAGAAATGGCCAGCAAGTGAAGGTCATAAAACTATATACATACAGCAAGACAACGCAAGGACACACATATGCCACGAAGACCCATAGTGGCAACAAGTTTATCAACAAGGGGACTTTACATTCATTCTGGTGCAACAACCTCCAAACAGTCTAGATTTAAATATTCTGGACTTGGTTTTTTTAGAAACATTCAATCTTTAATGCACAAGAAAATGACAAAAGATGTCGATGATATTGAAGGGTTTTTAGCACATAAACGCAGCGAAAACGTAAATTTAAATCTTAAAAAAAAACCGAAACCCTCTGCAGGATCCATGCGAAAAATAATATTTAATTCGTAGTTCAGTATGTTTACCTTAAGAAGCTTTACGTTAATGGAAAGATGGAGGTCTTTAGTGGCGACCCAAAAACGATGAACGGAGATCCTTAGCAGCTGCTCCTCAAGTGTGAAGTACTTTGTTTCTTTTATGAACCGGGCTGCCATAGAGTACGCAGCGGCCAGGCTTTGTGGCTCTTTGTTTATCAACTCTACAATGTACCTCTCATTGTGTTCAGGATCCATGTTCCTTCGAAATATGCTTAGAGCCTCCCTCTCATCAAGATTCGAGACTTTGTTGATGGCTTCCTGGAATCTCCGCATATAAGTTGAGAGTGTTTCATTATCATACTGGCGGATTGTTTCCAGGTGACACATGTGCATTTCATGTGTCTTATTGGCTCTGAATCTTCTAAGGAAGGCTCCTCTGAATTCCTTCCAGGAGTGAATGCTTCTTGATGGGATCCTGCTGAACCATCTTTGAGCCCCCCTTTGAGGGTCGAGGCGAAGAATCTGGAATTGGTTAAGTCGTTGTAATAATATATATGAGCTATCTGTTCGAAGTAGTTGAGGTGCTCTTCCGGATCCCCCAATCCATCGAAAGAGTTGAAGTTGTAATGCTTGAGATTTTTCTGTCGAGGGATGGCTTCTAGGGAGTGACTGAAAGGCGTGAGGGTCTCCCCAATTTCCAACCCGGAATCTTTTTCCATTTTTCTGTGGAGTTCATAAATCATGTCTTTAAGATCCTTCTGCCCCTCCTCTTCGTCGTCAGAAATGAGCTCGGGGGTAGGGTCCCTCCGAGTTCTTTTGCCTTTGGTTTTAGTCAGGAGCCTTTCCTCCTCCAACTACATTCTTTTCTGAATTTTTTGCTCAAGCTTTGCCTCTTCTTCTTTTCTTATTTGTTCTCTTATTTCTTCCAACTTTTTCTTTCTGGTTGCTTCTGTCTCCTTCTTACTGGGCTCTTTTTGATTCTTTTTTGCCTTAGTTCCGATTCGGTCGAAGACAGATCTCCTGGATTGCTGAGAATCCCCGGACTCTTCTTGCTCATCATCTTGTTCATATTCTACCTGAGCCTGGGCTTGTTCGTCGCTGTAGAGCCTGATTGCTTCAGCAAGTTCATGGCTTATTAAGTTAGCCATATGCTCCTCTGCAACTGGAACATTGGTGTACTTATACTGATTGAACTCTATGAAATTTCTGGCATCCCGGGGTGTTACTAGTCTTTCCAAGACCGGGGTGTGTTGTGTCAATGGTTGCTCCTGAAGGGTCTCTCGATCTCCCCCAGGTTCATGAGCCTGAGAGTGGTCCTGATCCTGGACCTGGGTACTGGCGGAGGGCCTACCAACTATACTTTTCCCTGGTCTTGCCATTACCACAATTGTACAAACAACTGACCAAGATTTGAGGCTAAAGATGTGGATCTAAGGTTGCTTTTTTGAAGATTACAAAAAATTTCCAGAATAACAGCAAACAAACTTTTTGGGCTTTGCTAACAATAATACTAAACAAGGACAACAGGCTCTAGAACACAAAGAAAATATGCAAGCTAAAGGAGTTCTGGGTTTTAAATCTATCAAGACTATTAAACCCCAGGCTTCAAGACTATCAAGATTATCAAACCCTAAACAACCAAAGTTAACAAACAAGAGCGGGCTCACACAAACGTGTCCTAATGCAATGAGCTCACACAAACGTGGCTAAAATGAACATTCATATTCAAGAAAGGGTATGGTTGTTTGTGTTCTTACAGGCTTAAGATGTGGACTCTCTTAAGAGTTTGCTGATGAAGGTGAATCCAGGAGCACCGAGACCCAATGATGGAGCCCCCTCCTTCTAGCGCCAAATGAAAACTCCGGTGAGCGGGCGGCTTTGTCCGACGCCGTTCCTGGACCTTCTGTGCGTGAATGAGGTGTAGCTGTTGGTTGGGCGCCTGCAAAACAACACCGGAAGGGGGGTTTGGCTCCCACGGCGCCTCCGGTGCAAGAATAAGAACAGGGTTTTGGAGAAGATGAAGATGTATATATGTAATAGAAAAGTTGTTGTGTGTGTATGGATATGAGAGGGTGAGCCTATAAGTGTGTGAATATTTTTCTAACCCCTAAACCCTTCAGCCTTGGGGGTATTTATAGCCCAAAGGTAGGATTTAGGGGTTGTTACCTCTAAATCAGGACCGTTGGATCTTGGGAGCAGAGGACGCCTGGCTTGGGTGGATTGCTCACACATGTCCAGGGAAGGACCACCTCCAGGGTGTCCTAACGGCATTCTGACACGCGTCGTGCTTGCCTGGTGTGTTGGTTGTTGATAGCTGTCACCGTCACGTGCCCACGTACCCTTCCTTGGCGGGTTGTGGGGTGTGCATGTATTTGCTGGGACCCCCTCAAGGCGATCTTGGCCCTGATCCGGATCCAGGTGGGCGGGTGATCCAGATCCCGGGTTGGATTCGGATCCAGATCATGGGATGGGACCGGGCCCGGTCTCTCCACTTGATTGTTCTGGGAGAGGGGGGTCTTGGTCCATCGGCTGAGCCTGATACCCTTTGGATCCAGGCTGGGTCCTAGCTGGGTCGCCTACACCCTATCAACATTCATTCTGGTGCAACAACCTCCAAACAGTCTAGATTTAAATATTCTGGACTTGGTTTTTTTAGAAACATTCAATCTTTAATGCACAAGAAAATGCCAAAAGATGTCGATGATATGTTGGATGCAGTACATCAAGCATTCTATGAACTAGATGCAAGGACACTATCAAATGTATGGTTATCATATCAATATGTCATGAATGAAGTGCTGAAAGTAAAAGGCTCGAATGATTACCTTGTGCCTCATGTTAACAAGAAAAAATTAGCAGCTGAGGGTAAGCTACCAGTGCAAGTCACTGCACCAATGTGGGTTGTTCAGGAGGCATGCAATCATATACATGGACCAAACAGAGTATCAAGTTCAACAGATTAATTAGGGACATGTAAACATTATTTTGCAGTATTAGTGCTACAAGTAAGCTTAGTTTTAAGAAGTGGTTGTATTAAAAGTAAGCTTAGTTTTAAGCACAACATGTATATATAAATATTTGATCTCAGAATGTCCCCAAACATCATCGACAACATCCACGACCACTAAGCACACACAAGCCACCAGTAATTTGGTTGTTCATGGCACATAAGGGCAGTAATTTATCTCAGCAACAAGAACTATCATCATCGATCACATACACTAAACAATCAAATATACCAAGTCATTACAATCACAGATGGTTTAACAATCAAATATACCAACAATCAAATATACCAAGTCATTACAATTGAATACAATCAAATAATCATAGGGCATCATTAAAAGTGATTGAACCGAATAAATCACAACAACATCACAGGTAAAAGTACACTAAATTACAACAACATCACAGAGGGTTTAATACTAAACCACAACACCAATTTCTTACAATCAAATACAATCAAATAAACACAGGGCATCATTAAAAGTGACTGAACCGAATAAATCACAACAACATCACAGGTAAAAGTACACTAAATCACAACAACATCACAAAGGGTTTAATACTAAACCATAACACCAATTTCTTACAATCGAATACAATCAAATAATCACAGGGCATCATTAAAAGTGACTGAACCGAATAAATCACATCAAATAACTGGTAAAAGTACACTAATTAACAACAACATCACAGAGGGTTTAACACAAAACCACAACACCAATCCCTTATGGTCGAATACACTCAAATAATCACAGGCCTCATTAAAAGTGACTGAACCGAATAAATCACAGCAAATAATTGGTAAAAGTACACTAATTAACAACAACATCACAGAGGGTTTAACACTAAACCACAACACCAATTCCTTACAGTCGAATACACTCAAATAATCACAGGGCATCATTCAAATACACTAAAACAACAATCGAATAAACAACAATCGAATAAAAGTACTATAAAACAACAATCGAAGCCGATAAGGACATAAACAATCAAATAAACAGGGATTCATTACAATCGATTTAACCGAATAAATCAAAGAAATAATAACAGTCGAAGTAAAACGATTCCTTACAATAACAATCGATTAAACGATTAGGACCGAGAGCATGCATCTTCTGAATCGGCCTCAACTTCCAAGTCGTCGCTCGACGGATCCGGAGCAACCAGTGGATCTGAAGAAAGAGGGGATGAAGGAGCATCGTTTTGATCCAAGGGGACTTCAATCTCACTTGCATGCAACGACGATATAGGGTTTTCATCTGATTTCGCCACCGTCTCATCTGATTTCGCCACCGATTCCTCAAAACTATTTGGACCACATCTCAATCGAACATCTTCTCTACTGTAACCGTGTTCCCCATCACATAAATCACCTTTATCACAGTGATTGGGATCGGAGCACTCGTACATATTTGTAGATTCATCATCGAAATCGGAAAAACCATAATGAACACTCATATTTAGTGAAGAAGATAAATTAGGATTTTGATGGCGGCAGAGAGAAGGGGGAGAAAAGAGAAGAATAAGAGTCGGTGGTGAGAGAATGAGTATAGATAAGTAAGTGGGGGAAATATTTTAGAATATTTAGATAGGATTTGTTTGTATTTTTAATGTAATTTTTTTTTACTTTTATGTTAAAAATAGAAAGTGGGAAAAGTAATTTGATTTACCTAAAAAGGAAAGTGGGAAAAGTTTTTAGGGACGGAACGAGTATTTATTATCAAATTGAACTCGAGCCGAACTAATCATATTTCAAGTTTTTATTAATATTTAGTTATATTAATTCGAGCTTTCAAGCCGAACTCGAACGTACCGAATTTTTTACTAGCTGAGTTTTGAACTTGAGATCATAGGATTGGTCGAGTTCGAATCCAAAATATTTTAATCGAATTCGATCCGAGCCTGACAATATTGACAGCTCGGCCCAATTACACCCGCCGCCACCCAAAGATCATACCAAGCGAATTTAAGCAGGGGATGTTGTGCCTTGGGTAATAGTTGAGAAAATAAATTGAAAATGATGAAGTTTTCTTGATAAAATGTGGTCCGAGTAAAATATAAATTAATTGATACTCCTAAACACATTTATTTATGTTCTTAAAAACATATTTATTTTGATTTTTGACTAATTAAAATGATTATATTTTGACTAAAATTTAAATATATTATATAATTGAAAAAATAAAAAAGATTTATATTACTGAAAAGTACATTTAATTTACTATAAAATTTAACTTTTAGTTTTTTACAATAATAAATAAATATATATTAATTATTAGTCAAAAGTTGTAAAATAAAATATCTAATAAAAAATAAAATGAACATTTAATTTGAGGGAGCTATATAAGCAAATAAATAATTATTTATGTAATGTGAATTTCTAGACTGAATATCTAGATATGGGTAAAGATTTTATTACAAATCACACGTACAGGACCGGTAATGAACTGATTTGTGCATGTAGTATTGTAGTGGGCAACTTGGCATTAAAAGGGGGTGGAAAATAGAAAATGATTAAGGCCGTCTAATTCATAAATAGTTAATGGATAGAAGTTGAAAGTGTTATTCAATTCCACTTGTTAGCATCCACATCCTTTATTTAAATTATTATTATTATTATATTGCGTTTTCATGCGTTTTTCTCCCTCACTCCCCTGTCGTATATACAACAAATACTTTATATTGATTTTTTTCTTTCCTGAAGGGAACTTAACATTGTTAATTGATTTATGTATGCATTTTTTCCAAGGGTAATATAATTTCCAAGTATTTGTTTTTTCTTATTCTTGTTTTATTTACCATTGTTTATAGAAAACCAACGGTTTAATAGAAAAACATTAGAACAGTACAGAAAAGAACATTGAATTTAAATAAGCTTTTTCATTATAGTTTAATAAGTAGAATATGAATTTGTCCAATTATTTGGATTAGAAAAGTAGCATGTGTCTTGTCTCTTTGAGTACTTTAGTTGGGTTTGTTTATGATTGCGTATTAGTATTAGTTTCAGGAGTTGTGCTGTTACAAATTCAATCATCGGGGCACTTTTTATTTTTCTGGTGCATTATGTTTGGACTTGGTGCAATTTACTTCAGGCTGTTTTTAAGGCCCAACAACTTTGGGCCCATACAGACGGAATAAATAATTGGATTATTAACACACACTTCATGTCATCTTGTGCTTTAAATTATTATTTTTTATATATTCAGTTCAAAAAAGTGTAAAATATTATGTTTTCACATTTCAAGTACCTCATATAGAAAATCGAATGTTACAGAATGAAACAAATCAAATTAGTACAATATACTTGAATCTCGATAAATAAATATTCGATAAACGGATAAACCCGTCAAATGAATATTTTTCGATCTCAACATAATAAAATCAATGTATATTTGATCACAATAAATGAATAATCGCAAGTACTAAATAAAATATTTTGATCCAAAATATTCATTTATCGAGGTTTAACTGTATAAATTGTGACAAATGGAATATTTTGTTATTTTCTATGCCACATGAATAATGATGATATACATGATATGCCGTATTTTATTTTAGACATAGATAATATTGCATATATCAATAATCGTCACTAATCGGCGAAACTACTTCTTTCATATTAGTATTTAAATAGGGAATTAATTGAAAGTATTATCTGAATGTAAAACTGATTATTTTATTAATTATTTATTGATTAATGGACATTTAACATATTATATATTTCATAACCTCTGATCATAAGTTGAAATTTTTATTTTATATCCTAAAATGTATTCATAACATACGAATCAAGAATAATTCATACCCATTAATCGAATTTGAAAATCTTCGGTCAAGAATCCTTTAAAGAATTAATAAAATCGGGGATTTTTTAGAATTTTGAACATGAATATTATATATGTTTATGTGACGTTACAACAGAAATATTCTATTGATTTATTAATTCAACAATACACCCACCAACCCGAACACACACCACAAAAAAGTTAAATCAGAGTGATACCATCAGAGGCAGAGAAATCTTAAAAAATGGGCGGAGACAACACCGAAACCAAAACCAACCAAACACTAATCTTCACCTACGGAACCCTAAAACGAGGTTTCCCAAACCACAATCTCCTGGCCGAAATGCTATCCTCAGGCGACGCTGCTTTTCTCGGCGTTTACACAACAGCCGACAAGCTTCCTTTGGTTTGCGGCCCTTACAAAGTCCCTTTCTTATTGAATTTTCCAGGATCAGGCAATCAGGTTACGGGAGAATTATATTCGGTGTCTGACAAGGCCCTGGTTCGAATCGATGAGCTTGAAGGTGTTAGCACTGGACACTACCAACGAATGCCTGTCAGACTTAGTAGTGGTACATTGGCACAGGCTTATTATGGCCATCATGATTATGCTATGGATCTTTGGAAGAGGAATGGGGAGCTAGGGTTTGAATCTTACACGGAGATGCAGGCGAAAGGGTATGTCAGACGAGGTGATCGCCCCAGGGGCGTGTCGTTTTTGGAGCATATAAAGAATTTCGTATCTTGAGTAATTGAGATATTATTCGACGAGGCTTTTGTGTTTTAGATTGGATGATTGATGTTGTTATTTGTGCTGATTAGGTTGTTATGAAGAATCAACTGAATTGAACTGGAACTGTTTTGTTGGTGTTTTAATTCATGTATCAAATTATCACATTGTGTTATCATATGTATAGTATAGATGTAGGTAGAGATAATGAACTGGATCAAAATCTTCCTTTTCTTAAACAGAGTTAACCAAAATTTTGCAACTATAACTTAGTACTCTAAAGATGATTCGGACTTCGGGTTATTATTGTAAGAGAGTAATGCAAGTTTCTTGAAAACATTACCAAAAACGTTCTCAAATACGATTTAATTTGCTTAGCATTTTAAAAATACAGAGACTTTCGATGTGTATATATGCGCTTCACGTATAAAATAACTGGCGATTGGTATTGGGGGCACTTTTGTGAACCATTTTGGATCCCTAGCATTGTTCATTTTTGTATTTATTTCTTATGATTCAATTTGGCTGCTCATGATGATCAAAAGTTAGCAAAGCTCTGTGGATTGAGTTTGTAATTATTTGTTAAGAGTCAATTTGGCTGCCCATGGCAATTAAAGGTTAGTGATGCTTTCTGGAATGCGAATGGGTAAACAACGAACGAATACTCCAAAAATTAATAATCAATGATGTAATGACGGCTCACTGATGCACCATGAGTAAGTACCGCTTCATGTCACTGAATGTTTTGTTTCAATCTCGCATTCTCATCTCAGCTGAACAACCAAAAACAGAGAAACAGTCTGTTTCCTGAAGTCGATTATGAGCGTGTCCGTCACTGAGAAACGATTTGTTTTCTTAACTTGATTATGAGCTCAGATAAGTAGATATGGAAATGATGAATGAATAGTAAAATCTGGTACCAAATACAACAAAAGGATTTTAACTGATCATAGATATTGGTTTCCACATACTGGTTACTGAGTGTGATATTTAGCTTAACTTAAATTTACATTAATGGCTAATTTTGCATTTTGCAATACAATATCCAATTCTCATACAACTAAGATTGCCATCTAATAATTCACTAAGAAATTTATGTTTCCCCACACGATAACCATCAATAACTGTCATGGTTTACACATATTTCATGTTCGTGTCCTACCATCTTTTCATACAATTGAGAGATGAGTAAGAGAGAGGAGCCACTGCATTAATGAAAGAGGTTCATAAGATTCCCTCTAAAAACATTAATTTATAGGACTCATTTGCATCAATGTGCCATTACAGTTTGATGATTGTCCCTAGGTCAGTGTTTGAAAGCTACGGGTAAACCGTAATATTTCTTACATATAAAACCTCATAATGGTTTTGTCTGATAGATAAACTCATTGTAAAGTGTAGACCTCTCACATCTTAAATTACACTGGGAGAGTTTCGTAGTTTGGGATTTGGGTTCGGTGAGTGTGGAGTGGCTGGAATGTGTACAAAGGTTCGTTGTAGAATTAAAAAGACTCGACAACAGAACCTTATTTATCATCAAACTCGCTAGATTCCATCAACTGTTGCGACCTGCACATTAAACAAAAGTTTTGAGTAGCCAGCCTACTGACACCTTTTATAGGCCCAAGTGATGTGCAAGAGTGGATCCAATAAGAAAGGGAACATGCAACAGAAAGATGAGACAAATTCTCCAGCTATATAGCCCATCTAAATAAGAAACCTTGAGCATTACAATTAGAAGTATTAGTGCTGAACACATGTCATGATAGTAATACGGAGATTACGTCAATATTACGAGAATTATGATTACGTCAATATTATGAGGATTGCATACAAGGCAAAGAACAGTAAAATAAGTTGGAGAAAGGAGCAGTATATTTTGATGTTATTAACCCAACAACGAAAAAATATTGAGTTCATGAAGATATGCCACCTTGCCTGTCTTTCAAAGTTAAGAACTAATACTGTAAAATACGAGTACTAAATTGTAAATGTGACCCCAGAACCCAGATATGGTTGATTATGTGGACTTGGAATTTATCTATATATTAATATTTCGACCGCCACTTATCTGGATTGACAGTTTCCCACGCTGGTAGCAGTCATACAAGGCCATACCGCCTCAATGGCTAATATAAAGCCGGGGAAGGAAAACTGTAATTGAGGCCGAGACCCACGCAGAGAATTCAGTCCAACATATTCCTCTAGAATCTTTTTCTCGTACTCTTAAAAACCCAACACTGAGATTAATAATAATTGTGTGGCTTGTGGAATGCAGCTCGACGGAAACACGCTAAAACAGTTGTCTTGTTTGATTGTTATTTAAATTCATGTTCTTTCTAAATTTCATTTCCACTTATTATTATCCTCAAGAGATATACCTCAAGGATATGATTGAATTGATTGTGACAACAGAATGAATAAGTAAGAGAATTTAAAGCAATATGAAACTGGTCAATATGAAATATACATCAGTAACCCAGCCTACATGCTTGAAATCCATTTCTTCTGGTAACCAATTAATCAAAAGGGCAAATTTTATGCAGCTTTTCATATTTTCCAAATGAAAGTGGATATTCGGGGCTATCATATATACAGGACAAGACCAAACAAAACCCACTATATCCCACACAGTAGTAAGGCCAAGGAGGATCTGAGAAGTAGGTCTGGCTAAGATGTGCACGAACCTTTCCGCGAAAATTTCAAGATTTAAAAGGTTAAAAGACATTAAAATAAAAGCACGACAACAAAATACCAAACACAATGCAGATGGAAATCTGCAATACATGCATGCACAATTTTTAATTTTTCTCATTTCTATCAGACTATGCCAAAACTAATATCAATTTCTCAATTCTTAGTCACAAAGCCCTTCCCTTTCGCCTCGAAAAATAATTCTATACTTACCAAACTCATAACAGTTCACCAAATTGTAAATTTGTTAACTTTAACATATTGCACACCTAAGAATGGTGTCAACATAGCTGTATTAAGATTGTATTCTACCAAGTGTGAAAAAAACTCACCAAATTGCTGTGTGACCGAGACCCAGCCCATTACAGGTAAGTATCATCCCTTTAAATCTAGTTAAGTATTCCTGTAATCCAATAAAAGAATCAGAAACTGTTAACCAAAGTATTATATGTAATTTCACTTAAATCGACCAAAAGCCTAAGTAAGAATGATCATACACACTAGAACAACTATATAATTCTCACCGGTAAAGTATACTTCTCAACTTCATAGTTCCCAGTTAAGTCATACTCAAGCCGCTTATCAGGATCACTTAACACTGTAAATTGATATTATCAATAACTTTCAATTGTAAGTATGCAAAGTCTCAATACAAATATTACAAGCAAACAACAATGCCTCTAACAAAGTATACTGATTATCCTTTTAATCTCCTTTTAATCTTTATCCTTTATATATATTAGTGCAGGGAGGGGGTGAAGCAGGTATCATAATAGGATTATTTCGATTACGAAGGAACACAGTATCACCGCCAAGCAGCTTAAACGGAAGTTCAACTATAAGTGCCACGCTTTTGTAGACTAACAAAAAAGATGCTTGCAATAAATTATAGCAATTCCTGGTACTAACAAACTAGTTTTTGAACGGACAATCCACTTCAAATCAACAAATAACAGACCATCTTCTAAAATCTCCTCTGTTTGAGATAAGAATACCTGTGTAAGCTTCATTGATTGATTGAAATTTTGTAGTGACGGCAGAATCACCTTTGTGTTTGTCAGGATGCCACTTCTGCATGTTCCCACAGTGTTATCTCGTGTGTATATGTATCGAATAGCAGCTTGCAGTTGATAAAGGGTGCACATCCTAAAGTACGTAATGAAATAACAAAGGAAATGCACATAACAGGGACACAGGTAACTAACCAGTGCAAGTTTTTTGTAACTTAGTTTGATGTTCTCCTCCGTAGCATCGTAATCTACTTCTAGAATTTGATAATAATCCTTGACATAATAAAATAAAATCAATAAAAGCTCATCAGGAAAGTTATTCTATAAGAAAAGAAAACTACATATTTACAGGAAATGTTAATAAGAAGTTAAGAACACTGAACTATGAGCAGAGGTGGTCTATGAGGAAATTGTAACAGGCGGCAAAAATAAACATTCTTCAAAATCTTGTATGATAACATGGTCATATTGGATCACAAACCATTTTACCCTACAAACTTCACAAACCAGCTAAAAATAACAATTCACAATGACGCACCTATTAGTACAAATTACCTACTTATTTATTTTAAATAACTGGTAGCACAAATTACCCGTCATAACAGTAAAAATCACCAGTCACGTTACGGAATCATACAAATTACCCATTCGTAGACTATAGGCTAAATTAGCTAGTATCTAAACGAGCCGCATAATAAATCTTACAAACATTCACAAGGGTAAACAAATGAGGCAATTGAATAAATAAACAAAGGGTCTCAACTCTAAACTACAAAAAATTAGTTATATGCATTTTTTCAAGAACAGCTAACCCAATATATAACAAGAAAAAGGCAAAAGACATAATCTTTTAATATAAAATGAAGCAGAATTAGCGCTGCTTTAATCTTTAGACATACTCTTTTAATAGAAAATATTTTCTCTACTTGGAGGTGCTTTTGCAACCAGAGGACCGCCAAGTGTCTAGTTAAAATACAAACAAAACAGCTTATTCAATCCGCTACAGCTAATCTTTAAACTTTAATTGCCAAACAGGGCCATAGACATTTTAAATTAGGCTCCTCTATAAATGTACTATAGTTATTTCAAGAACCCAACTCGATCAACCCAACATATTACAAGAAAAGGCCAAAAGATATAATCTTTAATGTAAATGAAGCAAATTTAGCTCTACTTTAATTACCCATCATATAAAATTTTCAAGAAAAACAAAGAAACACCACCAAAACACACACAAACATGTATAAGACATATGATACATCATAAAAAAAACACAAACATGTACTATGTAAGTATAGGTTGGGGAAGGTACCTTGTAAGTGGGTTTATGTTTATCATTGTCTTCCATACGCTGATCAAGCTACACAACATTCACTTCAAGTACAGCTGAAACATACATAAGCAATTCAACAAATATCTTTTCTTTTTTTCTTTTTTGAAATTAGAAATTAATATGAACCCCCAATTTTAATTTTGGAAAAGAACAAATTTCAAGAAAGAAGATAAAAATGGGGGAAGAAACCGGTGAGCGTGTAACAGTTGAATAAAGGGGGGGCTGGGTTTACAACAACAGAATAGATTTTGATTTAAAAGTTTTTATTTTGATGGATAAGTTTAAGTTTGGTTCCCTTGTCCTCTTGGCACCACTCTTCTGAGGGCCGGGTTACCCGATTTCAGAACCGGGTCCAAAAACTTTCGAAATGAAATTACACGAACTCGGACGAATTTATCAAAGAATTCGACTCGTTTACACCTTAATACTGCACCAAAAATAATATTTATGATTTTGAAATCGGCCTTTGGATTGGATAACTAAGTGCACACAATAAATTGTAAATTTTATGAGGGAGTATTTATTGTATGCAATTAGATTCACGTTAGAAAAACCGTTTTAAAATAATACAATAAAAATTGATTATATATATAATATTATTGTAGATCTACTTATTTACGTATTTAAGCTCCAATTTTTTTATATGTTTTAATTTATATTAAATAGTACAATATTAATAATAGTTTTTTAACATTATCTTTAGGATATACGTTAATTTGATTATTCTCAAAATATTTATTAAATTTTAGTGTTTTAAAAATTGGCCGATTAATCGATTAATCTGCTAATTAATCGAAATTCGAAAAGGATCTGTCTCGATGAATCAAAAATCGAATAAAAGTGTAATTTAAAAAAAAATGCAAAAGAAATAGGTCAAAAATTGATGAATTCGTTCTAAAATCAATTAGTTCGGGTAAAAAAATCGGTTAAATAAAATGCAAAAGAAGTCGGTCAAAAATCGACATATTCGTTCAAAAATCGGTTAGTTCGGTTAACCCTTGAAAAATAATAATAAATTATTTTTTAAAGAAATTTTGAAATTCAAAATAATAGTTAATATATTTAATATTAATATATTAACTTATATTGACTATCATACGCCTGAATCCTAATTTCTAATAAGTGAATAAGTTTTTTTAATTAAATTACTCTTATTTCTTCTTCACAATCTCCTGGAGTTGATTTGCCATATAACTAATTTAAGCATATCATGAATTTATATCTAATTTATATATAGTTGGTAACAACTTTCAAACGAATAAGTAGTGAGTATTAATTGTTATGTATAAATTTATTATAAACAAATATGTATAAAACACTTAAATATTAAATATCAACTAATGATATGTGGTATTATTTTTGTAAATTTTATGAAAGGTTGATGAAATTTAAATAAAATTATATATTATTATTTAATTAAATAAATTACTTCCAATTAATGCTCAAATTAATAGATCCGATTAGTCACTAAAAGATATCTCTACCGAATAATTCCGATTTCCGAATTTTAAAACATTATTAAAACTATAACATTAGCGAGTAAATAATAACATATAATAAGAAATATACGTAGCCATTATAGGCAAAAATTATAGACTTGAATTGGCAAGTCCCGGCCACGCCATTTAGCAAAAATAAAAAAGTCTCAGCCACGGCTTAACTTAACCACTCAGCCTTATTTTGGCCATACGTTTATTTCAAATATCTTGCAACTTTGAAAACAACACAAATTCATATGCGGTGATATTTTATTTAAATAATTAGGATAATAAATTTAGTATAAAAATTTATTGAAAACACGGGTCATTTTTTATTTTTTTTTGCACCGGCAAATATAAGATACTTGATTGTTCTTTTATTAATAAAAATTTTGTGTATCATCTCAGATATATCAATACAAGTGGATTATTTATCAATCTGTATGATTTTCGTGGAAAACATTAACAACATACGTAATATTTCTAACATAGCTCATTAAACAAATTTTATATTTTCTTGTTTATATCTTGTAATTTGTATTTACTTAATAAACACAAGTAGGGTAGTTATTGTACATTTAAAATAAATTTAACCTAATCCATATAATTTTGTAAGTCTGTTTACAAAATGTAAACTAAAAATTAACATAAATGCCGAATGCAAATTTAAGCAAAAATTTTGAGTTTTGGTCAAATAATCTATGAGTAATAGTCCTCATTTTAAAAAGATTAAAAATATCTAACAAAAGTCATAAAAATCTACAATTATAATATTCAATCAAGTAGAATTTACACTATCGTTAATATAAATTGAATTTTAAGGGAAAATGTTAGGTTTTAAGATTCAGCATCAAGGTTAATGTTGTTATATTATTGTTTATATCATAATTCATTAAATAAAATTGACAATGTATTCATAGTTTTTAATCCGCTGAACAAGGTCCGATTTTTATAAGATGGCAGTAATTGTCAATATCACAATTTATCAATTAAAATTGGCATAAATCATCTACTTTTTAACACATTGAAAAAAAATATCAGATTTAATTGATCATTCTCAATTCCATAGAATAATATTATTTTTTTTCTCTTTTCTAGTGTATCAATGAATCTAAATACAAAGTTAGTATTGAATATATTACAATGAGTAAAGATAAAGTAATATATGCGTGTGTATGTATGTCAATTATTGTTTGTTATATTTTCGAGTAAATTATGTTGATCATTTTTATAATTTATCTTTACAATTGATTTATGCGTGTGTATGTATGTAAATTATTGGTTGTTATATTTTCGAGTAAATTATGTTGGTCATTTTTATAACTAAGTTAATTATCTTATTTATGTAAATGTCTAATCATTATTACATATAATTATTCAATTGATTTCTCAAATAACATATATTTATAATTATTCGGAAATTATAATTTTTTAATAAATAAATTATAAATATTAATATATTGGAGTCGCAGTAGCATGAACAAACAATCCATAACTAATTTTACTCTATCGAGCATGAATCGTGGTTTCGACATAAAAATAATTTAGATACTGTAAAGACTAATATTTGATACTCGCCTGTTTTTTTCTCAAAATTTGAAGAAAATTTGTACTAATATTTTTGTTATGCCCGTTTTCGGTCATGGACCCTAAACAGGTCCCCATGGGTGAATTGAATAGCTGGACTCTCATGTGTGGGCTAGAATCATGGATTAATGTGATTTGGGCCAACACATGCGGGCTGGGCTCTTGACATGCGAGCTGGGCTCACACATGTAAGGTGGGCTCACACTTGCCATCTGGGCTCTCATACGCGAGCTGGGCTCGGTTGCCCACACGCGGGCTGGGCTCCGGTGTCCACACGCGAGGTGGGCTCAGGTGCCTTCACGCGAGATGGGCTCAGGTGCCTTCACGCGAGATGGGCTCAGGTGACTTCATGCGCGTTGGGCTCGATTGCCCACACGCGGGCTGGGCCCATGAGCCCACATCTTATGAAAATAGAGGTAACATTGTATTTATTAATCGAAAAGGAAGGCGGTGCGGGCCGAGGTGGCCAGGCCGGCCTGCATCAAAGGACTTTGTGTGCAACATGGAAAGTGACTCATAGATGACTGAGTTGCTCGTAGATTTCGGGGCTTACACGGGTTATTCCTATAATTACGGTAAGAAATGCGGAGATACCGCGAGATTGTAGGAAGCGTGTGGAGCTGGTCGAGATTTACGTGACTAATTGGCTCAAGACTTGACTTTATCATGGGCTTGGGCTACACGGGTTGGAGAACCCTAACCCTAGCCTATGTGACTTGTTCTCCAAGAACTACATGAGGCTTGATCCCTATAAATAGGGTACGTAGGAACTTGTATGAGACATGAGTCGACACTTGATAGAGAATAATAAAAACCCTATTCTTTCTTAAGGAATCAACATACAAGTTCATCCACCACCACGAAACAACCTTCCTCCGCCTTCAAACACCATTCTTGATCCTTATTCTGACCATCAACCTCCACAACACCGTTATACAAAATTCTCCCTATAACAATTGGCGCTAGAAGGAAGGGAGTTTCATCTTATGGAGAAGAGATGACCAAAGAAGGCAAACAAGCGGGGACACCAAGAAGCGGGGGCAAGAAGAAGGACCCGAACGAGGTCGAGCTCACGCCCCCAGAGAATCAGGAGCCACTTCCACCAATCACAACCGTGGATGGGCAGACGGTCATGACATATCTCGAAGGGACTAGCCGATCAGATGAACGAGATTAATGCCCGGATGTCAAGGGTAGAGAGAAGTTCGGGCTGGAACGCCAAGCGTAAGGCACGCCGCCTCAAGGTCTCTCAGCGTAGCTGGAAGGGCAAAGATCCTCAAAAGAGGCTGATCCACGATTTTGATGACGCGGAAACTGAGACCAAGCAGAAGAAAGAGGCATCGCATGAAGAGGAAGACATACCCCAAGGTCAAGATGAGTGGGGCAGCCAGATCTCTAAGAGATCGGGGCAGAAGCCAGCTTCGTCTGAGGCAAGGTCGATTAGCGTGCTAGACCGTGTGGGTAAAAAGCTAAGTGAGCATGACCTCAGCTTAAGTTAGAGAATTGCAAGAAGGAGAGAGAAGAGAAAGAGCCCGTGGATCAGAAAGGCTCAAAAAGAGAGCGTGCAGCGACTCCTCCAGAAAGACGTCAACGTACCTCGCCCAGGAGGGAGGAGCGACGTAGGCGCAGAGACTATCATGAAGAAGAGTCGCAAGTGCGAGCTGGAGGAGGGGGACGTCGCGCTCGACCTCAAGGCTCACACCATTCGAGTAACGCGGATGGTGACAGATAAGGAGAAGTTGTTAGAGTAGGAGACCCGAGGAGGATCTTAGATGAGATGGAGCGAGAGAAGAGGGGGCCCCCAACCTCAGCTGCCCCTTCTCCGTTTACGGCTGCTATCCGATCATCCCCCTTACCTCGGGTATTTAGGCACAACTCCGACCTTCTATTCAACGGCGAAATACCTTATACAATTTAACACTGAGATGGAAGTCTATCAGGTGCCGGAGATGACCCGCTGCAGACTCTTCGCGGCACCACTCAGAGGTAGTGCCCAACAATGGTTCTCCAAGTTGGGACCTGCTAGCATAAGGACATGGCGGTAATTGGAGGACCCGTGGTCAGACAATTTCAGTCCACCCTCCACTACTCACCTCCTGTGGCCACGTTAGCCAACATCAAGCAAAGGTAGGGGGAGCCCTTGGCAGAATACTTTCGTCGGTTCAACGCCGAAGTTCCCAAGGTGAGGGGGCCAGTGAGGAGACCATTAAGAATTTCTTGATTACAGGGTTGAAAGAAGGGTCAAAATTCTGGAAGAGCCTTCAGGCGAGTGAGCCGAGAACCTTGGTCGAGTTCTATGAGCAAGCTGAACCCTTTAAGAGGGTAGAGAAGTCGATGAGAGAGTTGAAAATCAGCGAGAACTATCGAGATAAGAGAGACCGGTCTTCGAGCCCTGATGAGAGGAGAAAGACGTATCGGCGTAGCTCAAGCCCCAAAAAGTCTGCCCGAGGTAAAGAGACAAACAAAGATTCGGGGAGACCTTATACAAGTAAATGGCAGACACACACCCCTCTGGTAGCCTCTATCGACCACATATATGCTACCTATGCTGGGAAAGGGGTATTCAGGAAGGCAGCCCCTCTCACAGACTATAACAAGAGGGACATTTCGAAGTATTGCGGATACCATGATGCCACGGGGCACGATACAGCTGATTGCAGGCAATTGAGGGATGAAATCGAGACGTTGATAAGACAAGGGAAGCTTACAGAGTGGGTTATCAAGGAGGTTCGAAAGCACGTAACTGATTATCATACGGTCCCTCCTCCACCCCCAGAGGATAAATAAAGGATACCTCGGGCTAGAAGCATTCATATTATTCTAGGCGGGTCTCACATTGGCGGAGACAGCCGGAAGGCGATGGACAGGTATGCCCGAGAAGCAAAGGACAAGCTCCTCACCAACGTCAACCATCTGAGCCAAAGGCCCCCAGAGCTCTTCGAAATGGAGGCTGATGACATCGTGTTTAGGGAGAACGATGCCAAATGGGTGCATTACCCTCATACAGATGCCCTGGTTATAAAAATGAAGATTGGGACGGTGAATGTTCACCGAGCAATGGTGGATACTGGGAGCTGTTGACGTTTTGACTTATGATGCCTACAAGAAGTTGGGATTGTTGGATAGAGAATTAACCTCGACAGGTGGACACCTATACGGGTTCACGGGAAACTCGATCAGAGTGAAAGGGACAATTCGGCTCCCGGTGACCATTGTGGCCACCCAGATCGTTATGTTCACGGTTGTAGATCAGTCATGTGCTTATAATGTTATAGTGGGTAGACCCCTTATGAGGGCAATGAGGATGGTGACATCGATCCATCACATGACGGTAAAATTCCCAACCCCCACGGGGGTAGGCTTCTTGAAGAGCTGTCAATATTAGTCGAGGGTCTGCTACAACCAGGCACTCCGGGCGGCCAAATCAGAAAATGTATCAAAGGAGATGGTCGAATCGGGTGAAGACGATGTCCTCATGGAAGAGGCAGAAGGAAGGAAGAAAGTACGTCCTGAGGGACACGAGACTTGTAACCTGATTTCAATCGAGGAGTTGCCCGAGAACTATTTCGAGCACATGGGGATTCAGGTGGAACCGCACCCGGGGGCCTTGCTCATGGAAGCCTCTCAGCCCATCATGTTGACACAAGAAGAGATTGTGGAAGAGGCAAGTGATAAAGAGGAGAGCCCAGAACAAATCGCTGCAAGACTCAGGAAAGGGAAATAGGCACGCGAAGAAACGATAATAACTATGGATCTGCCCAACGGAATCACTCGCATTGTCACTACGACCTCTAAACGCTTGATAAATCCGGCCCGAGCTCACCAGCCTGAGCTCGAGGATACGGAAGGTTTGATAATCACGGAAGTGGGAGAATCTAGTGAGGCTCGAGCAGACTTAGACCCGAGAATGCCCCCAATGATTGAGAGGGTTGGGGCCGCAGAGGACACAATCCCGTTCTTGGTAGACCCAAATGATCCCTCCAAGGTACTCAGAATAGGCTCTAACTTAAGTCCTGACTTGAGGGAGGATATAGCCTGCTTCCTAAGGAGAAATTTGGATATCTTTGCATGGTCACACTCTGATATGATAGGGAATGACCCGAATGTCATGTGCCACCGGCTCAATTTTGGACCCGAAAAAGAAGGGGGTCAGATAGAAGAGGCGGCCGATTAGTGGAGAGAGGGCAGAGGCCCTCAGAGAAGAAGTAGATAGACTAATGGAGGCAGGGCTTGTAAGGGAAGCCTTTTAGCCCATGTGGCTGGCCAACCCCGTGCTTGTCAAGAAGCTCAATGGCAAATGACGGACATGTGTGGACTTCACCGACCTGAACAAAGCTTTCCCGAAGGATAGTTTTCCTCTACCCCGAATCGACCAGCTGGTTGATTCTACAGCTGGGCATGCACTACTTAGCTTTATAGATGCTTATTCGGGATATAACCAAATCCCAATGTATGGGCCAGATCGGGAGCACACCTCCTTTATCACTGATCGGGGCCTCTATTGTTATCTCGGGATGCCTTTCGGGCTCCTTAAGTCGGGGCAACCTATCAAAGGCTGGTGAACAAGATGTTCAAACATCGGTTGGGGAAGATCATGGAGGCCTATGTAGATGACATGCTTGTGAAGTCAGGAAGCAAATGATCACCGTCACCTATCAGATATGTTCCAGATCCTAAGGGAGTACAGCATGAAGCTCAACCCACATAATTGTGTGTTCGGGGTTGAGTTAGGGAAATTTTTGGGATTTATTGTCAACCATAGAGGCATTGAGGCCAACCCCGCCAAGATACGAGCCCTACTCGAGATGAGATCCCCTCGACGGGTGAAGGACGTCCAAAGCTTAACGGGGCGAGTGATTACCTTAAACCGCTTCCTCTCAAAGTCCTCCAACAAATGCCAGGAGTTCTTCAAAGCGATTAAAGGAGTGGGGGGGAATATTGGGTGGACAGAAAAGTATGAAGAAGCCTTTCAGAACATAAAGAAGCATCTCAGCAGCCCTCCAATGTTGTCTAATCCAAAGGAAGGTGAGACTCTGGTCCTATACTTGGTCGCCTCTGACTTTGCAGTAAGTGCGGTATTGGTTTAAGAGGAGGATGGTATCCAGCTCCCGGTATATTATATGAGTAAAAGGCTGGCTGACGCGGAAACTCGATACACGAGCCTCGAAAAATTAGCAAATGCTCTGATCCTGGCCTCCCGAAAGCTCAGGCCCTATTTTCAGGCACACAGGGTAGAAGTGCGAACCACCTACCCCCTCAGGCAAGTAATGCATAAACAGGAGTCTTCTGGCCGAATGCTGCAGTGGACGGTTGAGCTCGGCCAATTCGAGGGGGATTATAAGCCAATGACCGCAATCAAAGGCCAAGCCCTGACCGATTTTGTGCTAGAATTTCCTCCACATCAAGAAGTGGAGCCGGGAGCCCTTGTTGTCATACCTAGCACATAAGAGATCGGGCTAGAAATCCAAAATAGTGCCCCATGGTGGAGCCTATTTGTGGATGGAGCCTCTAATGGGGATGGTGCAGGAGCTGGAATTGAGTTAATCAGCCCGGAGGTGCACAAGATCAGACGCGCGACCCATCTGGCCTTTCATACAACCAACAATGATGCTGAGTATGAGACCCTGATCAACGGTCTCAAGCTAGCTTTGGAAATAAAGGTGGAGAATTTGAATGTTTAGTGACTCCATGATTGTGGTATATCTGATAAACGGGGGGTATCAAGCTAAGGGCCGAGAACGGAGCTTTACCTGAAGTGTGCGCAGAGGATAATCACAAGGTTCAACGAGGTGAGGCTGAAACTAATCCTGCGCGGGCAGAATGAAGGCGCATACGAACTATCTATACTCGGCTCGCGCCGCGAGGCCACTCTGCTAGGGGTCGTGCCCCTTGACATACAGAGGCAGCCTAGTGTGCCCGAGCACGAGGTGGGCATCCTCAGTGATAACCTAGGACCCACGTGGATGACACATATATTAGCCAACATAAAAGAAGTTTAGTCCCGGACAAAAAGAATGAGGCACGAAGGATAAAATATAAAGCAACCCGTTATGTGATATACGATGGGGTCCTATACAGAAGAGGGTTCAGCATGCCCCTCCTCAAGTGCTTAGATGGGGATAAATGCAATTATATCCTAAGGGAAGTACACAAAGGCATTTATGGCAATCACTCTGGGGGTAACTCTCTAGCTCTAAAAATCCTCTGTCAAGGTTACTATTGGCCAACAATGAAAAAAGATGCCTTTGAATTCTCCCGAGCCTGTGATAAGTGCCAGCGATATGCCAATTATTATAACAGCCCCGTGACTCCCCTCACATCACTCATGAGCCCTTGGCCCTTCACTCTGTGGGGGATTGATCTGATTGGAGAACTCCCGAAGGCCAAGGGAGGTGTCAAGTATGCGGTTGTTGCGGTAGACTACTTCACTAAGTGGGCAGAGGCCGAGCCTCTAACCACTATCACGGTAAACAAGCTCAAGGAATTTGTGCACATGACTATTGTGTGCCGCTATGGCATCCCTTACAAGTTGGTATCTAACAACGGGAAACAGTTCGATAGCAAGGAAATGCGAGAATTTTGTGAGCAACTGGGGATTCAAAAGAGTTTTAGTGCAGTTTGCCACCCCCAAAGCAACGGGCAGACGGAGGCTGTTAATAAAATTATTAAGCACACCTTGAAGGCAAAGCTTGAAGAGAAGAAAGGGACATGGCCGGAGGAACTCGCCCAGGTCCTGTGGTCTTATAAAATGACTCCCCGAACTATAACTGGAAAGACCCCTTTTTATGTTGTATGGGTGTGAAGCTATGGTGCCCGTTGAAGTAGGGGAAGGATCTTTTCGGAGGGACAACTATGACTCAGAGGCAAATGAGGTCAACCATCGACTCTATTTGGACATGATCGAAGAAACTCGGGAAGATGCTTAGATCGGGATATCAGCATATCAACAAAGGACAGCTAGGCACTACAACAGTAAGATTCGAGCCCGGACTTTTAAGGCGGGAGATTTGGTTCTGCGCCGGGTCATGCTAAACACCAAGGTGGTGAGCCACGGAGTCTTTGGGGCAAATTGGGAAGGCCCCTATAAGATAAAATCAGTACTCTGGGAGGGAACCTACCACCTCAATGATATGCAAGATAAGTTGATCCCGGGAGCCTGGAACGTGGAACACCTCCGCAAGTATTATCAGTAATATTATTCTTCTCAGACTTAGTATTATCTTAAAATATTCCTAAGTCTCGGGGGTAGTGTCATATAGGTGCCTCCCTGAGATCACAAACATGTACTCCTTTCACTTTCCATTATCTATGAATAAACGATTAATATCTATTTGTGCCCCTTATATTTTAACTATTGTTAATAGATTAAAATACCCAGCAGGGGAGCCCATCCTTGGGAGCCCATGCGAGGACAAAATAATTGTTTTATTAACATGTTAAAAACACAAGTCAAACCGGGCCCCGACCCGCTTCACAACAAGTCTATGAAACGAGCTGGGCCCCGACCCGCTTGGAAAAGTAATGAGCACAAAGCGGATTAAAGATGAAGATAAAACTATGAAAATAGTGAGAGGCGCCCACAAACCCCTTAACTAAACTAAAAGTTAGAGACGGTCGCGATGCGAGCCCATATTCGTGGGCTCGCAGGGTGATAGATGCGGGCTGAGGAGCCCAGCCCTCTAACAAGCATGGAGATTTTCCGTACATGGCCAGGGTCGTGTTATGCGAGGAGAGAACACAGGAACAAGACCATGCGAGGCACCCTGCCTCCATTTTCCGGATGGTTGAACCTATAATATCTCATGTAAGGCAGGGGCAAAACAACATGACCCTCGAGCTGGAACTGCTCGATGTGCTCGGCCAAGTGTTTCTGAGTAAGCGAGTGGGCAGATCACGACAAGCGAGCATCTTTACCTCCTCGGCTGCAGTTGAGCTCTCCTCCCCATCAGGGATGATCTGCTTCTTAAAAATAATTTCACCCTCAAGCTCGGGCTGGGCAAGAGGCACATAAGGCTCAGGAGAGGCCGCAGTGATATAGTATAATTGCAGATCTTATACTGACTAGTAACATCTGCCACCTCCTCGCTTTGAGGGGAGTCATAAGACCAATGTGAGTCGTCTTCCTCACCCTCGAGCCCCAAGATGGGATATTCTGCGGCTATAGGCTCTTTCCCCTTCTTGGTGTCATAATAGGCACTCCCCAGGTCACTGTCAGTGGACTCCGAGTCGACCTAAATGGGGTCGAGGTCATTGACTGCAGCTTGCCTAAGGCGGGCCGCCCTCTCTTCAACCATCTCTCTTAGAATCTCCTCAGCTCGTTCTTTTTCTAAAGGAGCGGGCTCGCGGGTTAAAGGTTCCTCCACCCTGAGGGAAGCTGGTATCTTAGAGAGGTCCGCGTGCCTGTTTTTCCAATCATAAATATTCCTCTCCCTGGTGTAGTCTTCATGGTTAGGGTTGAGGTGAATATCCAGCGAGCCAGCTGCTCGCATTGAGTTCTCAACTCTAGCAATATTAGCAGAGCCAGGGGAAATAGGTTGACTGAGATGGTCAAAGAGGGAAGTCAGCTCTCGTTGGAAGTCCTTTGAGCCTCGCTGCTCGGGTGGATATTGATTTAATGGAGACGGAGTGGCTGAGGAGCGAGCCGGGCTCGAGGAAGAGTGAGACGATCCGTAAGAGCGGGCTGAAGACGCACTCGATATCTGTAAAAGATGGTAAAAATTAGCGTGTGGCCCTAAAAAATAAAGTAAAAACAAGTATGGGGTCGCACCTAAGTGTCCTCACATCTCACACGGGATCGCACCTAAGTATCTAAGCGAGCAGACGGGCTCGCATCGCATGTTGTGATTGTGTGTGAGATCGCATCGAACAGGTGTTGTGTGCTCGCATGGTGCATATGAACAAACATGAATGAATATGAATGATTGATGATTAAAGGGGTACCTGTAGGTGAAGTATATGATGATCCTGATGAATCTGGTCCCGGAGAATATCGCCGCCGGTAGACGATTCTTGTGGTGATGATGGTTTTTGCCATGGTAGATCCTTGAGCAAAATGAGCAGCAATTCTTTAGTGTTCTTGGAAAAGTGAAGAAATGAATTGAAATCCCATATATTTATAGGGGATATGAGAGAGAAATGACAAGGGACACGTGTCACCATCTCAAGAGACGGCAAAATCCCTACGCCAGTTGTCCAATGGCTGTCATGTGTTCAAACACATGATTGTGAAAAGGCATTCGAGGCGAGGCACGCGAGGCGGTTTGGTGCGACCTCGTGGGCTCGCGCCTGCGAGGCAATAAAAAGATAATGTTGAAAAAATTCCTAGCCTCAAGATGCGACCATGAATTTTGGGGGGTAGTTGTTATTCCCACTTTCGGTCATGGGCCCTAAACAGGTCCCCATGGGTGTATTGAATAGCTGGACTCTCATGTGTGGGCTAGAATCATGGATTAATGTGACTTGGGCCAGCACATGCGGGCTGGGCTCTTGACATGCGAGCTGGGCTCACACATGTAAGGCGGGCTCACACTTGCCATCTGGGCTCTCATACGTGAGTTGGGCTCGGTTGCCCACACGCGGGCTGGGCTCAGGTGTCCACACGTGAGGTGGGCTCAGATACCTTCACGCGAGATGGGCTCAGGTGTCTTCACGCAAGATGGGCTCAGGTGACTTCACGCGAGCTGGGTTCGGTTGCCCGCACGCGGGTTGGGCCCATGAGCCCACACGCGGGCTGGGCCCATGAGCCCACATCTTATGAAAACAGAGGTAACATTATATTTATTAATCAAAAAGGAAGGTGGTGCGGGATGAGGTGACCAGGCCGGCCCGCATCAAAGGACTTTGTGTACAATATGGAAAGTGACTCATAGATGACTGAGTTGCTCGTAGATTTCGGGGCT
Source organism: Apium graveolens (assembly GCF_009905375.1). Classification (NCBI taxonomy): domain Eukaryota; kingdom Viridiplantae; phylum Streptophyta; class Magnoliopsida; order Apiales; family Apiaceae; genus Apium; species Apium graveolens. The sequence goes on along the minus strand of NC_133656.1, from coordinate 227,379,590 downwards.
GACACAAGTTATTCCTATAATACGGGAAGAAATGCGAAGATGCCGCGAGATTGTAAGAAGCGTGTGGAGCCGGTCGAGATTTACGTGACTAATTGGCTGAAGGCTGACTTTATCATGGGCTTGGGCTGCACGGGTTGGAGAACCCTAACCCTAGCCTATGTGACTTGTTTCCCAAGAACTACGTGAGGTTTGATCCCTATAAATAAGGTACGTAGGCACTTGTATGAGACATGAGTCGACACTTGATAGAGAATAATAAAAACCCTATTCTTTCTTAAGAAATCAGCATACAAGCTCAGCCACCACCACGAAACAACCTTCCTCCGCCTTCAAACACCGTTCTTGATCCTTGTCCCGACCATCAACCTCCACAACACTGTTATACGAAATTATCCCCATAACAATTTTCATTCAAATCATTTTCAAGTTTCTTCGCTTATGATTCTAATTTTTCTTTTTATAATAATTTAATAACATTATATATAATCTTTCTAAAATTAAATATTTTCTGTTTCGATAAAATTTTGTAAATCCTTTCAAATTATTGACCAATATAATATTTTACTTTAAATAGCATAAAATGTATTAAATTAAATGTTACAATAGTCAATTGATTATATATATATATACTTGATCTTATAAACACCACTAACATATTATTTTTTTTCTAATAAAAGATATTAAAAAATTTGTCTTATTGGTAAGATGTTCTCGTCGAACACGTAATTTTAATTTTCTAAACCTAGTTAACGAAGATATATTTTCAGCGGGGTCGTGTCGTCAAATTATGAGTATTTCTTAAAAATGAGTCAAGTTATGATTTCTAATTCGAATAAACCTAAATAAATTGACTATTTATAATTCTAGCATATTTAAATATTTTGTACACGTATAAAATAATTATTTAGGTGATTCTTTTTTTGATATTTTTTTAGAAAAAATTAATTATATGTTCAAATAATTTGCTTTTTATGATAAAAAAATATATTAAAAATGTACGCGATAGACTTTGAAATTAAAAATTATTGAGTAAATAAAGTAATGGTCCGTTTATGTGACATGTTTAGTTTTATATCTTTAATTCAAGTTTTTAAAATTAACTCAACAAATATTCTAGTAATTATGTTCGAATTTAAATAAAATGTTCATTATTTATGACAATCACATAATATATTTATGATAAAGAACACAAGTTACAATATGATATGGTGGTATGAAGATTTATAGGCGAACCTGAAAGACTCGTGTTCAATTCCCCCCAATAACATTTTTAAATTTAAATATTAAACACATGGGTAAATTTCTCATTTTAATACAAGAATAAAATATCTCATGAATTTTATTTTCAGGTTGTCCTATTATATATAGAAGGATGTATTATTTCCTTTAAATTTTAGGATCTTGAATCGTCTCTTCAAGTTAGAGATCGAATTTTGCCTGACGCATTTTCAAATCCTACTTGCGGATGTGCTTCCTCTGAGCTCGAATTTTGCTCTGAATGGTATTTTTGCTTGGTCGTCTCCTTCATGGTACGATCTTCTCATTGGATGAATGATCATTGTCCTCGGTACCGCGACTGAAGCAACCGAGGATTCTTTCACAAATTGGATTTAGCCCTCGAAAATACAAGAGTTGTACTATTCATGCAAGCAAAGATAAAGTTTACTCTATAAGGTAGGTTAACATGTGACCTAGACGAAAGCAAGGTCGTGAACATCTGAAATTTAATTGGGGTTTCATCCCTCGATTGTGCATTACTTGAGATTAGGGATCGGTTCCTCGCATCATCGTTTGGGTCACTGGGAATGTCATAATTACGGAACCAACTTATTGATTTTGTCACACTGCCTACAGAGTTTATGTGCTTGAACAAAAGAAAATTATGGAAAGAACATATGTGATTTTTTATGATGACAAGTTTCCAGGCTTGGAATGCCTTGATGAAAATGAAGTTGAAGTCCTTAAGTTTGAAAATCTCAACATTGATAGTGATTCTGAAGATGAAGCTGAGATCAACACAAGCAACAGAATGAATGAAGAGTCAACTGAGCAAGTGAATGATGAAAATGGAAGCTCATCTCAAACACCTGAATTTGATAGCACAAACTCAGGGGGAGAAAGAGGAGAGAATTTTGCAAGTCATACCAATGGCGAAGAAAATGCAGAAAATTCAGGTCAACAAAATCATACCAGAAAATGGGATAGGAGTCACACAAGAGATGCAATTATTGGTGACCCAAATGCTAGTGTGAGGAATAGAAGTGTAACTTCTAATGAATGTCCACATGCATGCTTTGTTAGATATAGTTGATGATATCAGCAAAAACTATCAGAAGATCATATCAGGACTTATATCAGTATTAACTGAAGAGTGACATCATCAGTACTTATATCGGTACTTGATGATCAACAGATGATGCCATCGTGATTTGTCACTTCATTAGATATTCAATATGGAAAAGGAAAGCAAGAATTCAAGGCGGTGAAGGACTTTATCTCAGAAGCAATCATACATGGATAGGTTTCCTTATTGTAATAAAATTGGATTTCTTATTTGATTGTGTAGTTGTGCTCTATATAAAGCATAGATTAGGTTCATGATATATGTATTGCGAACATTGTTGTATCATTCGCATAACCTAGAATCTCTCAAGGATATTTGTGCATCCTTTTGATAGAATATATTTGTAAGCAGTTTTTATCAGTTTATATAAAAAATATTTGATTATGTTAAAACTTTGTTAAATTGATTGAATAAACTGTATTCACCCCCTTCTACAGTTGATTACGGACCTAACAATTGGGTATAAGAGCTTGCTGTTAACATACAAACAGTTTAAAATATGAAAATCAATCTACAATTTCAGACAAAGAAGAATAATCACATAATCCAAATCCAACAACCCTAGCCGCATCACAGATTAACAGTAACATGAGTAGGTATGAAGCAATCAAGGTGCCAATCCTAAAGATACATGAATATCCAATCCGGAAAGTCAGGATGGCCATATGTTTGCAAGCCACATATTATAAATATCTAAACATGATTTATGATGGTCCTCATAAACCAATGATGGTATCTATTTTGTGTTACAGGAGAATCAGAAAAGATGGTTGACAAAGACTGGAAGGACTACACTCCTGAAGATCTTTCATCTATTATGAAGGATGCTAAGGTCGGACACATCTTGCACAATAGTCTTGATAGTGTTATGTCCAATAGGGTTATTGGATGTAAGACAACAAAAGAGATATAGGATGCTTCAGAGGTAAAATGCTAAGGTATAACTGCTATCAAGAAGAACATGAGGACAATGTTTACTCAAGAATATGAGCACTTTGACTCAAGAGACAATGAGTCCTTAACTGAGATCTATGACAGATTTCAGAACCTTCTGAATGACTTGTCTCTTGTCAACAAGGAGTATGATTTGGAGGACTCAAACTTGAAGTTTTTACTTGCTCTACCTGAAAAGTGGGACTTTTAAGGTCACATCAATAAGGGATAACTATGAACTTAATGACACACCTCTAGATGAGATCTATGGAATACTGAAAACTCATGAACTAGAGATGGAGCAAAGAAGCAAGAGTAAAGGATCTAAATCTAGAACAATTGCACTCAAGGTTAAAGAAAAGCCAAAGGAGAAAGCTGGGAGGAAAAGCTACTCCAAAGGAAAAGCCATGATTGCAAAGTCAGATACTGAATCATCAAATTCTAATAATGACTCAAATACTGATACTGAATCGGATACTGACAATGATCATAACAACAATGAAGACATGGATCAAATGGCTACCCTACTGGTTAAAAACTTCAAGAAGATGGTCTACGAGAACTTCAAGAAAGGGAGAAGATTTTACAGAAAATGATCTAGTTCCTCAAACTCTGATAAGAGGAACAACAAAAGAAATACTGATTAGAATGATTCAAAATATGGAAAACTTAACAAGTCAAAGGAGAGATGTTACAACTGTGATGGAATTGGACACTTCGCAGCTGACTGCAGGAAACCCAGAGCTGAGAAAAAATAAGCCTTGATCTCAAAGAAGAAAAACCAGGATGATTCATCAGAATCAGATGATGAGGTCAATTATGCTCTCATGGCAAATGCTGATGCTGAGGCTGATAATGCTGAATTAAAGGTAACTCAGACTGTCCTTACTTTTGATACTGATGATATCTATTAATTAAGATTATTTCTTAAGGCTCTGCATGTTAGTTATAATGATCAAACCTTAAAGAATAATAGAATCAAGAGTGAAAACTCTGAGTTAAAGAAAAGGAATGATCACCTAGAAATTGAGTTGTTTTCCATGCTAGAAATTTAAAAATAAAGAGATAATGATGCTTATGTTAAAGAAAAATTATTAGAAAAACATGCTTATCTAGAAAAGGAGTTAGCTAAAGAAAGAGAGGTTATTAAACTTTGGACTAACTCAGGAAAAACAACTCAGAAAATTTTAGAGAATGGCTGTTGGGGATCAGGATTAGGATATGCCGCTAGATCTAATTCTGATAGCAAGGTCAAACTGAAAAAGGTTCAGATAAAGACCATTAAGTTTAATCTAAGTGCTAATACTATCAAGTCTATCAATGAGGAAGGTTCAACCTCAACACCTAGATCAAACTTGATTTCTGATAAGAGTGAACAGGTTCACACAAAATCAGTAAATATTGGTTCAATGACTCAGAAACAGCTTAAGAAAAAACTGAAGAATTTACACATGAAAGACAAGAAGAAAAGGCCTAGGAAAAATAAGAATGGCAAGGTAGGTGTTAATAAGAATGGTAATTATGTAACTCCTCTGAATGCACCTAGAAAGGCCTGTTTGAATTGTGGTAGTACTAATCATCTTTCTAATTCTTGCAAGAAGAATAAATAGATAAATATTGTTCCTTCCAAATCGGAGTTTAGGAATATAATATTTAGATATAAACTACAGAGTCCTTGTTTTCATTGTGGTAGTGTTTGACACTCTATTTATATATGTAAAGAGTATCATAGTTTGTATTATGATTATTATAAACTGAAACCCTCTTTAAATAAAGCAAAATCTGTTTTTACATGTATAAATACTGATAGTAAGAATGTTAACATAAATTCTGATAAAAAGTCTTCTACTGCATATGTTAACAAAATTAAAAAGACCAAAGGATCCAAGCAAGTCTGGTCCTTAAAAATACTAATTGATTTCAATTACTGATTGTAGGGTAACAAGATGAATACTCTAGTCTTGGACAGTGGATGCTCAAGACACATGACTGGTTATAAATCCCTGCTATCAGAATTCGAGGAGAAAGTTGGCCCAAGTATTTCTTTTGAAGATGGTAACTTAGGAAAAATCTTGGGATATGGCAAAATCAAAGTGGGAAATGTCATCATTGAAAATATAGCTCTGGTTGCAGGACTCAAGCATAATTTGATAAGTGTGAGTCAAATCTGTGACAGAGGTTACCATGTCAACTTCTATGAGGAGCATTGTGAAATTATCAATAAGTCTGATGATAAAATTTCAATGATTGGTGTGAGACATGGTAGTTTATGTGAAGCCAGTGTCTCCACAAATACTGATGAATCAGAAGTTTGTCTACTTAGTAGAGCATCTGTGGAAGACAGCTGGAACTGGCATAAAAGACTTTCACACCTTAATTTCAACAATATCAATGAACTTGTGAGGAAAGATCTTGTAAGAGGATTGCCCAAAGCAGTGTTTACCCCCGATGGCTTATGTAACTCATGCCAGAAAGCCAAGTAAAGGAAAAAATCTTTCAAGAGTAAAATTGAATCCTCCATTATTGAACCATATCATCTACTTCATATTGATCTCTTTGGTCCAGTAAATGTTATGGAAACTGCCAAGAAGAGGTATGCATTAGTAATTGTTGATGAATATACAAGATACACATGGGTATATTTTCTGCACGCCAAGGATGAGTCTCCATCCATTCTTCTTGATCATGTGAGGGAGCTGGAAAAAGGATAAACATACAAAGTGAAGATCATCATAAGTGATAATGGAACTGAGTTCAAGAATAGCTCTATGGAAGAGTTCTGCAAACTCAAGGGGATAAAACAAAAGTTTTTTGCTCCTGCAACTCCACAATAAAATGGATTTGTTGAAAGAAATAATAGAACTCTCATAGAAGCTGCAAGAACCATGTTGGAGGAAACAAGATTGCCTACTTACTTCTGGGCAGAGGCTGTGCAAACTGCTTGCTTCACACAAAATGCAACATTGATCAACAAGCATGGTAAAATACCATTTGAAATGGTGAAGGGAAAGAAGCCAAATTTGAAATATTTTCACATATTTGGTTGCAAATATTTTGTTCTCAAAACTCATCCGGAGTAGCTTACCAAATTTGATCTAAAAACTGATGAAGGCATCTTTATTGGATATCCTGTGTCTACAAAAGCCTTCAGAGTCTACAACCTGAGAACAAAAATAGTCATGGAATTTATACATGTATCTTTTGATGACAAGAAGATAACAGGTCTAGAAGATGTAGATGATCATGACAAACTGAGATTTGAAAATGAAGTACCTTATGTTGAACTTTTAAATTCTGATCCCGATATCACTCAAAGCTCTAATGATCCACATGACCGTGGAAATTCTTCTAACACTGAAGCATATGTCGAGGGGGAGCAACATGATTCAAATCCAGAGACTTCTACAAGTGATTCATCTCAAGAGACATCGATAGATATATCATCAGACTCGAATTCCTCAAACTCTGATAAGTCAAATGCTGATAACAATGGGAACACTGATTCAGGGGGAACATCTAGACATGATAGATGTACTATTCAAAAAAATAACAGAGAGTTCATGGATCAAGAGGGGGGGTCTTCTTCAAGGAGTCAACTTCTATATGCAAGAAAATGGTCTAAGTCATACACACCTGACTTAATCATTGGAAACCCTGACAGTGGTGTAGGAACTAGAAAAGCCACTCAAAATGAATGTCTCTATAATTCTTTTATATCTTAAACTGAACCTAAGAAGGCGGAAGAAGCTCTTTAAGATGCTGACTGGGTTACAACAATGCAAGAGAAGCTTAATGAATTTGAAAAGAACAAAGTCTGGACTGTTGTGCCAAGATTTGTGCCAAGACCAAGGAATAGATCTGTAGTTGGCACAAAGTGGGTGTTCAGAAACAAAACCGACAGTGAGGGCATTGCTACTCACAACAAGAAGGCATTAATTATGATGAGACGTTTTCTCCAGTTGCAAGGCTTGAGGCAATTAGAATATTTTTAGCCTATGCTGCTCACAAGAAGTTTAAGGTGTTCCAAATGGATGTAAAGAGTGTATCTCTAAATGGAGATTTCGAAGAGGAAGTTTATGTTAAACAGCCTCCAGGGTTCATTGATCCAAAATATCCAGATCATGTCTACTTACTGGATAAAGCACTCTATGTTCTGAAGAAAGCTCCAAGGGCCTGGTATGAAATACTTGCTCTATTTCTACTAGAGAGTGGTTTCACAAGAGGCACAATTGATAAAACTCTCTTTTATAAATACCATTGTAAGGACTTGTTGTTAGTTCAGATATATGTTGAGGATATCATTTTTGGATCTACTAATGATAAACTCTGTGAGAGATTTGTGAAGCTAATGCAGTCCACATATCAAATGAGTATGATGGGAGAACTGAGTTACTTTATGGGGTTACAAGTTAAACATATTGATGAAGGAATCTTCATAAATCAATCCAAATACACCAGGAATTTGCTCAAAAGATTTGGAATGCAAGACTGCTCAACTGCATCAACTTCCATGGCCACTGCAACCAAGTTAGATTTAAATATTGGTTCTTCAGTAGATATAACTACTTACAGAGGTATGATTGGTTCACTCCTATATTTGACTGTTAATAGATCTGATATCATGTATGCTACTTGTCTTTGTGCAAGGTTCCAAGCTGGTCCAAGAGAACCTCATCTATTAGCTGTGAAAGAATTTTTAAGTATCTCAAAGGCACCATGAATCTGGGATTATGGTATCCAAGAGATTCATATTTTAAGCTAATTGGATATTCAGATGCTGATTTTGCAGGATGCAAATTAGACAGGAAAAGCACTTCTGGAAGTTGCCAATTTCTTGGTGGCAGATTAGTTTCTTGGTATAGCAAGAAACAAAAGTTAATTCCGCATCAACTACAAAAGCAGAATATATTACTGCAGGAAGCTGTTGTGCTCAGATTCTATGGACAAAGAATCAATTACTGGATTATGGGCTAGATTATCCTGCTATTCCTATATATTGTGATAATCAAAGTGCTATTGCAATGACAGGAAATCCAGTGCAACATTCAATGACTAAACATATCAGCATCAGGTATCATTTCATAAGGGAACATGTGGAAGCAGGTACAGTGGAATTGGTCTTTGTTTCAACAGATCAACAAGTAGCAGATATATTCACCAAGCCTCTTTTTGAAGCTACTTTCACAAGATTGGTGAATGAATTGGGAATGATATCAAGACATTTCTCAAACCCTGATAATTAAGACATAATTGCTGATATTTGAAGTATGGTATCTTACTATGTGTCAGTACTTGTTAAATATTGATTATTGTGTTAAAATCTGATGCCATGATAACATGCAATTAACTTCTATAAATCTTAGCTGAAAGCTGCATGTTAGAACTACTGCTTATGCGTATATGCTCTGTTATTAGTTAAACTTGCTTTGACTAATAGATCCTGACAGTAGTTGTTAAATTCTGATATTGGTCAAATTAGAGTTGACTGATAAATCCTGATAGTAATAATTAAAATACTGATAATGGTCAAACCATGAATGACTGTTATATTTGATTGATTATTTTGAATTTATTCGAAATAAATGGTTACTCGGTATTTTTAATTATTAGCGAGTTAGTGGAATATCTTTTAATTGTTTAGATGGGTTAACTATTGCTGTAAGTATCTATCAACACTTGAGTACTTACTTTGGAAATAGGAATCTGAAGAGAGAGATTACTTTTTGTTTACCTAGATACGTGTAATCGTGTATACGTATTATGTTTAATTATTATATGGTTAATCAATGAGACTTTTTAATTTCTATCTCCTCTGCTATAAATACCAACCCCCCACTTTCAAAACTTCTCACTGCCTTTTTCATACACAACTCCTCATATTCTCAAATCTTTTGTTCAAAACTTCACAAACACTCATCAAAAATGGCTCAACCCTAATTCTACAAACGCAACGGTGGATGCTACATGCCAATCTTCAATCCAAGTGATGAGAAGATGTACTTCGATCCATATGGACTTCTGGTTTGTATTGGAGGTGAAATCTATCACCCAACTGAAATTCCAAACTCGGTCTATGATCGTCTCTCGTGGGATGATCAGTTGGAACTGCATTTCTTCACCGACGAAGTTCTTCTTGAAGAAGAACTCCGTGCTGAATTGGCGGAACGTTTCCGTTAAGCAGCTCTTGAGCTACAAGAGAATATAATTTCTCTTGCAGGGATAATGAGCAGGATTTATCATCGCATGGCGATGAGGGCAGAATAGGCTACAAAGAAGCAGAAGAAGACCGAGTAGTTTAGATTAAGTTAGGATTTTATGTTTAAAATTCTAAAGATCTTGTACTCCTCTTCTTGATAGTTAATGAAAATATCTTTTGCCTTCTTTGACTCTTTAAGTGAATGAATGTTTACTGTCTTGTTTGATCTTGAATGTTTGTGACTGTTAATATTCAAATTAATATTAAATGCTTAATTTCAAAAAAAAAATCGATAATGCATGTGAGAAACTAATCTCTGTTTGAGTTCATATGTTCACTACAGTACAGATTGAGCACATTACAGGAAGTAACTGATGTAACAGAAGAAATTTATGAAAGATTTAATTCCGAACTCGTGAGAATTATAATCTTTGAGTGTTTTGTTCTATCAAAATTCTTTGAAACTTTTTTTTTCTCACCAAAAAAATTGTCCACACTCAATCTCAATATCATATATCTTATATCTTAAATTTCTACTTACAACTGAAACACTTGAATCCATTTCTCAAATGTTGCCAAAAATCAAGTGACATATTTCTTGAAAGTATGCTCACTACTCAGAAATAACAATAAGTTGGTTAGAGACTACATGTTGAGGTAGATCTTAATGGTATTAACAGAGACACGGGGGTTACATCAGTTTTTACTGAAGACCCTGTGAAAGATTTCAAGAAACACATTCAAGTGTTAGTTCTTTTCAAGAAGAACACGGATTGATATCACGGTACATGACAGTAACCTGATCAAATCCTCTCCAATTCAAATGGAGGTTCTCATAATTTGTGAACAACTGTCATTACCACAGTGTTAACTGTGAGTTTAATTGTGACTTCGGATTCACAAGGTATAAATACTGTTATTACTTTATCAGCATTTACTCTAAATACTGATTTAGTTTTTTTAGCATTTATTTTTCATGCTATAAATACTGGTGGTATGATTATTTGTAGACCTTATTTAAGGACTACCTCTAGTTGTATGACCACAGATCACCCTTTTTTAGCCACCTCTTATTTCTGTAGGACAATTTTTCTTAGCTTTTCCGTGAGTTGCGTGAAAATATTTAGAGAAAGCCAGAATTAAAGAGAGGCATGATCCTTCCTGGCAAAATGAGAGGTAGATGAGAGATATGATGTAGTAATCCTTGTGAGGAAGCTCTGACTATTAAAAGTCATGAGATGTGTGGTGTGGGGAGTAATGAGACTACTTTACAAGAATAGAGAGATTAAGTTTTACTTGTTATATGTTTACAGGTGCACAAAGTACTAAAGAAACAGATGTTGAACAACAGTCTGTTGAACTTCAAATAAACTCAGATGTACCAAGTGTTGTTAATCTCCCTTCAAGTCTAAGTACTGCTACTTTCTTGCAGTCCATACAATCTACTATTCTACCACCTGAAGTAATCCTTGTTGTTGCTGAAGATGAAGTAGCACAACAATCCATTCATAAAGTTTCATTCCATTTCAAAGTCACCACAGCACTCTACAGGAACTGAGGTTCTAGAAGTAAATTTAGAAGTTCCAGTTCATTTATCTACAATTCTTGAAGAAGTGGAGTTAACTACTGATGGTATGGAAGCTTCTAAAGCTGCTGGATCACATACTACACCAATTTCTGATTCTATCTTACATGCTGAAGCTGGTGATGAAGTTCAGCAGATAGTGCAAAATCCAGTTGCAAATGAAGAATCTAATGATGGTGAAGAAGCTAATATTTCTAATGTTCTTATGGATCCTGAAGACGATCTTTTCTTCCCTGAAGATATGTCTACACAAGTAAGGCAACAGAAATTGAATGAGTTAGATGAAAGAAAGAAGCATGATTATCTTGATGATATATGGAATAAGAAATGGAAAGATGTTAATTATCCAATTTCAGAAGCAATGTTGTTGATCATCTGGAAATATCTGAACGGAAAATTCAAAATCCTGGTATGTTGACTCATCTAAAAGCATCTACTCTGATTTCCAGATCCTTACATACATCTCAATAAGCAACTACTTCTCAAATTAATTAGATCAAAGAATCATTGATTGCTTCAAAGCTGACTACTCATCAGAAAATTCAGAAACAAATTGCACCAATAGTTTCCAGATAAACTACAATTGAAGCCAATCAAGTTAGATTGGAAGCCAAACAAGTTCAAATGTCTGATCAACTTACCGAGGTACATAATTCAATGGAGATGATTCTTTCTCTACTTCTTGGTGATGATGCCAAAAAGGGGAGAAAATTGTTAAATCTAAATGCAGACATCTGGCATTGACAAATACTGATGATGAAAATCATGATGAAGGTAATAAGGGGGAACAAAAAGATAATGAAAGGAGAAGAGGTGAAGAGCTAGTTGGAGTTAGTGGTTCATCAAAAGCAATCATTAGATCTCAATCTAGACAATGTGGAGAGAGTAAGAGAAATGAAAGAAAAGTCAGAGAATTGATTGTGACAACAACAATGCAACAATCTTTACAAATCACAACTGTTGATGAAGACCAAGGTATTCTGGAGATAGAAGCCGGTGTTGAAGTAAGTCAATATCTTCAAACTCTGAAAGTAAAAGGAAGAAAGACATTTATCAAAAAAAAGGAAGAAAGACAACTCTATTTTACAAGGATCCAAAAATTCAAGCATTTGAATCTGAGATGAGTAAAATCTTTGAAAGAGAAAATTTTGGAGTTGATCACCAAATTTTATTTTTAAAATATTAAAAATAAAAAGAAGAAGCAATCGATTAATCTATAAATTAGATTTGTCTAGAATTCAATGAAGACAACAAATAAGAATCGGTTTCCTTCTGGATTTAGGTTGCTTGGAGGCTACTTTTTGTAAAAGTTTTTTCTTATTTGAACACATTTATTAGAATGTTTAATTAACCCATTTATTAATTATATAAATAATTAAGATTTTGAACCTAATTAATCGGGCATCTTTATCAGACCATATTAGATCTAATTTATACAACATTAATTATATTTATAGGGTTATTTTGACCCATATTAATTTGCTCTTATTTTGAGGATGCTTGAAATAGATTTAATGTGTATTCTTTTACCGGATTTTTAAAAATAATTATCAATCATGGAATCTCGGAGTACAAGATAATTTAACTACATATTTTGATGACACTAAGGTTTTTCTATAAATATTAGAAAACACTAATTTTATTCTTAGTCTTTTAGTATATAATGTATTTTTTAGAAGAAACTCTTTTTTTCCTTGATTATTTTTCGGGCATTAAAAATTTTATTGTTAAGTGTCAGAAGTTAACATGCATGTCTTTTCATTAAATGATAAATTTTCTTGAATTAAATATCTATTTTATTTTATTTCAAATTTGTAGCACGGCCTATTCATGACAAAAGTCATTCCTAAAAAAAGAAGAAGTTAAAGCAGCCAAAATATTTATAGTATATCATTTAAGTTTTGACGCATAGAGTTATATCTTACGTAAATAACTTAAATTTAAAATCTTACAACGCTTCTATTCTATTGCACATAGTGCAATATCATATATTTTACTGTAATTTCATATTTTGTATTTAAGTATGATATCATGCAATATTATAAATTAGAAATATATTTATACAAGTTAGAAATATATTTATACTGCACGCAAATGGTTTAAAAAAGTATACGATTTAATCTAAAAAGAACAGTTGCGTTCCTGAATATACAGTTTTTTCTCTGAACTTGTTTACAAACTTATAAAATGGGCTGGCCCTGCATGAACAAATAGTTGCGTGTAGAACACCAAAAATATATAATAACCCAATGAAGTTAAGCACATTCTCTATCTCACTAATCACAAATTATTTGATGTACGTACAAATTACAAAAAAAACGTGGTGAAAATAAATGAAAATGAAGAATACAATAATTACATGATTTATCAGTGTAGAAACTTAGGTCAATTTTAAGGTGGTTAAAACTGAGAAGGACACCAAATTACTACTTGTTTTTTCGATATCTAGAAACAACATCGGCATCATTGTTTGTTTTTCGTAAACTAAATCTGTAGTTATATTTGTTGGTTGGATTTTCTTACTCTTGTTTAGGTCAAGAATGATATCTAGACCTTAAATTTTGTCAACAATTCGGTCCTAAGATTTAGGAATTTGCGGTTACGCCAGGAAACGAGTTGAATATGTTCAGACACTGCTATGCGAACATTATCATGGTTAAATCAGGATCGACTTTATAAATATTCATTTGAATTCGATTTATATTCAAATTACAAATTTTACATTTTGCTCGAATTCGAATATGAATGTTCATATTTAATTTGTTTCAACCGATCAAGTATCGAATTATTCGGTTTTATACATTTGGATTCGAATTAGTGTATAATCATGCTAATTTTTTTAATAATAGTCGAATATCTGTATACTATTATATAATAGACGAAATATTAGAAACTCGGTTGGTACAGCCCTTCCTTCAATTACATAATTACCCTTTCTTAAAAAAAATTAATATTTTACTCAACTGCCCTTAATCTATTATATATATATAATAGAACAAATAGGGGTTTGGGTGAAATAATTTATTCCAAATTACTAATTTACCCCTCAATAATAAATACAAATAATTATCAAATTTAATATCATGTATTAATTACACTTAAGTCATTATTACTCCTTACTAATAAATAGGGTTAAATATCAAAGTGTTCACTCAACTGAAGGTCATATATCAATTTAATCATCAAACTTAACGGGCTATCATTTGAATCATTAAAGTTACAATAAATATCAAACAAATACCTCAAAATATGTGCTCGATAATTAAATTTTATTTTATGAAGTTCTAAATATTTTTCTTAAATCCTATTAAAACCATATGAAAAGTTATGGATTCATAGTATTTTAGATGATTTTGTGAGATTTTTAAATATTTATCTACTAATTATTTATATTTAAATAAAGAAAATGAATCCAAAATTAAAAAATAAATAGTAGATAAATTTTTAAAAATATTACTATATTATATAAAATACTAGAATTCATACATTTTTCATTTGGCTATAATAGGATTCAAGAAAAATATATAGAACTCCAAAAAATAATTTTTAATTCTCGAACACATATTTTGAGGTATATGTTTGATATTTATTATGGTTTTAGTGATTCAAATGATACTCGTCAAATTTGATGATTAAACTGATATATGGCCTTCAGTTGAGTGACCACTTTGATATTTAACCCCTAATAAATATAAATAATTTTCATATTTAATAACATATATTAATTACACCTAACTCATTAGTATTAATAATTTTATATATGTTACCATTTATTATTGAATATTAACAATCTATAATTAAATATCTAAAATATAATAATATTTGCATGTATATATACTAAATTTTTTTTTTTTTTTGAAGACTTTATATAAAATAAATTTATTTTCAGCAAATAAATTTAATTTGTTAGCTAATCTAAAAATGATAATGTTAGTATATCAAGTATTAAATCCAAAAAATATAATAGATATTCTCTTTGTATACGAATAAAAGAGTGGGTTATGGGGGGTTTATAATAAATTTGAGATTCTTATTATATGGTCAAATCGAATATAAACTAAGACTTATTTGAAGATTTTGAATTTTGAATATATATTATAAAATATTAAAAGATCAAGTACATTACGGTTACATTAATATTTTACAATGGTAAGATGAATCATTTTTCTTACATTAACCAATTTAATGTTTTTTCACAGGTATAAGTAAAAGAGTTATAACATTATTGCAGTCTGCAGTGTTGTAGAAATCAACAATTTTGCCGATAAATTGCTAGAAGGCAACCAAACAATATTATAGAGTAAAATCGAAGCATACAACATTTTTGCCATTCTCGATCAAAATCGGCAATTTTCCAGTCAAAATTTGACGAATCAAACACACGATTTGAGGTTATGAAGAGAAGAAAAGGAAGAAGAAATATACTCAGCATCGAGTTGGTCAAGAATGAAGATTTTAAATGAATAAATCAGACGGCTGCCGAATAGAAACTGAAAAGATAAGGGAAGAAGAAAAGAGATGCATAAAGATGATCAAGACTCTTATTATTTTAATAAATAATGCACACAAAATAATGTTATAACTTAGTATGGATGTACAATGCATTTTTACACATCTCAAAAATAATTATTTTACTTATATATTTTAAAAAGAATATAAAAGATATGTTCGATATTATTTCGATTTAGCATTTCGATAAATTCTCGATTTTTGATAAACCATAAATCGGTAGTTCAACCGATTTAGTCCATTTTTCAATTTCCATAACCATTGATTACTGACCTATCTATTAATATATTTATCATAAAAAATGATTTATATTGAAAAATGTGTATATTTTCAATTATACAATATTATATTTAATATATCGGCTTTCATATCCAATCATTACATTTTATAACATGAAAAGTAAGAATTATCTCATATTCATTGTATTTTGTATCACTAATTGTACCATGTAAACAACTATAGTAACTCTTTAATTAACTCCACAGTATTTCATTCTTATGAGTTGTAATTATTTTCAGGAGATATGTGTGCTTTTATTTGTATTATATTTTGATCGTATATTTCGATTTAATTACCGCATATTCAATTTATTTTGAGAAAAAACATGTTAAGTACAACATTGATCTCAATTCCATAAAGATAGATATTTATTTAATCGATCCATCATGAAGCAACATGAATATATCATCGATAATTACAATCAAAATAACATCAATTCACGCACTATAGAACATGCTCGTGCATTGCACGGGCTATTGAGATATTTAATATATAACCAGTTAACTTTTTTAAGTAAAATACATTCTCTTTTTTATTTTCACCAACTAAAACAACTCTTTTTCTACGTATATTTTTTTAAATATATACCTTTTTTTAAGTAGAACGGACTGCTTTTTTATTTTCTTCAACTAAAACAACTCTTTTTCTGAATATATTATAAACTATTATTTTTAATATATACTGATTATCTATCTTTTAATCTATCTATTTATATTATACTACCGTTCTATACTATCTATCTATAATATATTATAATAGACGAAATATTAAAATTTTGGTAATTGGTCGGTCGATACTTGATCAAATTATTTACCTACTCTTACCAAATTGATAATATTATATTTTTAATTTATTTAATTAACCTTACTAAATTTATAATAGATCAAAGTTTAATCAATTTACACGGGCAATCAATTATCAAACAAAAACCAACAACAAAATCTAATTACTAAACATGCATGTCGCTAACTGGACTTCTAAGCCATGTATATGTCTGGAGTTCGGAGTTCGGAAGAAGCGGATGAAAATTTGTTCATGTTTCATATATTAGTGGTGACTAGCTTATATTTCGAGTGATGCATGGGTTCTCGTTAATATATAAAAAATTTATTTTTCCCGTTATATTATAATTTTAAAATATTTATATAAATATATAATAATTATAAATTTATAATAAAAAATAATAGGTTAACTTGTGCTCGTAGTTTAGTGGGATAAGTATACTATATCCAGTCATTTAACAATTTAGTAATTAGTAATATAACAGATATATAATACTATTTTTTTTAATAATAGGATAGGTTATAGTTGTAATTTAGTAGGATAAGTATATTATGTGTGTAGTAGTTTAATAATTTAATGGTTTAGCCGATATATAACAATATTTATTTATATTTTTAATAACCAAGATTTGAGAATAACTGTTAAACCAAATTATATCCCATTATGTTTATTATAGTATAGTATAAATAATATAGATATATATACCATCAAATATTTTCATTAATATATTAACATTCACAATATATATATACAAATAAAATTAAATATGTCTAACTACCTCGGGCCAAAATAAAATATTATATACAATTCACCCGTGCCAAAAATAATTATACTATTGAATGGTTTAAGATAACAAATAAAAAATTAAATATGGTTAAATGAATTTGCTGTATCGGGCTAAAACAAAAAACAAAAATACGCCCGCAAGGGTTGACTCAGTTGGTTAAAGAGATGAAAACTATCCTCTTGGTCACAGGTTCGAATCTCACGGGAGGAGAATTTATGATTATGTCTCCTGAGTCAGAGTATGTCGCTTAAATGCGGTTTACCTTGGTTCACGTAGTTTGCAGACTATTACGTGAGCCCGTAGGGTTACCCAGTGCGCACCCGAAGGCTAGCGGCTGCGGGTTAGCTACGATAAAAAAAAACAAAAATACTAGTGATGCTGTTTAAATAAAATTTAATTTGGACTAAAATAAAATTCAAAACAAACTAAATATAATTACTTAAATTTGATTGATATAAACGACAATGTCGAAATAAAACAAAACAACATGGACCGTTGATCATGGCTTAAAATATTTATACAATTAATTCAAGTTAAAATAAAGTTACATTTAAAAAACAGTTAGACCAACTAAGACAAAATAATATATACTTTTATCCAGACTAAAATAAAATTATATTATGTATTCGAGTTTAAATAAATTAAATTTATAGTTGAATATAATTAATTGAATTTAGTTGGTATAATGAGACTTAGGCTAAAATAAAATAATGTATACAATTAATTTGGGTCAAAATAAGAGTAAAATCAAACTAAAGATAATTACCTCTATTGAACGATGCTAAAAATCATATTTATGCTAAAAATCATCTTTTAGCTAAAACATACTTATAATTCATATACATAGCTATAAATATTAATAAAAATATATTTTAGTTAATAATATTTTTTTATAAAATATGTCTTATTTTAAAGATATCATAAATATAATTACGTGTGTCTATATATTATCAAATCGTATATTGAACATTGTAAATGACAAATTTCATTTCCTAAAATATCAATTCAATGTTTTAAAAAAATAAATTATATAAAAAATAGTATGTGTAGTGCACATGTTCAAATGAACTACAAGCTCTTTCATTTTTAATTAAAAGAACCGACTTCTATTGTCTGTTTGAAGCTGATACAAATCCGAAGTTTCTGAGAAGATGTAACATATTAATATTAGCACTAACACACTAATATCTCTCGAGTTAAACCACTTCAATCTCCGATAAACTCGGTGGTAGTTTGATGGCTTAAATTTTAATTGTTAATTTTTTTAAATTAGATGTAAAATTGGATATAATAATAATAGTTGTTATATTAATTAGTCTAAGATTTAAATTTTTTCATTCTAAACTAAAGTATTCTAATTGAAACATTGAAACACATGAAATATTTAAATAGGCCGAGTATATATTTTTCAGAATCCATTTACTGGTTCAGTTTATGAGCTTATTTGTTTTAAAACTTATTATTATAAATATCTATTGTAATATAATGGAATATATATTCGGTTATAGATACTCTTTTAAAAAATATAATTATGAAAATATTAAGATAAACAAATTAAATAACAATTATTTAAAACAACCGTGCATAATACGTATTTTAGGCTAGTACTATATTATAATAAACGAAATCTTAAAAGTTTGGTAGTCGATCGGTACTTTTTGAAATTACACTTTTACTTATTTGGTCTTATTTAATAAATTTTAGACCCAAATTATTTTACACCTAATTTATCTAATTAATATATAAATCAATTTCATTATTCAACGAAAACACGTTATCTTTTTATTTATGTTCAACTAAAATACCTCTTTTTCAAAAGTATCAGGACGCAATTATAATTAACAGAATAATTATTACAATTACTAATTACTAATAAATCATATTTGGATCCTAGCGAGTATAGAAACCAATTACATTTTCAACTAAAATATACTTTTTTTTTATTTTTGCCAATTAAAACATCTCATTTTTCAAAAATATCACGGGCAACTCCATATAATAAAATATTATAATAACTAATAATTAGCCAATTAATTTTTTCAACTAAGATATATTACTTATTTTTTAAAATAACAAATTTGGTACTTAAATTACCCTTAATAATTTTTCAATTACATGGAAAAAATATAATAAGCTTTATAAAAAGAAACCCTCAACAATAATAAATTATTATTAAACAAAAGTAAAATATATATAATTAAAAATAATTTATGCACCGTACGGGATTTAAACTAGTATATTATATAACTAAGATGTGATAACTTTGTAGAATATTATTTTAATATATTCATGCTACATGTAATATATATTATAAGCATAATTTACATATTCAAATGGAATATATTTTAATAATACATATTCAAATATTTAAAATTATTCAAACTATTATATATAAATATGGTCGGATATGAGAATGGGGGAATTATACACGATATTAGTCTGAATTATAAATTATGATTCAGGTTCACTCATTTTTTATATCAATACGAATTTTATTTGCTATTAATACGAGTCCAATTCGAATTATTCATATTCATTTTTCGTCTTACTTGTGAGAATAAAAACTGGGCCCTCATATGTAAGTATAAATAAAAATAAATTTTAAAGTTAAATATTTCGAAACTTCAAAAATTAGATAAATAGGGTAAATAAGTACTTATTGTATCTTTCATTATTCTTGAAATATTTGAGTGTCATTTGAAATTATGAAAATAAAATTATTAGTTTTTGCAACAATGACTAATAACAAAAGGAAAGTCTTTTATATAGCTAAAATTTATATATAAATATATATATTACTACTATATAAATCGTGTGATTTACGATTATTTTTTATCATTATATAGTGTAAATTATAATTTTAATATGTTGCTGGTAGATTTAGACCATCCACCAATTTATATAATAATTGTATTATTATATCTAACGGTTCTTATCAATTTAATTAGTAATATCTAATGGCTCTGAATTGAGTGATCAGAAGATCAACAACCAAATTTTCAATATTTCGTATTGAATATAATAGATAGATATTCAAGGAAATTTATCAAGAAAAATATTTTTTTTGTAAAATTATATTCGATTTTATCAACGTGCGTTTTTTTTTAGTAAAAATACACTATTTTATTCTCTTAATACTTGAAAAAGTATAATTTTCATAATAAATTTTATCATAAATTGCATTTAATTCAAATTGTGAAATTATTTTATTTTGCAAATATGTTTGCGAAATTGCAGAATATATTTTCGTAAATATTTTTTAATTATGATAGTATTTTTGCAAATTAAATTTTAAAATTGATTATTTATGAAAAAACCCCTTTCATTAAAATATTTATAAAATAATAATTATTATGTAATTTCACAAAAAAAGAGTTGGTTTCATTTTAGTCCAAACTTACATACATATGTTATAGATATTTTTTATCAATAATAAAAATATACTATTACTCATCATTCATACATACATTATAAATTTCTCACACCTACTATTATTAGTACCTTTATTTGACTAAAGTTTCGTTTAAAATTTCCATGTATAAATCTAGATTACAATTTACTTGTGAGATGTTAAAAAAATCTGAAATCCGAAATCCGATCCGATTCGGAAAAAAAACCCGAAAAATTTGATCCGGAAAAAAGTCCGTCCGGTTCGGCCCGATTCGCGGGCCTTAAATGTGTCTCCTTTTTTCTCGAAAATCCGACCCGACCCTAATCCCAAAAAACCCGGATAAAAGCCCGGTTCGGCCCGGATAAAATCCTGGACTTTTTGAAAAGCCCGATTAAAAAACCGAATTTTTTTTACAGAAAATTTGAAAATATACAATACTTTTTATGATTTTTAAAATATTATATTATAATGTTAGAAGCAATTAATGCATATATGATTATTTATATATTATTATAAAAAATAATTATTTATTTCGGTGTCTAAACTATTTTATCTAATATGTCAAGATATTATTTTCTCCGTTATTTAAACTACTCATAATTCGAGTTATAAAATATCAAAATATTTTTTTAATATATAAATAAAAAACCCGGATAAAGCCCAATTGAGTCTGATCCGGACCAGCCTGCGGGCCTAAAACGAGTCTTATATTTTCTTAAAAGTCCGACCTGATTTTTAAAAAACCCTGACCCGGTTCGTTTTCAAAAAAACCGGATTTTTTAATATGCGGATAAAGTCCCATCTGATAGACTTTTTGTTTATCTCATTTTACTTGTGCAATTATGCACAAGTACTTTCTAAATTATACACCCAAATACTCTTTGCAACAATGTGAAATATTTGACAGATCAGACTCCGGAGACCTAATGAGCTTCTACACCTTTGTTTTCTAAATTAATTACTTGTATTAATATCTTCAAGATTATTCTATCTATAATTATATAATTAATTTATAAATAATGTTATTTAATTTTTGGTAAAAAATAATTATGTAACTCTCTTCAAGTCAAAAATAAAATGGTACTATGTAACTCTCTTAAAGTCAAAAATAAAATTAGGCGTCCATTTAAATCAATAATTATCATTATAGTCGTGACTTGTGACGTACTTGTCTCTTTTAAACTAATAATAGATTCACTATTAAAGCATAAACTATTACTAATACTCGTTGGGTAAGAATAATTGACATTTTATAACCCATTTTTTTAGACTATTATATTTTCTTGCAAGTTCAATTTTCAACTTTAAAGTTTAAAACCCCTCAAACAAATTAAAACACAAATATCCTCAATTTGTTCTCCAATTTTTTGAAGTAGCGTCATAATTTTCAGTTTTAATTTGTGGGCATATATATATATATATAATAAAATTTTATGAAGTCAATCTTTTAATTGAAGTTCTCGAAGTCTATCTATTTTCTGCAAATAAATATCTTCTAAAACGTGTTATCTTGCAAAACATGTTTCACAAATATCATTACTCCAATAAAATCATGCAAATCTCATATATTTACAAGTACAATATGTATGTTATGCAACATGAACATTACTGTTCAGCAAACTAAACATGTTTTGTAGAATAATATATTTTGAAACGTTCTACTAGTAAAATCTATGCAATCTGCAAGATTTTCAATAAAATTGTGATATTTATAGAATATCATTCAAAAAATAAAACGTTTTGCAACAATTTAAACTATATTTTACTTGCAGAACATATATGGACTCCAATGACTCCAATCAAACAGGGCTATCCATAAAACCTAACTATATATATATATGTCTTGTCCAAAATATTTCCCTCACATTCCCAAATATGCACCTTACATATCAGCAACTAAACGGTTTTTCAGAAACATTTGGGCACACTATATATATAGGTCTTGTCCAAAATATGCACTTACATATCAGCAATTAAACGGTTTTCAGAACCGTTTGGACACACTCAAGCATTTCACATGTTGATTAACATGCACGATATGTGTTGTATGTAGACATGACAACTTTCCGTGTCGTGTACAAAAGTTTCGTGTACTTTCGTGTTTTCGAGTACAAAATTTTAAACCCGAACCCGTACCTAATATATTCGTGTCTACCCGCTTTACAACACTAAAGTACACGGTTTATATAATTATTAAAAAATATAATAATAATTAAATAGTAAAGTACTCATTCACGTAGTCAAGTAACAATAAAATATATTTTAGTATTTGTAATTATATATATGTTATTTAGAATATGTAAATGTACACTTCCATTTAGTGTATATATATATAAGGGACTGATCAATACAAACTAAAATTAAAATAGAAACCGAGAACTAATCTAAACCATTAGATCTACCAAATCTAATGGTCCCCCAAAATCACCCAACTATCCTCTCACGCTCAATTTCAGTTTTTCCCCTCCGTTTTTAATTTGATTTTTCCCGTCAAATCGTAAGTTTTTTAAAATCCGATTTTACTGTATTTTTCTACATCTCTCAACGATCGATTTGCATACCACATGTGTTATGTTTCGAAGTAATTTTCAAAAAAAAATTATTTGGTTTTTAGTTTCTATATCTAAATATGGTTTCTATTAGAATAGCCCCTATATATATTATATTTTTTAAAAATTTAAAAATTTATTTATTCCGTGTACTTTCATTCCGTGTCGTGTACTTATATTGAAAACTCAAACCCGACATTAATTATATTCGTATTTTTTGGTGTTCGTAAACCGTCGATTGTTGTGTTTTCTCCCGCAGACCCCTAGAGTAGAAACTCTGGGGCAGCCTGTAAATTCAAACCTACAACAATATGTATAGTAACATCTACAACAATATATATACAGTAACATATGCAGTAGTAGAATTGATAGAAAACGAACTCAGATTCACATTTCTGGGGCAAAAATGAGCAACTGCAGCCTACAAGTCATAACATGTAAAGGTACTTCATACTCCATTCATTCCAATTTCTAAAGAAGAAAAATTAAATAGGTAAACTTAAATTTATAACATTATAGAGTTGTTAATTAGTCTGGTATGATAAAATGCAGCTGTGGTGATATGGAAAGCCGGAGAGACGGTGAAGGTGGAAGAAATAAAGGTGGATCCTCCAAAAACAGGGGAGGTCAGGATCAAGATGCTCTTTGCTAGCGTTTGTCACACTGACATTCTCTACCGCCATGGTTTCCTGGTACACTGACATTATATGTGTTTTAAGTGTTTAAACTAAGTGTTTTTTTTATTTATTCTTGTTTAATATTGTTTTCCTCAGCCAAAATTTCCACGAGCTCTGGGACACGAAGGCGTCGGGTACAAATCTAACTCTATCCAACGCTTGATGATGACACTAGGTTTTTGTTAAACAAAGTTGTACGTTGCATTGCAGATAAATGGACTTAAACAAATACCGTCTGAATCCAGAAGTCACAATGTCACATTCAAACTCATAAAACTTTTTTTTAAGGACGGAACTAGTAATATCTAATACTCCATCCGTCCCATAATAAACGTCCTAATTTATTTTGGGACGGAGGGAGTAATATAGTTGTATTATAAATTTGTTGCAACTGGTTGAACTATTGTTCATTGTGGTACATGTGGTGCAGGATGGTAGAGGCAGTAGGTGAAAATGTGAATAATGTAGAAATAGGAGACATAGTAATGCCTTTTTATTTGGGTGAATGTGGTGATTGCTTAAATTGCAACTCCGGAAAATCAAATTTGTGTCATGTTTACCCTCTGAATCTAAGCGGTTTACTGCCAGACGGCACATCAAGAATGTCAATTGCCAGCACAGGCGAAAAACTGTACCACCATTTTTGCTGCTCCACTTGGTCAGAATACACGGTACTTGATTCACATTATATGGTGAAGGTTGATCCAAAGTTACCACTGCCTCATGCAAGCTTCCTTTCTTGTGGCTTCACCACTGGCTTTGGTTCTGCCTGGAGGACTGCCAATGTCGACAAGGCCTCCACTGTCGCTGTGCTTGGTCTTGGCGCTGTTGGACTTGGTGTGAGTGTCTCTACTGAAGATGCTCTAACATTAAAATTTGATAGAAATGCTTGTACAATATTGACAGGCTATTTGGTTGTCTATGTATAGGCAATAGAAGGAGCAAGAATGCAAGGAGCGTCAAAAATAATTGGAGTTGATCTTATCGATTTCAAAGGCAAGAAAGGAACAGCATTTGGAATGACTGATTTTATAAATCCTAAGGAATCTGGCAAGTCCATCTCGGAGTTGGTGAAAGAGGCAACCGGAGGACTAGGCGTCGATTATTGTTTCGAGTGCACTGGAGTTCCATCTTTGCTAAGTGAGGCCATTGAATCCACCAAAGTGGTATGTCAGTTCTTGTAACATGTTTTAGCTATACAATTCGTGAACTGGAGATTGAAAGAGATTTTGCATTGTAATGTTTGTTACACATACATATATATATATATATAACCTGCAGGGCCTGGGAACAATAGTGTTGATAGGTACAGGCACCGACCCTGTTGGACATTTCAACATTGTTCCCTTTCTGTGCGGGCGAACACTCAAAGGAACCATCTTAGGTGGTGTTAAAACTCATTCTGATCTACCAACTATAATCAACAAATCTGTGAATAAGGTAATTCACTTTTGACAGTACTATTTGTCATGTCTGACGAAACTATACTCATCAGTTCACACACACACATCCACTGGAGTAAAGTAAAGCTAAGAGTTGCAAATTTTTTGTGAGCAGGAGATAAAATTAGAAGAATTGTTGACACATGAATTTGCACTCGACGAAATCAACGAGGCACTGGAGACAACAAAGCACCCAGAGTGTGTTAAAATTCTCATCAAATTTTAACCACTCTGTCTACTGTGACGAAACTTTCTAGTCCTGATTGTTGTTTGAATAAAGTGTTGCATTTATGTTTTACTATTTAACAAGAATGTATCATATTTTCAGAATTTATGATCCAATCATCTAAGATACATTCTGGCATGTACATACAGAGTTTCCATGCAAGATTAAGCTGTGATATTATTAAATTAGATAGGCAGATCATTTACCATAACTTAAATCTCTAAACAAACACAAGGTACTAGATATCAGTCAGAACTTTTACCAGGTCATTTACATGTATTTAACAGCTTTGAAAAGATAAGTTTACCCAAATTCAAGTCTGGTTATTGCAGAGCCAGACAAACCATACACATTATCAAGAGCTTCTTAGTAACATGATTGCCAATCTACATTATGACTTCTTCATCGATCGCAGTCTCAACTGGAATAGGAGGCTTATTTTTTCCACCTCTCAACCTTGTCGACACGTTGTCAATAGCAGAATTGAGTTGACTTATCTTGGCATTCAGGGTCTGCCTGGTTTTCTGTGTTTTTCATGGCAAATGATAACAGAGAAGTCAATATAACTTTTTAAGTGTCAGTTACAAAAGAAATTCAGTGAAGGGTTGTGGCAATCACCTCAAGACCACCATCATAGTAAATTGGTCTCCTGGCTCTCCGAAATCCATACTCATCTTCATTAAGCAGGGATCTTCTTAGCTGATAACAATGGTAGGAAAACAGACAACAAATTGATTTACACAAACTAAGGGCACAAATAATAATCATAAAAACATTGAGAAAAGTTTTTGTCCTCCAATTGCCTATCCCCAAAACCTACAGCTAGTGTAGAACTACAAGAAGACATTTGGTGTAGCATAAACAGTAAGTTTGTCAAAATTAACATCGCAAGCACAGCAGTAATAATCAAACAGAGAATCTGAACGGATGACACAGAATTCATCTGACAACTTACAATTTCAAAAAAAATTAATACCAAATTTGTATGATTAATGGATGACACAAAATTCATCTTTAGAATAGAAGGAAAAGAAAAGTCTAAATTCCCGCAAATGAAAAGATTGATATACGGGAGGCATAGGTATCAGATTAGAACACGACACTATCCATATCATCATTTAAAAAGGTTGTAGCTCATATTAGCATCTTGGTTACTAATATTAACTTTTTTGTTGATTATTTCAGAATAACAAACTAACAAGGCCACCCTGGATTATATGTACAGAGAAATACACACAAAATTTATTAATTGCTTGCTTACTTTATTCTTTACGTTATAAACATGAAATTTTTTACTCGCGGAACAGAGTTATAAGTAACTTTTTCTGAAAGCTGTAGATCCCTTTTAAAGATGGTAGACTAAGAGTGTAACTACATTAAATGTTTTGTAAGATATCTACATTTTCCTAGATCGTGCTTTTTCATCTTTTCTTTTTCTATTTCTTTCTTCTATTCATTTTAACGAGGCAGGAGAGACGGAAGTAAATAGTGTAACTAAGACAATAGACATCATGATCAAATTGTACTATAACGTGCATATTAGGCAACAAAAAACATACAAAATGTTCATCTTTCACGAGCAAGGCAACACTAAAAGAAATGCATAAAAAGTTACAAACACATGAGGAATTCCCCTATGATGCTTCACAAATCTAACAAATGACACTCTTCTAATATCAGCTAATTGGGGAATGATTTCAATAAATTGTCACTCATGGCCAATACCCTGACATATGATGAACTACTGTTTGTGGAGTAAAATAAACGCTACGGTCTAACAAAGACAATCTCAGTTTGCCCCACAAATTAAGAATCTTGATTACTGATGGTGATTTCATGATTAGAATTTGAAAACCAAACGCAATTAGCACTGGGAAATAGATGAAGAAGTGGCATGTCACCATGACCTTTGAGTACGATCTTTAACAGTAGGTTTTAAAAAGCTGGAATACCATCTTTGGAGAATAAGTCATGTAAAGAATCAAAACCTGTGGTGCAAACACGTATGCAAGCGTTCCAAATAATGCACCGCCCATGAGAAATCCGGCAATGAAATCTCCGCCACTTCCACCTCTTTGATCACTGCAAATTCCATAAAGGTGATTATGAGGGAGAGGGCAGCATAAACAAAAATGAAAGTATATCAAGGTAATACTATGTCGCAGAAATCTATTTGACAAATATTACTTCCTTTTACGTATCAAATTCTTTGACATTTACAACATATTGAATGTAACAATGGATACCACGATATACCTCTACATATTACATAAAGTGCAAGTCAAAATTCATTAGTGTGGTAAAGCAATGGCAGATCAAGGAACTGTACATCTGTGAACAATATCGATTTAATCTCTGGGAGGGAAGAAGGTATACGTGGTTCTATCTGTATATTAAATGTGCAGAACTGGCTATACTATACTAGTTTCTATTGGTCATAGTAACGGATATTTTGGAGGAACAATACAAGTACTAATACATATTGAAAATATTTCAGTTACGTTTCTTATTCCAAAAGATGTGTAATCAATCTCAAAACTGATAGAATATAGATAAGAAATCGAGATCAATCATTGAAACATTATGTAATAAATTCTCTAACATCTACTTCCTTTTTTAGTTTTCATCACAATACGCCAAATAATGTCGGTTTCATATTAAAAAATTGTTTATTTAAGTTGCATACTTGCTCTATCATACATTTTACACAATACGTACATACCCGTACTCTGCACAAACAGACAAGCGCTTGGTCTTTTGTAGATTCAGTTTCCTTTGGAATGTCAATGGCATGGTGCTACCATACAAACTGGACTTTGTGGACAAACAATCACGTGATTTCAAAGGAATTCCACCTACAGTGGAAGATGTTATCCAATAATTAACAACAGTAATATAATTAGTAGGAAAGTAAAATAAAAAGAAACATCTCTAAAAGCGACAAAGTAAAAAGATCTCAAGAGAAGTATTGAGTGGAATCATTAACGATTTTACAAGGATGTGTCTGGCATGCAGATATTAAAATGCATCGAAACCTTTAGAGTCCAAGCACATATATACAACAATCACCCTCACCCCTCCCTCCCCCAAAAAAAATTATACTTGTTCTGTCCACATGTTAAGCTGGCTCCAGAACATGGAGAAACATCTATCATGGCAACTAATTCATAGTCAACACTAATAATCAACGATTTAAAGCTAAAAGGGAAGTTCAACCTTTGGTTTTACATTCAATGGATCATTTTTAGCAAAATCATATAAACTTTCCACTTCCATCACACTAAAATCTTGCCACATAATCAGTAAAAAAAGAATCATTTTCAATGTTAACCTGTCCCTAAAAATCGAACAAATTAAATATATTAATCCTCCATCCACCAATCATAGTCAAAACAAAAACATGACTATGTGTCAAAGAGTATAAAATCATATTTGTGCCTTCCTCTACCACCTTAAGATTTTAGTGCGAATGATTACTTAACATGATATTAGAGCTCGGTTTAGGGAGGGACTCGGGTTGAGTCCTCCCACACCTGTTGCCTTCCTCTACTACCTCAAGTTAGATTCACAAAAAAACACACACAAATACATAAAATTTACATGTAATTATGTAAACAACACAAATACTGTGTATGTAATATAGAACTCATCAATATATTAAACTAATAACAGAGTTTCAATAAAGACCAAGATTCTAACAACAATTTAGCTCAAAAGTTGATTTTCTTTTTCATTTGAAAAACAGAAATGAAACACAAAATCGATAAAACTAAAGAGCAGAACTACTCATATGATCCTCCGCCCAATGAAATCAAATAATAGAAAAAAACCCATCTCATCAAAATCAATAACAATAAAAATTATATCACACTAATAGTATAACATTTCATGAAGGCAGTAAATTTGCAGTGTAATATATAGCTAAGAAAATAGATGTAAATACATATAAGCATAAGTTTTAAATAGTACCAGAGATTGGAACAGAAGCTATGATTGAAGCCATCTTAAGAAAGATCTGCAACTGCACCAACAACAACACTGTGTGTAATAATAAACAGCTACAAATGTATTCTATGTATGTTGTATGTAACTATTATATCGGTGAACATTTTGTTTTCCATATATGCCCCGGGCTAAAAGAATTTATTCATTTGGATAAATAAATTAAATAGAAATAAAGAAAAAATATAATTTTTTGAATAGTTTTTTATTGTTTTCTTTTAGTTTACGTTCATGAAAGTACATACATTTAAATTATTATCTAAATGATTTTTTTTAATTAGTATATAAAAAAATACCCCATGAAAACACACGGAAAATATTAAAAATCATTAAAAAAATATTTCAGGAACTTTAAAGTATAGAAGGGCATGATGGGTATTAAAAGAAAAGATGATTCCAAAGTTGGGGAGTATCACCTCGAAGTGTCCGCCGGAAAAGAACTAGATGTTAAATTTTCATAGTTGCTTCCTTTGAACTCCTAGGATGAAGTATACATGAATTGTAATGTTTATATAACATTTTATTTGATGACTAAATTATATGTTTATATGTTATTATGTTGTGAAGTTGAGAAACTAAATTGTACCTCAATTTTTATATATTTTGAGAGGCCATTTTTACAAATATACTAATATTGTACCAAAATAAGAATGGAAGGTTGAGTACTTATCTAACACTACAATGTAAGAAACTTCTAATTACTTTGATAAAAATTCTTTAGTTATTCTAATTACTTTAATAAAAATTCTTTAGTTACCTAGGAGCTCAACCAAGCTTCTTATTTTCGCCAATGGAGAACTTGTTCAAAATAAACTTGATTTAAAGACGTGGCTTTTTAATAAAATCAGATTGATGATTTGAATAAATTTGTTGCATAGTCTAATTTAATAACAAATGCAAGTGCTTCTGACAAAATTACACTCTACATATGCTTTGGCAGATGGTCACTACTACCATATGCACGATATATGTTGTAGCATATATTGACCGAGCCCTTTCTCTTTTCTTTTTTCGGCCTAATGACTCCATGTATACTCTCGAAGCACCAAATTTTGGTATGCCTCAATGATCAACCAAAATATATATATATATAGATATAGCTTCGGATAAATAAGTCATAAACAACTACAATAGCCCAAACAGCAACTTATTAACTAATCTTGTGAAAGACAAAATGGTCCAAGAAATAAAAGCAATCTTGGTTATTGACCATTATCCAAAATTCCCTCATCCAACGGGAAAGCTAGACTGCTCTCTGTATCTGTATATACAAACAGTTTTATCTAAGCATTTGCAAACCAAAGATCAAACAACATATACAATAGATCCTATGAGGCTTATGTATACATGATATGCGGTATAAAACTACCATATTCATCTGCGTTATAATATACAGCGATCCCCGCATTTTATCTACTTGTCCGAAAAGCCTCTAAGAAAATTAACCTCATGTTGCCTTTCAAGAGGGAGCAGCTCTTTCGTTTCCACTGCCCGATCTGCCTGCTCTTTATCTGCAAAGGGAAACGAAAATGAAAGCGAGAGAGCTGCAGACACATCCTCCTCTACTGTGGTTACCGTCCTTCCACGAGGGTGATCCTGGTTATTCTTTTCTATTTCTGCTGCTAAAAAATGTGGGAGGCTTTGTTTTAGAGGCAGCTTCCCAGAAGGCTGATTTTGCTTATTCTTTTCTATTTCTGCAGCTAAAAAGTGTGGGAGGCTTTGTTTTAGAGGCAGCTTTATTTCATCATCCCCTAAAGCAAGATTAAGATTTGGGATTTTATTTTGAAGTGGTTCCTCCACATCCTCCGACAATCCCCTCTTTCTAAGTATAGAACTATCACCTAAATCAACATGATTCACATGAACCGGAAAGAAGTACCTTTCGGCATTTTCTGGAGTTTGGATCAACGTCTCATTAGAACCTTCCTCGCATTTATTCTGCACAGGGAAGATGGAAGTTGAATCTTGTATCACTACACTATCTCTTGAAGAACTTGTGTGATCAGCTGAGTCATACAAATCATTGTAGCCCGACCTTGGTTTTTTATTTACGATTCCTCCATTTTCTAATGTTTCATTTCTGTCATTCCCATGTACAGCTCGACTTGAGCCAGCAAAATTGGCTCCTGACTTTGATACTAAAAAATCGAAATTAGATAAAGGCCAGCTGCAAGGTTCCTTTGGACTTGAGAATTTCATTGCCACTCTATCCACGTCCGTTTCTGCTTCCAAAAACCCTTCAATTTTTGTATTTCTAATGCCCAATTTCTCTTCATTATCTGCCTCCCCTACGCTTTGTGCGGTAGCAGGATCTTGCACGCCAGCTGAAACTTTACTGTGAATCTGCGATAGAGCATGAAAATTATATGGAGTACTCAGGTGACCTGTCTTCTTCTCATCAGAAGGGTTGAAATCACAAGCACTGCTGGAAACTTGAGTTGCTGCTTGGGGTTCTTTGATCAGCTTGAAGTCCTGATCAACTTGTCTCTCCTATAAAAAAAAACGTCAATCAACACCAGAAAACTAGCACAGAGCTATAGATAAAATCTGATTGTTTACACATAGTAATATATGCAAATATTCTACACAGAAAATCTATATGCGATTGATGACACTATATGCAAACTGGGGATTTACTAATATAATTAAGTAACTGGCAGTTCTTCATAAAGAAAAAGCAATATAAGGTGTTGTATTTGGAGAAAGTAAGCCAGATTAAATAAGTAACATTACCAACGAATTTGTTCTGGATCTTTTATCTTGCAATGATTGTGGAGGATTCATCTGATCAGGGGGCATTGAATTACAGTCAAATCTGTACCCTTGCTGTTCATTGGTAGAGTTTACACAATCACTTTGCTGGAAATGGGATACTGTTTTACCAGCTGTTCTCTTAGGGGAAACAGGTACTTTCTGCAAGCAACTTTTTCTTTTTCCTTTGAATACACCCCAGAAAAAGAACATTGTGTTCCAGCCTGCAAAATGAGATGCTTAGTATGTGCTGCACACTTTACAGACAATTTATTTCAGAGTGTAAAGAAGATGCAACGCAGCTAATGGGGGACTGGGGTGTTACAGAAATCACTTGTTATGACAATTTAAAAAGTATAAACCCCTTCCAAGGTTTGATTCTGTGAAGGGCTGGTTGTAAACAGAGTGATCTGCCTGGGATCTTTATACAAATTTAGTATCTTACTAAACAAGTCATCAGAGCCTAACTTCTACAAAGATTACTTTTTTCTACCTGCAGAATGGCTAAACGAAATGGCATATATACACTAAAA
Source organism: Apium graveolens (assembly GCF_009905375.1). Classification (NCBI taxonomy): domain Eukaryota; kingdom Viridiplantae; phylum Streptophyta; class Magnoliopsida; order Apiales; family Apiaceae; genus Apium; species Apium graveolens. Next base: position 227,346,603 of record NC_133656.1, on the reverse strand, counting down.
ATTCAGTTCTATTACATCCCTGTCCTTATTCTCAAAACAAATTGAGAAAATACAGACTTGCATGAGTAATTGAAAAGCTAAATTCAAACTATTATTACTTCAGAAAATATATTGCCCTACAGTCAGACCTGCCATAAATGTAATACCTGACATCGGTGCACTCACATGTTAGTATTCTGAAGCAACTGAAACATACAGCCTAAAAGTCACGATAAAAATATATGTTTCACAAGAACAAAGACAACTTATGACTGGGCAGGATACTGTCACTCACATTTAATATGATGTTAAATTATACAATATCAAAATAGATACATATACAAATATACAATATCTTACGTTGGTAGTTAACTGGAAGCTGATTAGATGGAAATATCAGGATTTCAACACCATCGATGTTGCCTTTCAGGGCAAGGTCATTCCTGATCATACTCTCCAGTATTGACTTGTAGCTTTTCTCGTAGCTGCAGTATAAGCAACATAACAATTATCACAAATGGGTGATGAGAAATCACTTGCATCTGAATAAGGGAGCAGAATTACTCCACAATAAGGGTTAAAGAGAAAACAAGAATAGTCACCTTTCGAAATCTCTAGCAAAGAAATAGAGTGCAATGTGATCCTCGCTAACCCCGGTTTCCTCAAACTGTATTGGCCACACACTTCGGCGAGGTAATTCGTTTAAAAGAACCGTGCTCGGAAACTTATTCACTGTTTCAAGAACTCTGGGTGATGCACCGGCTGACAAATGGGCTTGAAATCCATCATAACAGCCTGGCTGTTTTCCACTTCTACACACCTCAAAACACCCTCTGCACAGCAAACAGATAACTCTAGAACCTAAGGTACAGAAAGAGACACAAGGTCGCGACTACAAAAAAATAATAAAAATGTGGCACACAAAATAAATGAAGGAAAACCATACTGCCAAATGTAGTCATGCTTCGGGATGGCTGACATAATTGGAAGATCAGAAATTGACACAGGAGCATTACTTAGCAAGTCCATTATGACTGACATGCCATCGGCAGGGGCTATAGGCCTACGTAACAAGGCATTAACTGCTTCAGATGAGTTTGTAAACTGCTTCACATTGGAACCAGTTGCCTTCTTTACAGACTCTATATCAGTGTTCCATGCACTTGCTGGCTCCTTACTTACCTGGTCTCCATATACCAATTTTCTCGGGTTACGTGTATTAGACAGCTGATCTTGAGAACATTCTTCACTGTTTATGCCAGATACAGTTAACTCATCAGTGTGATCTTGAGCTCTTTTCTTTCTGTATATTCCAGGCTTTTTAAGCAATGCAGCTTCAATAGCAGCTTTCAACCTATTATCTTCGTGGATCGGGTCCTTTGAACTTCTTGAAGTATGGACATCTGGAACAAGTGATTGCTCTGTGCTGTCAATGGTGCAGGACTCTGCCGTGTGGCCAACAACGTTGCATTTCTGGCAAGGAGTAATTTTTCCACCGGCAGTACTATGCTTTGGTTGACTACTAGAAATTTCTTTGGCACTCTCAACCAGATTCGTCAAAACTCGAGCCTTGCTTAATCCATCTGGTAAACTTTCGCTAAATTTTCTGATCGGTCCTCCAGTGCTAGGAGTCGAAGTGCGATCATCCTTCATTCTAGCCTGCATAGACTTTTCTTCAACATTTCCGATTCCGCTTCCTTCACCTAAATCAATGCATAGAATATACAAGAAAAACAAAATAATATTAAGATAGAGGTCGATTTGTGTGTGCGTATAAACATATATACACATATTATAAACATGTACATTCCTGTAAAGAAAAAAACAGCATGATATAATACCTGAAGGGACAGGCACTTCTGAACCTTTATTAATAACTTTATTCACTGGTCTTGACAGCTGTGTTAATCTATTATCAGAGTGCATAGACTTGAATTCACGATTATTGCTTGTCGAAGAAAATGGAACAGTTTCATCACGAATAGGTAGGTTTTTATCAATCCTAGGAGATGAGGATGTAGAGGTGGATACTGCCGAATTGACCAGAGGACGTTCTAATCTCAAGGAATTTTTCCTCTTAACCAAGCTCCGCTCTTTAGTGTGTTCATGACTTTTCATATCCTGACCATGAGAAAATTTAGGAGATAACATTTTAGCCTTCGAATCAGTTGAATTCGAACCACCTGAGTTGACAGAATGGAATGACCTAGATTTGCCCATCATCCTGTTGACCCCTCCCTTCGTGCCAAGAGAAGCAGCTTCTCGGTTTGATTTATGCTTTTGAGGAACTACTTCATCTAAACGCTGAACTTTTTGATTTGCACTTGCAGAACTGAATGATTTGGACCTCAAAAAAGTGCCTGGGAGATCAACTGCTTGAATTAGTACTATCCTGTATATAAAACAAAGCATCGCAGCACACAAAATCAACAAAGCAACCTGGTTTGTGTGTCAGCTTACCTCGAGATGTATGTAAACGTGCATCTAGAGAAGGATGTGCAACTTCCGGGGCACTCTTACCAGTCTGAACACCATGAGGAATTTGATAAGCAGGCTTCACTCTCTCCCTATCTAAGTTCTTAAACGAACTATCTCGGGGAAGCATACCAGCTCTTCTGGGACTCAAGACATTAGGAAATCTGATTTTTGATTCAAAAACTTGCCTTTTTGCAGCTGAAGAAACTTCTGAATCGTCTGCTTCTCTTTTCCGAGAGAGTTTCACATGTGAACTATCATTTTTAGTTTTAATATTTTTAGCATCTGTGTCTAACCCATCTAGCTTTCCACAAATATCAGCATTTTTGCTGTCAACACCATCTCCAACCACTAAATCACATTTTACTTTCTCCTGAGCCGTTCTTTTCTCGGACTTGCAGTCTTCACAAAGCCAGTCTCCTTCTGGAATTTTATCCATCATTTCTTTCATGCAATATCTGACAACATATAAATTTAATAAGAATCATGCTAAACGGTTCTTAACTGAAGAGTCTTAGCAAGACTACCCCAACAAATGGATTTGAAACTACTTTAATGACTTACGTATGCTCAGCACCTTCACTACAGCTGCAACATACAGCAAGTAAGTCTTCACGACCCGCATCTCCACATATATCACAAACTTTTACCTATTACTCGGACAATATAACAAATAAGTACCAATCCCTTGTGCTTAAACTCTTTCCATTAAAAAAATAATTAGCACTTGCACAAGTTGACAATACTATAAGGTTAGATGTGGACAGAGCAGGTTAACAATGTACAGTGGAAGGTATATTAATCAACTTCACAAGCCCCAGTTTCAAACAAATCTTATACGAGATACTTAGGATTTCGAAAAAATAGCTATGATCATGGGCAGCAGCAAGCCATTACCAAAAATAAACCATAAAAGGTATTTAAACATCTATTTGTTTCTAGGGAACGATCTCTTACTGGAAAACTGCTAAAACAATCAATGAATATCAAAGACAATTTTTCTTGCATCTTGGGTTGACAAACAGAAATTGAATGCTTGATATTGACCTTGTATATTACATGTCAGATGAAGTACTACAATATTTAAAAAAAGAAATAGTAGCAAATGCAGCATCTTATACTACAGATTATACATTCAGAAGCTTATAGGAAAAATTATATAGAACACAAAAAACAAGTTTCGTCACAAATCATAGCCTTTATGGTGACATAGAATTGTCCGAAGATGAATGTATTTACATAGACAAAAGACTAGGTCTATTTGTATTTATATTAATGCTTTTAAGATTCAGTTTACAAATATCCAATGCAGGGAGTATCCAAAAAAAATATTTTAAAAAGTTAAATCTGGAAGAAAGGTTGATTTGAATTACTTATACTTATATAGATCAACTGACCCATGTATCATAAAAACTAATATCACAAAATGAATATGATAAAAGAAAGGTTGCAAAAGATAGGGAAAATGGGACTGATATATTGGAAATTTATTTAAAGAAAAAAAATTTGGTAACAAAAAACTGACATACAAGTTACAATTGATAACACATCCATGAACTCGTGAAATATTTAAAGTACATAAAACAGTGTGAACAAGAGTGTGAATGTTTTTTATTGATCAGAAAAGAAAGAGAATACCAAAACAAAACTAATAAATACTACTATTTGTGATTATATCCAATATGAGGCAATCACAAAATGCAAATTACAACATATGCTAATGGGAATGCATGCATCTAGCATACACTGAATTGTTTTGCATAAAAATACAATCAAAAGACGTGGAGCTGGATTAATGAGCAAAATACCATCCAGATGAGTAGTGAAAGCAGCAATACTTACATCATGTTCCAATATATCAGATTCATCACTCTCATTTACGGGATCAGAATGCATAGATGTTTCCCTGGCTTCAGGCAACGCAGGCAACTCGCTGGATTTTTCCCCATCTTTCTTTTGTTCCAAAGAATTTAGAGTTTTGGTTACCAAATCATCACTGTCAGATTCTGCTTCTACCTTTGGACATTCTCTTGCTGAAGGTTCAGAGTTCCCTCCGACGTGACCAGTTTCGCTATCCTGGATATCATGAGATGCATATGAAGCAGATTTATGTCCAGAAACAGCTCTAGATACAACGTCCCCGCTAGGTTTGTTATGGATCCCTTCTGATTCATGTTTATCCATAAATGAAGTCTCTTCAGGTTGACCAGCTTTAATGTATTCTTCAGAAGCTAAACTTCTGGGAGAAGCAGTAGATATTGTTAAGACTTTTGTGTCAGTGATTACCTTACTAGAATTAGACATGTTTGATGCTTCATCAGAACCACTGACGCACGAAATGTTGTCATCATGACCTTCTAAACCTCTCAGATCCACATAATTGTTCACAGTAGCACCATCATCTGCATCTTTTTGATGTGAACTTGGAGTTCGGAGTTTCCCTCTAACAGAGCCCGCAGATAACACCTTTTTGGGCACTTCGACATCATGAGATTTACCGGATATATTAGAATGTTTAAGACCAGCCTTCCTTTCAGCATTTTCATTGCAAGAATCAAGATTGGAATTCCCACTGATCATATTACTTGCTTCACTAGTAGTACGTTGTGAACTCCTACATCCTATGCTCTTTTTAGTTTGAACTGTATCATCAACTGAATAACTTACTGCACTATCTCTAGAGGTATCATCCATAGATTCAGCAATTTTGGGCTCCATACAAGTTTGGTTAACATGCAAACAAGACGAACAAGGAGCAGAACACACATTACATGTCCCAGGGTCCACTCTCACGTTGATATTTTGATGCGTAGTATGCCTATAAATTCTTTTATCGGGTTGAGAAGACACCTAACAAGATCAGACAAACCCTTAATGAATAGGAAGATATAAAGCAAAGATAAAGATTTGATACTACAAGAAACCATTAACTTGCTCCTTTTCACAGTGTTACATATTATTTAAAAATGAAATATGACACATAAAAAGAATATGTAATCATCAAACCCTCTTAATTAGATATCTACAAATTAAAGGTGATTTTTTATCAGTGAGGACATAAATTAGAAGAGAAGCTAGGAAGATATAAAGCAAAGATAAAGATTTGATACTACAAGAAACCATTAACTTGCTCCTTTTCACAGTGTTACATATTATTTAAAAATGAAATATGACACATAAAAAGAATATGTAATCATCAAACCCCCTTAATTAGATATCTACAAATTAAAGGTGATTTTTTATCAGTGAGGACATAAATTAGAAGAGAAGCGTGTTATGTATTACCTTCCAATAAATGGGTAAATACTATTCCTCTACATATATTATATACAGACACTTAATTACCACAAGAAGATATTATCTAAACACGATTCTAACCATGTCCGAAAATCAAAATACAGACAGCATAAAGTATATACCCGACCAGACAAAAAAAATTCCCTCAAATTGGACATATACTTTAATAAAATTCTTATTATTTTCTATAAACATAAAAACATTATTTAAAATCAAAAATGGCATAACTAAATTACTAGAAAAGATTACAAAAACAAGTGCAAAATCAATTGCTTGCAAATTCAAAGCAAACATCTACATACATAAAAAATCCATACAACACAGGATAACATAAAAGATGCGAACTTGTGGCAATTCCAGGACAGTCCTTAAAATCCTTAAGAAAGCAAGGGGCTACCAAACTTCAGTTCATATAAACAAACAGCCAAACTAAGAAAAACAAGGCAGCCGGAGCATCAACAACTAAGTATCGACTAATCTCGCCGCATCAGTCTAACAACCTAACTTTTTCCACCACCGCACTCTTTCATTATAAAACTATCACTAACACTGCACTCGTCTAGAAACCAAACCAAACATCATCAACAACAATCTCCCAACCCATTCCCCAAATTCTACCATTATTCCGCAATCTCTAAGCTCAATCAAACGCAACAACAATCAAAATCCCTAACATACTAAAACCACATAAAACCTACAAAACTATACACACAAACATGCCAATACCAAAAAACACCTAAAAAATCTCATCAATCATCAAAATCAAAATTCATTTCGAAAAAAACCAAAAAATCAAGATCAAACAATAACCAGCAACCCAAATAGCACAAAACACAAAAATCAAATAAAAACCCTAAAATCAAAATTCAAAAAAATAAGGGTAAAAATGACATGCCTGAAGCTGATTAATGTTCAGAGTTCCATTGTAAAGGTCAGTGACGATTCGTTCCTTACGCTTCACCATATCCAACTTTAATTATTAAATTTTTAAGCTGCATCTCTCATATAAATTTAATTTGGGCAAAAATAAACTGTAGCAAATTTAATTATGAATTAAAAAGTAAAAAAAAAAGTCTTTGGGAGAAGAATAAATATGTACGGATGAGAATTAGAGTGTTGAGATGAGTACTGTTAAATCAATACCTTACTGTGTGTGTTTTTGTGTGTTTTTTTCTACAGCTTCTTCTTCAGTATTGCTCATGTACATATACATACAATATGGAGCTCTTCTGTGTGTGTATATATAGGTGAGAATTGGAATTCTGATTATGCAGAAGTTGTCTGTTACTTTTTGGGAAAATTAAAACATAAATGTCACGAAACCCAAATTTTTTCTCCAAAAAAATATCTCATCAAATTCGTCATGTTAATCAAGTAAAAAAATTTGGATACTTAGCACTATTTAAATTAAAAAGTGAAAATAAATTGGATTTAAACGTATGTATCATGGTTATGAAAATCGACCAATATTTAAAAATTATCAACAAATTTTTAAATAATTAGTTAAAAATGTTTGTCTAGTTTAACTGATTTCTGATTAATTATTAAATTTATTAAAAATCGTCCAATAAATCATAAAATCTGTACCAATTTCCCAAAACTAATAATCATGGTACGTATGTATTTTTTGGTGATGAGGTTGAGAAATAAAGAAATTGAACCGAATTTTATTTTAGTCTATTTGGTCCGAACTGATGGTACGGTTCGGTTTTTCGGTTTCGATTAGGTTTTGTTCAGTCCTAGAAGTAATGGATGTAATTACTTTTTATATTACAAAAATTTTACTATTTTTGAAATGTAAATAATTGGAAAGTATATCTCGAAAAACAAAGTGTAATTTCTAAACAAAAGATAGGGAGAGATGGAGTATTTTCCTAAAAAATAAATGATATTTTATTATATGAAATCACTTTTGGTTTTGGGGAAATGTGGGGTAGACAGAACACGTGGGGACGAGGATTGTGTCAAACGTACGTTAGAACTTTGTCCCAATCCATTGGGCCGATCCTAACTTCACCCAAACAAATAACAGATGGTATTTCTAGTCTAAGCACCTTCGGTACATTTAATTTTATTGATAATAATTTTTGTGGCGTGTAAAATCATCAGGGTGTTGCCCAATATGTCACTATTTTAGTGAAATAGTCTTCAATGTCATTTTGGAGGAAAATTGACTCAAATATCATTTCAACCCTAAAATGTTAAAAATTGTTAAATTATGGCTCACTTTTTAATATTTTATAATTTACCAATTCTCAGTTTGGGTTTTAAAAATATTAAAATATTTATATATATGAATAAAATACGAACAAAACACCTTATAAAATAGCGTTTTAAACTTAAAAACACAAAATTATCTAGCATTTTGGCTTAAAATGTAAAAAAATTAACAAAAATGCGAACCCATGTAGTGTTTAGGCAAATATTGCTAAAAACATAATTTAGAGTTATGTTTCGATTTTTTAAAAAATTTAAAAAAAGGGAAGACGGAAGTTGAAACTAAGTTTAGGATGGCAGAAACATATTCTCAAATTGTGTTTTGACATTTTTAGAAGTTAAAAATTCATAAACGAAACACATACTTACGTTTTAAGCTAATGTTTATAAACAGCAAACGATATCTCGTTTTAAAGTGATATTTGGGGTCATTTTTTTCTAAAGTGATATTCACGGTCATTTTGCCCCAAATAGTGATATTTGAGGCCTTTTTTCATCATTATAATGAGAGATAGCCCGAAAACACTATCTAATATAATAGTTTTTGTTCATGAGTATACTATTTAAAAATTATCTTAGGGCTCGTTTGTTAACCGGAGAATGAAACAAAATGGACTGAATGACCCATTATTTCATAATTAAGATTGTTTGGCCACTTTTGTTTGCATCTGGATGATAACAAAATGTCTTGGACCACTCACTCCAAAATATGTAGAATGTGTCATCCAGCTTGTGACAATAGTTTAATCACACTGTTTCTTTCATTCTTTGACAAATAATTTATTAATTAATATGTTATTATATTGTTATGCCTTATTATATATTTTATAATATCTTTTGTCAATAACAATACAATTAATATATATCAAATTTACTATTAATATTCTGCAAATGGAATATTTGGTTTGTTATAGCAAAATTTAAAATTTGGACAATGAAAAAAATTAGAATCACAAAAAATTATAAAAAAATGAAAATGAACAAACTCTTCAAGTAGTTTGCTTGGATTATTTTGAAACATAAAAAAATCCAATTTTCTCGTATAATTCGTCAATATATAATCATGTGCACCTACAGGTCAAAAAAAATATGTTCAACTGTAATAATAAATATTATATAAGTTTCATATCCTTCAAGTAATTTTACATTTTATTTAACAAACGACATTATTTATCCGTATTCACATTTATTACTCGTTCAGAGTATAGTGTTCAGATTTAACAAATGACGCATTAGTATATTTTGAGAAATAGACATAAATGTCGCTATTTCAGTAACAAAAAAAATGTTAAAAATGTCACTTCTCAAAATTATGATTCAAAATATCACTTTATAATGTGATATCGTGTAACGTTTTGAAAATAGGACAAAATATTACACGAAATTGTGTTAAGACCCGTTATATTTTTCTTTAAAATGTATATCACACGCTACATCAATTAGCGTTAATGCGTTGGTTTTTTTCTTTTTCTTTTTAAATTTTATTTGTGAATTGTTTTAGGGCCGAAAACACTACTTAATATTACATTTTTAACAATTATTTTTAAATTTAATGATGTACCATAATTTAACAATTTTTAATATTTTAGGGTTCAATAATCCCATTTTGGATTTTAAAAATATTAAATTAATAAATTAATAAAACATACACTGCTTTAAGGTTTATGATTTATGGTTTAGGGCCCTAGAGTCTAAACCCTAATTTAATCTAGCGTTTATGGCCTCCAAAAATGTAAATTATAAATTAAATAATTTCAAAATTTAAGGATATAAACTAATTTAACAATTTTTAACATTTTAGGGTTCACCAATTCTCTTTTAGGTTTTAGAAATATTTAAAATCAAATTCAATAATTTAAGAATGAATTCTAAATTAAACAATTTATTACTCTAGAATTCAACAATTTTTTATTTGATTTTAAAAATATTTTATAGATAAATAATATATGAAAAACGCTAAATGAAGTGGTGTTTTGGGGTCAAAACGCTGTAGAGTTTGGTGTCAAAACTCTAGTTAAAACCACATTTTGCACATTTGAAAAAAGGTGTATAAGTGTTCAGGGCTTTTTACCTAAACGCTACACGCACGATTCAGAAACGACATTTTTTTAACTTTTTTCACCACATTCAGGCCAGCACTCATATGTTTTTAGTTTAAAATTAAATTCTCGACGATCAAAAGTGTCATAATTTAAATAATTTATTTTTTAAAAAAAATTAAATATTTGTTTTTTAAAGTAAAAAAAGCTATGTGTTTTATAAGTTCCATCTAAATAATTAAACAATTAAATAAAAAATGGTGTTTTCTTTTTCTTTCTAGATTTGGTCACGCATAGGAATGATAATTTGTACCGAACCGATAGATACCCGATTCGTACCGATCCGATCGGGTTTTACCGAACCCGAATATTTCGGGTTTGATTTTTAAACCCGAATCATTTTCGGGTCGGGTTTGGGTTTAAGGCATACCGTTCTGAACCCGACCCGAAAACCCGAAACCTGATCCGAAACTCGTGTTAATATATAAATAATATTTTATATTTTATAAGTAGTAATATTATATATAATATAATATATTACTAATATTAGTTCTAAAAATTGTATTTTTTACAAACTATTGTTTTAAAGTCGTTGAAATATGTTTTTAGCAAACATGTTCAAAACAAGTATATGTACTAAAGGTCAAGATTGTTGCATTATTTCACCAACAATTTTATTCACAGAGGTATGATCCATTGTCATCTCTGAACCCTCTAATTCAATCACAAAAATTTCAAATCGTCATATTTATGAAAACTTGCTCAAATCAGATCTTAGTAATTTATCATCGGAGTTTGTGCAATTTGATAGTGATCTATAAAACCGAACCCGAACCGAATCCGATAGGTTCGGGTTCGGGTTTATTGGTTCAAGTTTTTCCCAATTCGGGTTTGACAAAAATAATCGAGTTCGGATTTGGTTTTTACTAAACCCGTTTCGACCCAATCGATTGACATCCCTGCTAGTTAGCAGTCACGCATGGTTCCATCATTCATGAACAAACACGTCTTTCACGGTGAATATTAATGGGAGTAGTTCAATTGTTCGTTGAAAAAGCTGTCTTCACACGTTTTCCTTGTTTCCTTGACACTCTTAATTCAGATATATCGATAATAATGGACAAGAAAAATTTATAATTTAATTGCATTTACTCTCATTATCCCCTGTTTCGTACCAAAAAAAGAGAAGAAAAAAACATCATTAACTAAAATTTATTTGTACTAACTTAAAATCCGTGCGATTCACGGATCGTACAGTTTTTTTAATATTATATATTTTTTAAAAAATGAATTGAATTTTTTTTATCGTAGTTAACCCGCAGTCGCTATCCTTCAGGTGCGCACCGGGTAACCCTAAGGGTTCACGTAATAGCCTGCAAACCACGTGAACCAATGTAAACCGCATTTAAGCGACAGACTCTGACTCATGAGGCATAATCATAAATTCTCCTCCCGTGGGATTCGAACGTGTGACTAAGATGTTAGTTTTCCTCTCTTTAACCAACTAGCCAACCCTTACGGGTTGAATTTTTAATTTTGTTCACTTAAAACTTTTAATGATATGATTTCATAATAATTATATTACTAAATGTATATGTTCATAAATTTTTAAAATATTTAAACTTATTTAAAGTGATAGTACTAGTAAGGAGAGAATTGTTATTATAATGAAATTATTATTTTATTGAGGGTAAAAATATAATGTCTCCATTATGTTGGGACCTTAAAAAATATTATTTTAACATGGTGATTATTTAATTGATTAACTATAATTCTATAAAAAATATTTGAAAGAGACAATATTATTGATTGAACATATAGTTTTATTGAAAATTTTATGTGTATTTTTAAAAAAAAAATATATTTATGTTTTAATTAAAATTTGATTTTTTAGTTCATATCAATAGGATATGAATTATACCTACTCTAATATTAATTTGATTTTCTCGGATTAGTGGTTTTTCATTATTTTATTTTAGCTAGATGCCCAAAGACCTGACAATTCGGATAATCGGTTCGGTTTCTGATCGGATCAATTTCGGATCGAATCTATTTTCGGATTATGATATATTTGAAGACCATTCGGATCAGATCAGATTTGATTCGGTTCGGGTCTAATTCGGATTAAAATCGGATAAAATTCGGATTAAGATCAGACAAAATTCTGTTCAGATTAAATTCGGTTCGGATATTTTCGGATCATAACTTATTTATTTTTTCAGTTTTTGAGATTTAAAAAATATATTTTTTATTAATTTAGTATTTTTAATGTAATATAATGTACTTTTACAAAAAAATATGATTAAATAAGTGTGTATCATAAATATAAAATTGTTTAAAGTATTAATTTTGCTTATTTCGGGTCATATTCAGTTTGGGTAATATATTATTCGGTTTTAATCGGTTCCAAGTTATAATTGAATCTTGTATTTCAGATCATTTTCGGTTAAATTTTTGGTTCAGGTATTTTTCGGATTGGTTTAAATCAGTTTTCGGATAATTATCGGATTGCATGATTCGGATCTCGGACCGGATCTCGATTTCATGAATTTCGGTTCGGTTTTGGGATCGAGACTCAATTTGCCAGGTACCAAATCAAACTAATTATTTTTAGTTTAATTTTATTATTTTTAAAGTCTGGATCAATAAGATAATTTTGTTTTAGACTGAATAAATAGTATATGTGGTTTTATTTTTGTTGATCGAATTGTATTATAATTTTAGTTTTATGTTAGTCTCAATCAATTGTATAATGTATTTTTTTATCGTGAAAAAATAAAATATATTATTTTGTTTATCCAAGTTCATTAGTATAATTTTTTAGGAGGATTGATAGTATTTTTGTTTTATCTTAATCCGATTCACATGATATATCAACTAAATCTTAATAATTATATTTAGTTTACTTAAATTTAATTTAGTCCGAAATAACAAATTAGAATAATATAGAATTCGATATGAATTAAAATATACATTGGTAGAAGAAGTTGAATTTAAAATTATAATGATATAGAGTTCTAAATAAAATAGAATTGAAATTGGTAAAATAATAGAGGAAGTTGACTTTAATATCAATTAGAATTAGAATTGATCGACCCAATAATTAGAATTAGAATAATTAAGTAAGAGAATAATTAAGTAAGTGTAATTAAGTAATTTCAGTAATTACCGATCGACCGACGATCGACGACCAAACTTTTAATATTTTGTGTATTGTAAGATATGATAGATTTAGATTTTATTTCGGTCATGTTCACCTGAATTACTTGAACACTACGTTGAAATTCCGACTCGAAGGATTCAAAAGAAAAAAAACGGACGGATTTCTACTTATCTATATTTGATATTGTCGGAGAGATACGTCATCTCACATATATAATGTACCGAGATACAAAGAAGAAGAAATAAAGGAATCTCACGTATAGAATGTACCGAGATACAAAGAAGAAGAAATAAAGGAGTTTCCTTCATACAATAAAGTTTTTTATCTAATTGAAAGTCATGTATGATGGCCCCGGAAATTTAGACAATAACGTCTTAAGATCTGAAGAGAGAACACCCAAAAATAAATAAAAGTAAAATCACTTATCTGAAGTATATTCTCAAGCATGCTATTTGTTGAAAGATCCAAAAGTTTTTATTTTCGTAACTAGTCCATCTACCATCCTGTTCAAAGATCACACCTGAATATAAGATATTAAACGTGTTCAGTCGGTTAACTATTATCAGTAAAAATTAAATTCAATTAATACTTGCAATCAATTTAATAAGATAGGTAGTAATATTAACGTAAAATCCAACCAAAGGAATTCCTTTGGTTAGATACATAAATTTTTTGTTTTATTTAAACCGAGCAAAATATACTCAACAGTTTTTATTCTCGTTTGAAATTGGATGTTTATCAATCCATAGACATTATTATCATCGAGTAAGTAATAAGAAAAAATCAAATACTATTTTAAAATTAGATACTCTAGTTTATACTATTTTATTTTTTGTAAATCTAATATTTCTAGATGATGTTTATATATGCATAACTAGATGGATTTTAAAAGTCAAATTTTAAATAAAAGTAACAACTAAAGGTACAAGAGAGGGGTTTCCCCTTTAAGTTAACAAATCACATTACGAAACAACATATTTGCCCAGAAACAGAAAGCAACCCACATTATGCATCACATGTAAATTAATTGGAAATTTTCTACTAAACCCGTTTTCCTTTCAATAAAAAAAAATTACAAAAAGAAAAAGATGGTGATTTTTATATTTTATTATGAAATATTGTTATAACTAAGTGGCGAAGTGAAATTTTCACTTAGAAATCTCCAGGAGACTGTTAAAAGATTTCAGTTTAAGACGATGAATACAGTTGAACTTGCTCTTGTAGCATTAGCTGGAAACGTATATATGGCCTACGTTTCCGTTACTTGGAATTGTCTATGTAACATGCTTTTGTTTATATTTCACTATACAATTTTTGTTTCAATTATTACTAAAAGGACCAATTTAATATTTGGCTGAAATATAATCTGTTTAATTTTTAATACAAAGGTAAGTTGTATTATTTTACAACAATTCAACCATACAAACGTAAGTTGTAATCTTTTATAGCAATTCAACAAAAATGACTCAAATCCGAGCACATGATTTGACATAGAGTCCGTTCGGCTTTGGTATATTTCTTCACACTTTTCCTAAAAAAAAAAAGGTTTCCTCACTCTCTCTGATTAGAAAAACTCCAAAAACAATAGAAAGTAACAGGGACTTTCGGACTTGTAATATCATCCTTCGACAACTATTATAATTAAATAATAAACAACAATCTCAAAACAAAAACATCACTCACTGACCATCACTTCCAGTGTAAAAATCAGCACTGACAAAGTAAATCTGTATTACACTTGACATAATTCTTTTAGTAAAAAAATTATATCACATCTTATAATGCTACAAATCTACAACTAATATTTCACATATTGCCTAACCACCTTCACATTCAAAAAATAATTTCCCACTTTATAAGAGGTTCGTTCAAGCACAATAATATGTCTCCCCATCAAAACTTAACCCATATACTATTCTTTTCACACTTCGGAGGATAGCTTTCTGGTAGTGGATATAAAATACACCATTTCTGTTACATGACCTTCCATCTCGAGGCTAAATGTGGCAATAACGTTGTATTTCAAAAGCTCTCTACAGGAATTGATATACTTTACCACAGCGCTTTTCAGAAGTCGGCGTAAAAAGTAAATACTTTACCCATTAACTGGGCACTGTTGTTCAAATGGGAAGACAGTGTCACCCCAAAAATGTATATCCAAGCCAAAGTATCTATTCACATGAACACAGAAGCACTGTATTATTCAGAGTTCAAGATTTATCCCATGATCAAGCTGCATTAAAAATGTTTTAACAGTGACCTATTGTATCAACAGGTATCAACAGGTACTCACCTACGAAGAAGCTAATCAATTGGGTGTTTGTCAACTTGGCGAGATGTATAGTGTGCAGAAAGCAAAAGCAGAGAAAGGAAAGCACTTGCTACAAAGATGGCATCAAACCACCTATGGTAGAAATCAAACTGAATGTCTCCACCTAATACATCAGTAATGATAATCCTGCAAATAATTTATGTTTTCAGGCATGCCCTACTACTTCGCATTCATATAATTAGAGCATATCAGAAGAACGAAACACCATCTGTTAATAACAATGCAAACCCTGCTCTATAAGTTAAAATGTGCAAAGCAGGTCAAATGAACGCATGAACAAGGGGTTTGAATGCACTGAGGTGTGTAACAGCTCTCTAATGCTATTGGCAAAAAATCAATAATGATAATCTGCCGAACGGCCAAGTTTTAGGACCGCATTTTAGGTCCCTGAGTAGTGATGTAGGACAAGGGCAAGTAAACAAGTAATATCTTCTTAATAAATGAAACAAGTCACTTATTATGTACTATATCTTGAATATTTCCTACTCATATATATATATATATATTAAACTATAAATATATTTCTAACTGATAAATAACATAAATACAAACTAATATTCTAATTCTTCATTTGACATCAAGTAGCCAAACAACTTGCGAAACAAACTGAATCTTTAGTCCCAGTCCGTTACATTCAAATTTTTCTTCATTCACTCTCATATTTTTCTTTCTTATATAAATGTCTCGTGAAGTTGTATAATGAATTTGTAGAACAGGAAAAGGTTATTTCACTCTCATTGTACACAGTATAATTTAATACAATAATGTCCAACATTAAGCATACTTTATATCTGCGTGTGAGTGTCTCTGTAGCGAATCGTTATATATAACATACAAAGACAACAGCGCAACACCAAAAAACATGCCACGGAGTCAGATTTGCATATCTTTCTGTTGCACTATATGTTTATTTATTTATTTTTTGTAATCCTGATTCCTGAAACACTAAGGGGCTGTTTACTTACAGAAAATTTTTCCAGTTTTCTGTTGTCAATTTTCTAAAATTTTCTCATTTTTTCTATTTCTAAGAAAACTATTGAAAAATGAGAAAACATGTTCCAAATTAACTTAAGCAAAAAAGTAGAAAATAAATATAAAACTTCTCAATTTGAAATATATAATTCTTTTATGTAATAAATGGACAATTATAAATAATATTATTGTCAACAATATATTATGAACACTTGTTTTCAAATTATTTAATTATATTTATATAGTTTTCAATATTTGTATTATATATCAACTTTTATGTATTATTATGTTAACAATTTATTTGTGATTACTTTATTAATATAAAACTTTTGAATCTTATGTGAGTTTGTTTTGTCTTTATTTTAAAACAAATGTATTAATATTAATAATATTAATTGTATTACTATTAATAATATTCATGTATTTCCATAAAAAATCAATATAATAATATGTTATGCATATCTTATATAAAAAGGTAGTAAATGTGTGTATATTAGGGTTAGAACGTGGATATTAGATTAGAACGTGAGTGTTTTCTATTTTCTTAGATTAGAAAACAATAAAAAGCTGTTTCCTGAGTTTTCCCATTCCTAGTTATAAATCAGAAAACCGTGTTTTCCATTTTTCTAGTTTTCATTTTAGAAAATAGGCAGGTTGAACACATATTTAGAATTTTCTATTTTCTAAGAAAAGTTTTCTAGAAAACTAATGAAGTAAACAACCCCTAAATTTTGTATTATGCAACAACAGGTCACCTATTTATAAACGCACAACATTGAAATCATAAAGTTCCACATTAAAAAATCATAACCCTGGTGACCGCAGGCATTTGCTAGATGTTAACCGAACAAAAAATACTATATATATATATATATATTAGACAAGTTCTAACCGAATGAAAAATACTATATATATATATATATTAGACAAGTTTTATGGAGACCACTTTATTATCGGAGACCCCGAAGACGACCTATGTTCTGCAATCAAAACACTATGAAATATATCTTATTTTATGAAGTATATTCAACGAATTTCACTAATTCATTAAAATTGTTGAAGATCATTTAAGTTTAATAAGTATAATGTAGAAGTTCTGCAATTTGAACAAATGTTCTGCAAATTAAACATGTTTTGTAGAATAAAATATTTTCTAATGTTCTACATAAAGTACATGCATTATGTTCAACATTTTGAATAAAATAATGATCTTTATAGAACATAAATCAGGAAATAATACGTTTTGCAATGTTTTTATGCAAGATTTTAGTTACAAAACATAACAAAAACGTGGTCTCCAACAAAAACGTGGTCTCCATAGAACTTATATATATATATATATACATATATGACAACGTCACTTGCACTAACAAACAATACTTGTCGGTTTCTTTTTGAGCCGACGATGTAATTTTATAGCATTTCAATTTTTATAAGGTGAGAAAACCATATAATTAGCAGTAGACCAGGCAATTTTGAACACCATAAAAAAATAGTGCCTAGTTTTGGACATTTAGGTCCAAGAAACGAAAAGGTACATGGAATAACACGATAGATTTAATGTCATGTTTGAATTTTTTACTTCGTTACATGACACGTTAGTACACTAAAATTATATATATTTATAATTTTGTAATATTATTTTTATATAAAATGTGCATATTTATATATATGTAAATACATATATAAATATAATATTTTATGTATATTTGTAAAGCTAAGCATAAAAATATAATTTATTATTTAGTAAAATTGCATTGCTATATTTTCTTAGTGTGGACGAAAGTGCATGAATCCATTTCGTGTCATGTATGAATTTGGACTTTTAAGTACTCAACACAAAAGTACGACATGACGACACAATTGCTAGTTGTAGTCAGCAGACGGTACATATTAATCATGTCATACTTCTTTCATCCAAGATAGAATTATCTTCTTTCTACCTTTGTATTGTTCTTAACCCAAAAGTAGAAGCAATACAATATAGAGTAGAAATATGAAGGGCTACTGCTGAGCGACATTTCATGATCCTAGTTGTGGCATACCTGTAATCAGTTGCCAAGCTTTTTCTGATTAAAAGAATTGACGACAGAAAATACATTCCCATAATTTCAGATAGAAAAAGTACAACATTGCTCGAAGATCCACTGCCCACTTGAGAAACAGCAAAGAAGAACTGCACAAAAGCAATGTCGGATCACCATCACGTGTCTAATGTTTTCATCAAACTATCTAAAAATTAACTATAAATATATCAAGCAGCACGCTGACAGCCTCCAGAATCAATCTAAGAACTTGGCAATAGTTCCAGGTAAATGAGAAAACAACAATATTACATGGAAAATGCAACAAAAAGCTGCAAAGGGTCTGTTATAATGTACCTTCATTAGATTAGATAGGAACCCTCGGACAGAAATAACAACCAGCATTCCAATGAACAAGAGAGAAATATACTGGATAACAAAAATAAAAATAGGATTATAGCCAAAGCCACTCAGTACAGCCACATATTAAAAGGAAAAGCAACTGTGAAGTCCATTAAAATCTTTAGTTGTAAATTTATAGTTCCACAAAAAAAATCAACTCCTGATGTGATAGAGGTTTGTTCTGCATACTGACAATTTAACGGCAGGAGAGGTGTTCTTGCACTTCCTTTTACTGTTAGACCATCAACATGAAATTATGAAATCATGCCACAGCTACTACATAAGACTTAAAAACTATAACATGTTGACAGTATGTCACTCTGGACCGACTGAAAATTTGATTTATTAAAATTTTGCCTTTGGGCAGACCTGTATGTTCTGTATTCCGGAAATACACGATTTCTCTTGTTATTGTGTCTCTACATGCGTGGAGGCTGCATCCTGATCCTACTTAAACATAGTTTTTAAAAATCGCTCAATTATGTGATAATAGGGTTTAGTAGCTACATTAGTGTGTTTAACTTGCAGCTTCAAGGTCTAAAACTGCATTAACATACTCCCTCCGTTTCAAAATGTATGACGCTTTGACTTAACTCACGAGCTCTCATGTTTGATGGGTTGAATATAAAAAGAGAACAATTGTTAGTGTGCGGAAGAGACTTGAATCCAAAATGATTGGTTGCCTTTACACTGATAGATCGTTATAGCACCAAAGCATCCGAAATCTTAAGTTATCGATCACGACGTGACAAATATTTCTCAAAATTACCTAAATAATGGTGTATGTATGCAGAAACTACCATTCAAGTTTAACTATGTGTAATTGAGTACAAAGAAGCATAGAAGATTTTATAATCCAGGGGGTCTAACTAGCCTGCGATAATAGGGTGGCATTGATGCCGATATCGAAGAACTGCAAAAATATGCTGATAGTCCTTGTCACAGGATCAATTGAACCCGCCTGTCAAATAAACAAACATTGTAATTGCTTCATCAATATAAGTGCTTTAAGTAGCAAAAACATTGCCGAGACACGTACAATAAATTCAATGAATAACATAGGTGACTTTAAGAAATATGGGGAGAGTCATATATAATAACGCTGAGCTGACAATGTAATAAAGTAAGAGATAAGGACGAGTACCTCTTTGAAAACAACACTTTGCAGCGACTATAAGAAAGAAAAGGAAAAAGAATCAGAAAATTTCACTATATGGCAGTAACCAACCATAAAGGAGTGATTATGTTTACATGTCACCGACAAATTTAGATAAAACAATAATACAAAGTAATCAACAAAATTTCAAAAGACAAGTGACATAACTATATATGTAAAATGTAAAATTCTCGCGCAAATCACATTTTTCAGAAGTACTGATTAAAGCACAGAACTGTATAATAAGTTGTTTCTGCAAATTTGAATGCAAACAAATGTTACTCGAACTTCCAAGAGAGTTTTACTTCTATGTTTTCTTATCAAGCATATACCTCTGCATTGTGCAATAATATGTCTGACTATATTTAAGGTCTGCATAATACATTCATCATGGTGTTACATAGTACATACATTTAGCAGATGAATTAAATCAGGTTCGCATGACCATATATCTACAAATTAGCAGCAGTTATTAATCTTAAAAGTTACTATTTAGCTCTTATAAACATTAAACGTGACCATATTTAAAAATACAACAAAACATGTCTCTATGAAAACTCTATTTTATGTATTGAGCAGGGCTGCTTACTTAAATAGACATCAATAAGCAACATTCGGGAATTTAACATATGGATTTTTTGGGCTTCGGGCTGGACCGGATTTTTAATAAATAGGAGACCTGTTTAAGACACGCGGGCCGGGCTTTTTTTAGGTTCGGGTTTTTTCTGGATAGGATTTCAGGCTTTGGGCTTTTTGAACATCCCTAGTTGTCAGTATTGAGTTGCTCGATTAAAGATGTACTTACTTTTTTTACTGATTCTTCTTACTACATAGCCCTATAGCTGGTCGTAAAGCACCAATATGTTGTTGGTCAACTTTCTTAGAAAAGAAGTGAGTTTCTCATTTTAAAAACTTCTCTAAGTAAAGCTTATCATTATAGTTTCTTCAGTCATCTTAAGAACAAAGTGACTGACCGATTGCAATTCTCAACTTTATTGCAGCAAATAGAATTGTCAACATAAGGAAAAAATTGACAATCAAACTTGACAGAATCATTAAGTTGACCTGAACATGTACACTATTTGGCCATTAACCCAATCTTGTACATACCTTTATCATTTTGTATACACAGTATACTGAGCATGCATAACCAAGCAGATTCTGCAGGTGACCCCTCCAAGTTCGAGAATAAGCAGCTGCTTCCTGTAAGAGACCAACCGTGTTGAAAGAGATATCAATCACCAGGCCCACCACCCACCAGATAGAGTAATGGACAGAAATACACATTGTTCTAGGAAAGGGCACAGTTATTGAGAAACAATTTAAAGAACATAGCATCATTTATCTAATATAGTATTTTGATAATTTTATCATAAGGCTACAAGAACTTAAATTTGGTACAATGGTGATTTCAAGCTTTATAAAATATAAAATATATTTGTTTGTTTTTAATAACAAAGTAGAGTATAAGTTTGTAGCTCGAAATCAAGATAATATTGCCAACGTAAGATATAAAAGAAAAAGAGAGGAGATGCAATGAATTTATTCTTCCGAGAATAACAAAAACTAACACAAAATCATAAAAAGAAGAGAAAAACAATAAGGATTCAATAGGCCTGATAAATTTGACCAACAAACTATGCTACAAAAACACTTTTGTTGAAATCTAAAAACCATTGCATCTAACTTATATTTTTATCAACAGTATGCCTAGAATGGTCCTAACTAGAAAGTGAAAGGTTGCCTTCCCTATTGAGCCCTTCTCTGGGTTGAGCGCTGCTGCACAAAGACACTAGTGGCAAAACCTCTAACATCTGGTCAATATGACCCTATAATTATATTTATGCATATATTATATAGAAATATAAAGGAAGAGGTTAATTCGAATATGGAAAAAAGTAACCTTTGCCTGACGAAGCTCATAGATTTCCAAAAATAGCTGTTTTGAGAGTTCTTCTAGAGCTTGTACCTCTGCATCCATGTTTCTAATATCTTCATATAAGAAAAGGGTAACATTGAGAAAAGATAGCTCAGATACAATATCTGGCAATGATATTATCAAATTATTTCATGCATCCATTTTACAAACTGAAGAACTAGTGGCAAACCATATTAAGCAATTTTGAGAGGTAAACTTAAGTGCGACATCAAATTTCAGGTATAATACATAAAAGAGAACCACAAATACTTCACTTGTATTCATTTTCATGTATGTATGAATCCAAAAGTAATATGTTCCGAGAACATACTTAACCAACATAGCTCTAGTATGACTCTAAATCGACAGGCAGGCTGAAGCCAGTTAAGCGCAGAAAAAAAAACATGTTATTTTATGGATTCCTATTCTTAAAGTCACGTGCACCCGTTCACATGTAAAAAAATTATCTATTTCCAGAATGCCAGGAAATGAAATGGCAATATACAGACCATGGTGGTTTTCTGTGCAACAGTTAACAATGCTCGAAGAACCATGTTCAGATATGCATGTTAAGACCACAGTGGTTTTCTCTGTAAAGTTTGTTTATGCAGTCTGCCCGATAATAGAAGTTCAAATTATAACTCAAAATGTTCTATTCTATCTCTAATATTACGAATCACTACTTGGTTTTCCATGACACTGACACAGGAAAAGTTTAAGAACAATGGATGTATAAACTAAAAACGATAAAACTAAAGACAATAACAACGATAAACTTGAGTAGACCATCCCCAGAAAATCCACTGCCCCGAGGGAATTTCAACTGCAGAAAGGAGAATTATGATGAATCGCAGCACCTAAAAGAGGACCCGCTCAAAATTGAGATAAAAATTACTATTCATTAACCGAGTCTTATTATATAGGGTCACATGACTTATATAGGGAATAGAATCCCTAAAATATAACCTAATGTACTCAGGCCCATCAACAATTGGGCTTATTACATGCATGATGAGTCGGTGAATACATACCCTGTTCCTTTTGATCATCCTGCACGGATCGCACAACTGTTCCCACAATCCGCTTGAATATTGAACTACCCTTTAGCTTCTGAAACATGTTAATACCATTACGTACTTCATTAGTGTCTAATTCTGAATCACGGAGATACTGTATCATTTATTATGGTAATTTCAATATCATAACAGATTCTGTCACAAAAATAAACAAGTTACACTTCACAAATATACTCTTTTTGCAAATTACAAATTATAATATCTATTATTAAATTTTTAGCATGCATGTTTTATAAAAAAAAATTATAAGGTTGTGAAAAATGTATTCTTTTTTCCTGAAACAAAATATATTGTGTTGTGCAGAGGAAGAGAACATTTTATAATTTAACAAAAGCATTAATTTTCTTCCAAAAAATATTTTCACATAAATATAGGGTTTGGCAAAAGTGTACTCACTCGGTCTTTAAAGAATGACCCTTTTACTATTTGCACGTACTTCAAGGCACGTAGAAGTTTAATATGTGTATATCTATCTATACTATACTATATTATAATAGAGCAAACATTAAAAGTTTGGTAGTCGATCGGTCGGTACTTGTTGAATTTACTTTAATACCCTTAATTATTTTATCGTTATACTTAAATACCATTACCTAATTAGTATATCAATCAATTACCTTTTTCAAGTAAAACATGTTACCTTAATTACCTTTACTTAATTTAAAGTATATTCTAATTCAAATTACTCCATATTAAAATTGTTAAGGTCGAAAAAAATATCTACAAACAAATAAGAATACAATTAGAACACTAAATATAGACAAATAAATGGCATGGTATAGTAAAGGGGGATGACTAATTCGTTTGAGGTGAACTAGAAGGGCGAATGCACGTATTTCAATTTTCGTGGCTCTCACCTCACAAAATTATACTCCTGAACCGGTCTTCAAGCAAAACTATAATTAAAAGATAATTCGATGGTAGATATAATGAAATGGCCACGGGATAAAAGAATATAATATAAATTATTCATCCAAAATTAAACAAAATTTTAATATTGGTCCGAGCTAAAATATAAAATTAAAAATTAAAAAAAAAAGTTGATATATAATTAGTTGGATTTGCTGCATCGGGTTAAAACAATATAAAAAATACTATTGCCGCGGTTAAAAAAATTATAGTATGGACCCAGACTAAAACAAAAATTAAATTGAAAGATAATTTGTTGGTCGATATAATGACACGGGTTAAAACAAAATAATATATACTACTCATACGGGATAAAAAAAAATATCCAACGCGGGCTAAGATAAAACTAAAAACAAACTAAATGTAATTACTTGGATTTGGTTGTTATAACAGGCTTATATGATTACGGGATTTTTTTTCCATGTCTGCAATATCCAGACTATTTTATTAAATCAGAACTAGAAATAATTCGTTATTTTGTCAAATAGCATCGTACTAAAACAAAACAATATAAATTATTCATCACGGCTAAAAAAGGTTTATACAATTAATTTAAGATAAAATACAATTAAAATAAAAAAATAATTAGTACAACTAAAACAAGATAAAATGTACTTTTATCTGGGTTAAAATAAAATAATAAGATATGAACAAATTTCATATATTAAAATTTTTAATTAAAAGTAATTTTAAATAAAATTATATAATATTTAAAACAATCCGTGCATCGCACGGGTTTTAAACTAGTATATATATATATATATTGGGACATTCTTAGTGATACCATTGTTGGATTAGGTCTTCTCTGTGGCACCAGTTCATATTTTTGACTTACCCATGGTACACCTAAGCTTTTGACATTCTTAGTTTTATACTCTTACTGATATCAAAATTAAGAAACTAGTAACTGCCATTAAATATTTAAAAATAAAAAATTGGGAGAAATTCCCATATATTATATTCATCTCTTGAAGTAACAAACAATTTGGTAAATTCATCTTATCTTCCCTGTCTTCTATCTAATCGTCTTTTTTTACTATATTTTCCCAAATTCATATAATCTGCCGTCAGGGTATTCTCCATGGTACCACCAGTAGCATTTGAAAAAGCAAATGCTATTGGAAAATGGTACAACTAGGAGTCTAGGATTAGTCAAAACATCACAGGTACCACTGAGCATTTCACTTTTTTTAAAGTTTTGTTTTGTACAAAAGTATAAAGTCCATACAGGGTCTCGCTTTCCACCAAGCTACTTGTTAGTTAAAGTGTTGATGATCAATTGATCTATCAAATTCTACTTTTTAATTATATAATAAGTATGATAATAATATACTAAGCTAGGTTTTAAACACAGACCTAAAAGGATTACACAAAATCAAAAAATTGCAGTTGAGTTGATTTGCTAATGACAACCTAGCATTGTTCACAGAAGCGTAGGTTATTTGTTAGTATTAGCATAGATTTATCTTTGTTATGATTGCTTCTGATTAAATTTCTAGCCTGTGTATATTGACAAACATATATTGTCTTTTCAGAACCAGAGAAAAGTTTAATAATTCTGCTTGGCCCCCACTTATTAGCTACTTAATAAATACATAAATTTTTAACTTATAAGTTACTTGTAACTTGTAAGATAACCCAAACGAGCTAATTAGTAACCTAAAATGCTAATACAACCGCAACTAATTATGTCAACTTTCAAGCACCAGACAAATGTCAAGAAATTGCAAGTTGCACACCATATTATGCATTTGTGATTTCCAACACCGTTTCATGACTACATAATTTTTTGTTAGTAATCAATTTTAGTGAAAGATTTACTTTTTAAGAATTGAACATTAAAAGAGGAAAAATAGAGAATAAAATGTGAAAATGTACAACTTATTATTACAGCTAAAGTTCTTCTACGAGAAGCAAAATGAAAATATGCTAAAACAAATGTACCTCTTCTGAGCCTTGAATTCGCTCCATCTCTATTTGAGAAAGAATTATTTTCTTTTTTTTGGCGATACACGTCTCTATAGATTGCATGAGCTGCCTTTCCAAAGCCTTGATTTCGGTTTCTTCAATTTCCCTTGCATTTGAAAAATAAGAATCTAAACATATTATGGTGAAATGATAAGAGGATAGTACATAATTTGTGTAAAGCACAAGGCAAACTGTTACTCCCTCCGTCCCAACCATTTGTTTACATTTGGGTTGGGCACGGAGATTAAGAAAAATGATAAATTAGTGGTGGAAAGTTTAAAAAGTGAGTAAAATGATGGGAACGATTAATATTTTATGTATAAAGTGGGTATAGTGGAGGTAAGCAGTGGATTAGTTTACTTTTTATATTATAAAAACTTTACTACTTTTGGAAAAATTTGAAATGTAAAGAATTGGAAGGGACATCGCAAAGAGGAAAGTTTAAAGAATTGGTTAGGACAGAGGGAGTAAATAACACGGTGCTAATCATGATAAACGATCATAGAGGAGAATTTTCATATTAACACCATCCATTTGTGGTTCAACTAGAGAACATGGAACTGGCCAATAATAATAAACAAATACGGGGCGACCCTTCTACCTATAGGCATCGCAGTTTAGATGTACATATATATATATATGCATAGACAAATAGAAAATGGGCAGTGCAGTGTGCACACAAAGGTGCCTAACTGTCGATCTCATCCTGTCTCATAATAGATGGTATTTTGCGGATCAGTTTCCTATCCGATAGGTACATCCTAACTTGATGTAGAAACTTTACCTGATGAAAAGAGACAGATAACTGTATGGCAAATTGACAGCTCCGAAGCCAGATAAGACAGCCATGACAGTCACCCCAATCACCCCTATTCTACTGACAAGCTGAGGTATGGTAAAAAATCCTGGAGATAAAAAGAATGAGATAAATATAACATACTGGGAACCTTTCTTAGTGAGAGTGGTTCATTGCAAGGAAATGCCAGAACAAAAAATTTGACAAACAAGGAATGACAAGTGAAAGAAACAAAGGAACATCCTTGAAAAGCGCATGATTTTGATGCTGTACCCTGAATGGAACCAAGAAAGGCACAACAAAAACGGCAGATCATAGTGCTCAGAAGACTATCACGTATGCAATATTGGTACTCATTTTGAAAGTCAATTTAAATTATTATTTTCATAAGGACAATAACTTTAAAACAGCAATAGGTTCTGAGGTTCGAATTTCTTATTCGTTTTCAATGTAACAGATATTTCAAGTAGATATTAAAGCTACTATTGTCTCCCCTTTAATATGCCATAGTCAACTTCATGCAATACATCATCCAAGTGAAGGTGCGACGATATTTGTTTCTAGAACTTTCCAGCCAAAAAAGATTGCATTAGATGAACCGAGTGAGAATAGTAGCTAAAAAGCGCATACTTTGCATATATTACGCAGATCAAAAACCACTGAGGTCCGGGACTGTCGGGAACAATGTACGTTTTGATTCTTAAATTGTTTCTTCCCCTTTTTAGACCCAAGGGAGCACTAACTGGGAGCACTGACTGGGAACAATGTATGTTTTGATTCTTAAATTGTTTCTTCCCCTTATTACACCCAAGGGAGCACTGACTGCAAGCTTGCAAATTCAACATCTAAAAAAGGATAAGTACAAATGTACAGGTATTTCCTAAAAGGCTGATTGTGGCTTAAGATTTGGGATTTTTATTGTTATAAGCCGGGATAAACTAAAAGTCTAAACCTTGCAACTACCAGGTATGCGTCAATTTTATGTCTCTATCAAATGAATGTATAAAATAAAAAGGTAAGAAAATTATTTGTAGTAAATTGTAGAAAAAAAGAATAAAAGAGGAAACTTCAGAGATAAAGCAAATCGAATGCATGCCATATCTTAATTAATGGAGTCAATATACGGTCCTAAAATCTGCATAAGACAAAGGAGTGTGTGTGCGCGTGTGTGGTGGGTAGGATAATCCTAATTAATGGGGAAAGAATTAACCTTTATCAGGTGAAGGCATAGGAAAATGAATGCCCATCCGCCAAAAGGCATAGAGAAAGGCAAACAGAAATAAGATACCGCCTAGTGCGGCTCGTTCTCTCCTTACACCTGTAATTCAGTGGAAAAAAAATAATGAACATGGCATATATGTGGATGCACCTGTGTAAGTCGAAGATAATAAGGTACATGAAATGCTTGCCTCGTAGAAAACCAAAACGGAAACATGAGCAGGTCCACCATGAACTTAATGTATTACTTTCACTACTATTTTAATGTGTAATAAAATAACATCAAAAAATACAACATTAGTTAACAGGACTTACCATTTTTGCAAAGCATCAAATAGCAATGATAATAAGGCAACATAAAGACCAGCAACATAATTAGACAAAACAGATCCACCTTCCAGTTTATCCATCTTGCCCTGCAACC